>NC_139607.1:48221056-48811899 GCF_964270895.1 Podarcis filfolensis | reverse complement strand
CCCAGCTCTATTTCTCCTTTCCACCTAAATACAAGGAAGCTGTCTTGGTTCTAAACCAGCACCTGTCATCTGGATGAGCGTGAACAAATTGGAACTTAGACAAGACAGAGATGTTCTTGGTCAGTCAGAAGGCATAACAGGGAATAAAAATTCAGTCTGAACTCGAGGGGGGAGGGCGTAACACTCCCCATGAAGGCACAAATTTGCAGTTTGGGCATGCTATTAGATTCAGTCCTGAGTATGGATACTCAGGTCTCAGGTGTGCCCAGGAGTTTGTTTATTATTTATTAAATTTGTACGCCACACTTC
This sequence comes from Podarcis filfolensis, assembly GCF_964270895.1. Taxonomy (NCBI): domain Eukaryota; kingdom Metazoa; phylum Chordata; class Lepidosauria; order Squamata; family Lacertidae; genus Podarcis; species Podarcis filfolensis. Next base: position 48,811,590 of record NC_139607.1, on the reverse strand, counting down.
ATTCTTAGATCTCAGGGCAGTTCTTATACTGTATAAAAAAACCCACAAAATACATAACACCACCACAAACCAATAAACCCCCTCCCCATTGCACAGTTGAAGCTAGTACATTAGCTGGGCTTGTTCCTTGAGATGTCTGGTTTGGCCACAGTCTTAGCTACATCCCATTTGGATTACTGTAGCACACTCCATGTGGGCCTGTCTTTGAAAAGTGATGAGGAACCTCCACTGGCTCAAAAAGCTGCAGCCAGATGGTTGACTGGGGCTGATTTTAGGGAGAATAACAGCTGTTACAACAGCTGCAGTGGCTACCAGTCTGTTTGCGGGCAAAATTCAAAGTGCTGGTTATCACTGTACATTGAGAGGAAGTTAAATGAATGAGATTTTGATAGATTGTGAGGGGGAAATCAATCAAAATAATGTAATGTTTCCAAAAGGAGATTCTAAGACACCCACAGATAAAAAAAACTTCATATCCATGAGAATTCACCCCAATTTTGGCCCCACCTATGTGGCTAAATAGAAGTGATATGAGATTAACAGTGCTGATCTGACAGCAGCAAGAAAGAATTCTTTCTTTCTCACCCAGAAAAATGAGAATAGAAGCATTATCTGCTGGAATCCTACTTTAATTTTGATGGCTTCTCACAAGTTAAATGCAGTCTCCTACAACACACTTTCTTCCCCTTTAAGGACTGCACATGCTGTTCTTCAATATATATAGCCTCATAACACAAATCAATCTATGAAAGTTGCACTTACTTGCACGCTGCTTTGGGAATAAAACCCACTGAATGGGGCTTACTTATGAATATAGCAACTTTCCATATCAACCTGGCCGATGGTAATACCTATCCTGCACGCTCTGTGACTAACCTCCAAAATGTTAGTGGTTTAGACCCAGATAAAAGGTGAGATCAATGGGACTTATGCTGTTAGCCTAACTTACCCTATTGATTTCAATAGGATCCTAATTTAACTAATTAACGATGAAGTGTTATCTGGAGTAAACTCCTGAGCATCATTTGAGGTATACAGGAGGTCTCTATGCATCCTACATGTTTGATCTTTTGGAGCAGCACACAAATAATAATAATAATAATAATAATAATAATAATAATAACAGTAATAATAATAATTAAAAAATTATACTATATGCCACCCATCTGACTGGGTTGCTCCAGCCACTCTGAGAGACTTACAACAAATTAAAACATCAAACACAGTAAAACACCAAACATTAAAAACTTTCCTATGCAGGGCTGCCTTCAGATGTCTTCTAAAAATCAGATACAGTGGTACCTCGAGTTAAGAACTTAATTCGTTCTGGAGGTCTGTTCTTAACCTGAAACTGTTGTTAACCTGAAGCACCACTTTAGTTAATGGGTTCTCCTGCTGTTGCTGCACTGCCGCTGCGCGATTTCTGTTCTCATCCTGAAGCAAAGTTCTTAACCTGAGGTAATATTTCTGGGTTAGCAGAGTCTGTAACCTGAAGCGTATGTAACCTGAAACGTATGTAACCCGAGGTAGGTGCCACTGTAGTTGTTTATTTACATCTGATGGGAGGGCATTCCACAGGACAGGCACCACTACTGAGAAGGTCCTCTGCCTGGTTGCCTGTAACCTCACATTGAGGAAACCATCAGAAGGCCCTTGGAGCTGTATGTGTCCCAGCTGAACAATGGGGGTGAAAACACTCCTTCAGGTATACAGGGCTCAGGCCATTTAGGGCTTTAAAGGTCAGCACCAGGCTTTTTCTCAACCGAAACTCAGTTCTGGCAGGTAGGCACCATTGCCATAATAAGGTAACAATGGTGTTGTAATGTGGTTATTACCACTCAATATTTTGGAACAATTATAATTTTCAATGTTTTAAAAAAGTACAAGGGAAGAAGGCTGAAGAAGGGAAGGCTCACTGAGGCAACCCAGTCAGATGGGTGGCATATAAATAATAAAATAATTATTATAAGCAGCTACAGCCAAGGAAGAGTGCAGCATATGCTGAAAATGTCCCTTTGACTAGTTATACCAGTCCAACAGAGGGCCTTGTAGCTGAGGAGTGAATGTTAGTTTGTGTATCTGCTAAATGTAATAAAGGATATAGGCCCACAACTCCATGAGGCCTTCCTGAGGAGAGGCCAGCAGCAACAGGTCAGTCAGAAGACCTGTTAAGACTAAGCCCCAGGAAGCAGAAATAATAACAATAATAATAACAATAACAATAACAATAATAATAATAATAATAATTTGTTATTTATACCCCGCCCACCTGGCTGGGTTTCCCCAGCCACTCTGGGCAGCTTCCAGCAAAGATTAAAAATACATTAACACGTCAACAAAAGTTTTGCCGCAAGGGATTTGGAATGTGGAAGAGGTACTCTGGAGAAGCACAATCTGATCCTTATTCCCTTATCCCAATGTAAGAAAAAGGAAGAGCCCAGGGCAAGAGTGAATTCTCACACGTAGTTCATGTTTCCAACAATTACTGTCTGTGGCCCCCAGCTTTGCACACACACATGCACGGGCGCTATAGGGTGCGGCTCCCAACACACCAGCCCCATCCAAGCTCAGTGGGTCACCACCAAATGCTACCCCCACTGCAGGCGTGTCCCACACAGTGTGTGCTCCTGTTCAAATGGCAGTAGTGAACATGCGGAGGCTAAGCGTGGCAACACCGAAGCGCCACTCCAAAAGTCCGTTTTGAACGACTGAAGGGCCTATTTTAAACTGCATGCGATAATGCCCATTTAGGACGCTTCATCCTCGGTGGGGGGAACCCTGTTGCACACAAAGACTTAAGGTCGTTGGGAGTTGAATCTGCATTACGGGATGATGGCAACTACTGGGGCGCGCGGGTTGCAGCGTGGAAGTCATTTGAAACAGCCTACGACGTCCGAGGATGAAATCTTGCATCCGTGACGCGACTTGCCTCTCTCTCCCCACCACCCTTCGCCCCCCTTAAGCCTGAGAAGAAGCAGGCGGAGGAGGGTCCACGCCGCGGCGAGATGGAGAGGCCTGCGGGCGTTGTTCCTCCTCCTCCTCGCCCCACCCCAGTGAACGGGACTCGGGCTAGAACTGCGGAGGCCGCGGCTCTCCAGCTCCGCGGTACTTCTGGATAGGCGTGCGCGCCTGGAAAGTGGGGAGGGATGGAGAGGAGGCGTCGTCGTCAGGAAACAATGCCTCCCGCCGCCCGGGAGGACCGGCCTTGATGCAAGCGCGGGTTCCCTTGCAGGCGAGCTTGCAAACGGCAGGAAGCCGGCTGCCTAGGAGCCAAGGCGTCCTCTGCAGCGGCGGCGCCCTCCTCCACCTCCTCCTCTCGCTTCCAACCCAACTCTCCTGCCCCCGGTGGCCCGGGAGGAACTGAACTGTCGCTGCACAGGAAGTAGCGGCTGCTGGGAGCACACAACCGCACACACACACCCCACATCTCTCTCTTTCACACACACACACACACACACACACACACACGGAGGCAGCTGGGTCTGCCGCACTCCATGCCCTCGGCTCTCCGCACCGGAGCCCGGCGCCGCCGCGACCCCAGGCTTCCCGCCCGCCGCCTCCTCGGAGCAGCCCTCCGAAGCGCCGCCGCAGTGCCAGAGGCGGCGGCCCCAATTGCGGTAGCCGGCGCTGAGGGAAAGAGGTGGCGGCGCTGCTCCTCCTCCTCCTCCTCCTCGGGGGAAGGCGGCGGCGGAGGTGGCCGCGGCTCTTGGGTCGGAGCTGGGCCAGGGCAGCCGCGGGGCAAGGAAAGGAGGAAGGAGGCGAGGCGGCGTCGGCTGCTGCTGCAGCTGCAGGTTTGTACTGCTCCGGCAAGGGATCGGGTGGTGCAGGCGGGTCCGTGCAGCTGCCGGCAGATCGGGTTCCTCTCCTCCCTTTCCCGTGAGGAGAGACCCTTTCACCCCTTTCTCCCCTGGCACAGCGCCGGCCCCGGCTTGCCCTTCTTCGCAGGTGGCTCCGCTGGGCTCAGCCTGCTTGCCCGCCCCCCCTCTCCCCGCCTTCCTCCTTTATTCCTTCCCCAGCCCCTCCACGCAGCCCCCTCCTTGCTGCAGTCCTTCCTCGGGCGCCTCCCTCCCCCTCGCAAGCCTCGTTCTCCGGCTGCCAACTTCTTCCTGCACCCCGTTCCCTCCCCCGGGGAACCTTAATGGATTAGTCTCCTTTCCCCCCTCGCCCTCGCCCCTCTGCATTGTGCGAGCCGCTGCCTTCGGACCGCTGGATGGTACGGGTAGTAGCGTCCCCTCCTCCCTTAATTTCCTCCGTTCCCCTAATTGCTTCCGTGCTGTGGTAGTGAGGGGAGAACTATGTCTGCCGGATTTCTTCAGTGTGTATGTGTGTGTTTTTTACTTTTTGGCTGAGTTTCTCTTCGGGTTTTTTTTTTTTTTTAAAACACACCAGGGGTTAGCCTTGCGATGCTGAAGCAGCCCTTGTCTCTTTACACACACCCTTCCCTACGGTTGTGCTTCAGGCCCCCATCTGCTTCTCCGAAGGATTGTGAAATTGGAGGTATGCTTTCTGGGCATGTACATTGCCGCTTTGCTTGGATATCTGTGGTGTTGCAAGAAAAGGAGGGGCTTCCATATCGTGGGGTGGACTCTTTTTAGACTCAATACTTTCTCTTTAGCCTTTATATTTGTGGGCTGAGATTGTACTGTATAGGAATTGTTAACAGGCATTTCTTCAGTCGCAGGGATGCTCAGCGGTTGGAATTGTTAGTGACAGAAACTGGAAAAGACTATATCCTTTCCGCCAGACTGTCTCGATTTCATGTGTTTGAGATGCAAGAGATGCTTCCTGAGGGCCCGTCCTACTCAGTTATTTTGTCCCTGGGAGTTTTGAGAGAATTAAGAGGTTTTTGCTATTAATTTTGCTCAGTCTGTGCTTTTAAATGAATCAGTAGACACTGGTCTGTTAAAGGGCAAGGGCCTTAAAATTAAGGTATACGTACTTGCCATTCTACTTTTAGTATGAGAACATTGTTCTCTCTGATCAGATTAGATTTATTCAATTTGTGTTTCACAGACGGAACCCCAAAGTGATTTGCAATACAATAAAACTCAATTAAAATGAAATAAATGTGTTAAAAGTGTTCATCTTCAAAAAATACCACCATACTTAAAATAACCATCCCACCCACGTAAGGATGAACACTGAAAGCAAGACAGTTAGCACTGATAAAATGCCCTGGAGAATCAAAACATATTTGCCTGATGGCAGAAGGTTGGCCTGGGTTGATGCCTGGGAGGGCATTCCACCTGGGGGGGGGGGTCACCACAGAGAAGGCTCTGTGGCTTCATAGGTAAAATGTTACAGCATATCAAGTGAAATGTGAGTTTTCCACTGTATGTAGATTAGATAGTTGCTGCAGCACACACCAGATATCTCGTCTGTGAGCCCATACTGCTGACCAGACTACCCTACGATGAACTAATTACCTCAGTTATTGTGGCAAGTCACAGTGAGTGGTTGTTTTTTAAACCAAACATTGGGTGCAGATGTGTGGTACAATAGTAATATGTAACCATGGGATCTATGGAGTGTAACAGAATAAATTCTCTCACCGCTTTAAATATGTCCTTATTTATATAGAGAAAAATATTGCTTCCGAAGCAAGTCTGAATATAGAGCTCTCATGTTAGTTTAGCCTAATTGGTAAGTGTACGTGTGTGTGTGTATCTATATCTATATATACGCACACCTATCTATCATCTATTTATCTCTTATCTATCTACCTATCTTACCTGTCTTTACTCAAAGATCCACATTCCTCTTCCTTTGAATATGGCAGATCATCTACATAGAGGACCTGACATAGGAAAATTTGTGGCCTTCCATAAGTTGTTGAACTACATTTCCCACAATCCCTGACCATTGGCCCTGTTGGCTGTGGCTGATGGGAGTTGGAGAGCATAAGGTTCTTCATCCCTGATTTTTGGACTACAACTCCCATTATCCCTGGTTATTAGTCATAGTGACTGGGGCTGATGGGAGTTATATTCTTAAACATTTGGATGGCATGACACTGACTATCTTTGTTTTAGGTAGACTGTTATCACTGATAAGGTAGAGTCAAACCCTCTGTTTGATGCATTATTAATTTAGTGGTGCTTTTAACCTTCTGTCGCAACCAGAAAACGAGAAACGCTAAAAACACACCCAGTAGCTGTCATTCCCATGCAACCAAAGATCTACATAGTTGTTGTGGGTGGAATTCTATGAGGTCCACTTGCGCAATGAGACTTCCCCCACCCAATTCTTACCCCATGCACACCCTAAACCTGCTATGGGTTTTCTCTCAACCCTACAAAGCAGATTTAGGGAGTGCGGAGGAAGGGAGAGTCCCATTGTGTGAGCAGACCTTGTTCTGTGCAACAACAACGTAGTTGAATCCCACTCCGTGTTAACAAAAAAGAACATGAAAAAATGGTGCTGTCTGCCATAGCAAGAACGGGTATTATGTGGCATCTGTAGTAGTGCCAATTCCACTGTTATCTGGCGTTTGTGCTAGACACTTGTGACAAAACCTTGTTGAAGCAAAAGTGGTATACCCTGGAGCGGAGGCTGATGAAGCAGGCTAGAAGACTGCTAGAATGCAAGCGGATAAAGACTCCAAAGGAGTACAACTGAACACAGATATGTGTGGATTATCTAGCCTACTCTGTGGCAGTGAAGTCAGCAAAGAAGGGTAACTTCTGTGCTGCAAGTTTGTCCTTGACTTGGTGTGCAGCAGAGCAATGTAGAGTGTAGTGTGGTGTGGTGGTTTATATCCTGGCCCAAAGAAAGTCAGAGCTCTCAATAGCCTGTTGTGACTTATTTGCTAGACATTTTTAGGATAAAATCACTTGTATCCAAAGAGATGCAGACTCTACTGTCATGGTAGGTCAGTCTCTTGGGGTGTCTACAGAGCAGTCTGGTCAGATGCCCTTGGATGAGTTTCCGTGGGTGCAGTTCAGGGTACTTGGACAAGTGTGGGTGACCATCTGTATTCTTGCCCTTCCTGGTTAATAATATTTGGTAGAATTTGTGTTCCGTTCTAATTTAACAAATGAACCTCTCTTTTGGGTTAACAGCCCCCTGCTCACTTCCTTTCTTCCCTGATTATCGCCACAGTTTCCGGAAAAGAGATTTCTCGTGAGAATAATATGGAGGGGAGACAAGTTTTATGGTCATAAAGCCACAGAAATTAAATTTGAAAGTCTTCCACCCAAATTAGTTTTTGTTCTAGCATAATTTAGTTTTTCCTCCTAGCAGGCATGTGTCTCTACAAAAAAAAAAGCTCTCCAAGTTTGATCCCTGCCATATGAAATCTCACTGTTCTAGTCTAGTTCATGACACCTTGTCATCTGTGAATTTGGGTGTCCACGCTGGTGGACATTGAAACTGCAAGCAGTTCAACATGCCAGAGTGTTCTGGGACTATAGATCACATGGTGTGTCCCACAAACCCTGAATCTATTAAACTCCTATTTTCTTACCTCTTTTTACTTTGTCTTTATTACTGTTTAATTTTAGGAGTTTATACCTTTCACCTTTGATAAAATTCATAGAGTAGTTTATAAAACCTTTGTAAAAGTCTTGGGAAAGAAGAGTCAGGAAAACACTTATTGGCCTCCCAACTATTCATGATCATAAAACTGCTCTTTCTTGCAATTTCCCCTAAATTCATAAAATAGAACAAGTGTATGGACAAAGCTGTGGGCAGCAGGAGGACACTGTCTAACATTCAAGAATTCTCCACTTTTGGATTACAGCTTTTGGAGTAACAACCATTTAATGTTGAACTGAAATGATTAGGCGTATGTAGAATAATTACAATTAACAGGAATAGCATATTCCTGAAAGAAATTAAGGAAAAATTGAGGTAATAATGAGATCAATGGCTGCCATCCGTGAATAATTCTCCAATTTGATTCTGAAGAAGCATGAAACAGGATATAATCCCAAAGATCTTGTAAGCTATTACAGTGGAACCTCAGGTTACGTACTGTCCTCCTTACAAACGCTTCGGGTAATGAGCTCCGCTAACCCAGAAGTAGATGCTCCTTGTTGCGAACTTTGCCCCGGGATGCGAGCAAAAGTCGCGCAGCTGCAGTGCAGCAGTAGCAGGAGGCCCCATTAGCAAAAGCGCGCCTCATGTTAAGAACAGTTTCAGGTTAAGAACAGACCTCCGGAATGAATTAAGTTCATAACCAGAGGTACCACTGCATTGGTATTGTTTGGGTAACTTCATTTTTTTTTAAATAAAGTGGCTGCAGCTTGCATTTTATAATTTTCTATTTTATGGACATATACTCATATATATGCTTTCATGTATATATAATGGTTTAATGTTTCTTTTTTATTATTTCATTATCACTTAGATTCCAATGATTTTGTTTTTCATGAGTTTCAGAGCTTTGGACAATGTCCCTAGTGCATAATACCAAAATGTAACCAAGTTTTAATAAGTACTGGGTGACACTGCCTTAATAGTTATCATTTAGCAATATATCATAACTCTTGAATAATTGATGTACATATTTACCTCTGCTCTTAGGAATAGTTGATAGGTTTTTAATTTCTACCTATTACAGGAACTTTCTCGACATTTTCTATTTAGGTGGTATATAATGTTGTCAAATCTTACTGCAGAATTCAGTGCTGCAGCTAGCCAAGAATGTACCATATTCCAAAAACTTCGATGTTGTAGACCTTGATGTGCTAGATACATATGAAAATGTGATTATTTGTGTCTTGTTATAGGACATGATGGTTATTTTCATGGTCTCCAAAACCACTTGACTGTCCTCACCTGCTGAGAGGCGTTGATTTTTAAAAGCCCACAGCGTGTGTACAAGGATGAAGTGGTTACATTTAGGAAAAGTTGCTTAAGGAGTGTTTGATACACATTTTTAAGTTTTCCGAAGTCCTGCTTAATGACCCATCTCCCTGGTCTCTTTCTGTGAAATTAGAGCTAAGCCAATGGCAAAGTGAGTCTGTGACACTCCTGCCTGTAAAACTCCTCTGTGACATCAGAACAGATCATCAGATCAGACACTGGCGTCAGGAGGAGCCGGAGAGAGGGTGGCCAGCACTCAGAGGAATGTGTTGGGGAGAGCAGGACTGTGATGAAGTAGGTTTAACAGTAACTGCTTTGCTAATGGACGCTTGGCTATTTGTAGAATAAGTGTCCCTATTGTTTCTTTAAAATATTGGAGGTTATTACTTTTCCTTTAGATGATAGATGTCGCTTTTGGTACTGAAAGAGCCATCACATGCCTTAAAGTCTAATGGAGGAGGCCCTGCTACCCAGGCAGGCAAGATGAGAACAGGGCTTTTTCTTTATCTTTTTTACAGGGAATTGCTGCATTTTACAGAGGGGAAACCTAAACTGAAATCAGTGGAAAATGTAAGGAGCCATGTTATGGGTTGGTTACAATATCATCAGTTACATGAAATGTTTAAAATAAACAGGAAAAATGGTTTTTCGGACCACAGCTCACAATTTGAAAAAGAACTTCTACAAAACAAAGAAAAGCTTTTGTCTAAAATGTACAATCTGTTATTAGATTGGGAAACAAAAGAGGAGCTTGTCAAAGCCTCTATGTCTCTATGATACACTGGGCAATAGATATGGGACATAATAATAGGTTTTAACTTAGGCCAGGCTTCTTCAACCTTGGCCCTCCAGATGTTTTTGGCCTACAACTCCCATGATCCCTAGCTAGCAGGACCAGTGGTCAGGGATGGTGGGAATTGTAGTCTCAAAACATCTGGAGGGCCGAGGTTGAGGAAGCCTGGCCTAAGTGGTTTGTTTTGTTGTGCATGTTGATAGAGTGGATTTACTGGTTTTTTTACAATCCAGTTTGAATCTCTGGAATTTAAACATTGTAGGGTGCAATAAACCAGAAGTTCAGTGTCCTTTTGATTTTGCTGAGGGAACTAGCATGTACTTTAATTCTCTTCCTTTGAAATCGAAGGAATTTATTTTTTGCTTGGATTGCACTCCTTGTAGTTATTTATTTATACCCCACCCTTATCCCTGCCTTTATAGACACTAATAATAATCTTTGAGCTGATGGGTGAAAATGTGTGGGTGGCAGCTAGGAACTTTTCAATCTGAAAAATAGACAGGCTGTCCATGGGATAGAATGGCAAAGTGTGCAGGATTCTCCACATATTTTACTGAGGGAGCAATAGGAAAATATTAGTGTTGGTAGAGTGCAAACTCTGTGTGTGCAGATATGTACACAAGTTGCATACCAATAACTTAAATGGAGCACTTAACAGAAATGGTTAGGCGTGTAGACTGTTAAAGTGGGGGGAAAGGAGTTGGAAATGCATTTTGAGGTTGCCTGACTCTGTTGCTATGATGAAATTTTGTATGATGCATCACACGGAATCTTATTTCACATCTGTGATTGCCCATTTTGAAATATGGTTATTGACTCATGCTTTCACAGGTGTATGAATACCTAAGGTAAGACAAGGAGGGGCTCCCAGATAATTATTTTGATAACTGGCAGACTGAATTCTGTCTTGTGATTTTCAAATGGCCTACAGACAAATTTGGAGGTGAGAATATAACTAATAAAATCTCAGTAGCTCATAAAGTTGAACTTTCTGCTTGCAATCGAAACAGCCCAGAGTTATTGAGCTTTTTGGGGGAGGTGGCCCAGAGTTGTTGAGCTTTTTAAGCCGCCCATCGCCCGCCCTATTACCGCAGCAATAGCCAATCAAAACCAGCCTTTGCTGCAGCCACAAATAACACCCCAAATAGCCACTGACAATCTCCAGTTCACGGCAGCAACCAGTCCCACGTCACCCCTATGCACTATCCGTGTATAAGACGAACCCCTATTTTTAACATAAATTTCTAGTAAAATAACCCCTCATCTTATAAATGGAAAAGTACAGTATATATGCCAATCATATTAATTTACTAAAACACTTGATTAAGAAGATGCTTCCCAATTAATTGGGGCAAAAAAAATCTTCAGCTGGCCTCTGTTGCTTTTAAGGTGGTAATGACACATACAATTCAAACTAAATAATAAAATCTGAACCAAATCCATTCCAAATCAAACCAAATAATTGCTGCGATCACTGTTCTTTATAATATGAGGTAGTATAACTTGTATCTTTATTATTGTATTCCTTTTAATGTTGTCATTGCAAGCCACCTCAGATGAAGTTAGGTGGGAAAACTAAGTTGCCATGGGGCTCTATCCATCAGATGCCTCCTTTGGTGCAATTTCCGTAGGTTTGAATGAAATTTGAATTGGAAGATAATTTACTTGGCGGCACTGATTATTGTATTCTATATTGGTTTTGTACCACTTTTTTCTATTTAGAATTTATCAGACACACCATGCCAAAGGAGACATGTGCTCATACTCTCTCCTCCGCCTCCCCACAGTCTATTTAGTTATTCCTTGGTTTCCATGTCTATTCAAAATTCAGTGAGACTTGCTTCTAGATTAATGTGTATAGGATTGCTACTGTTTTATACAGTTTCCTGGGAGTATGCCTTGTTGAATTAAGTGGAACCTCACTTCCAAGTAGACATGTCCAAGATTGTGTCGTAAATCTCCTAAAGTTCACTGAAGAATTGCTGTTGATAGACCCTATTTTGTTCTGGCGCTAGAAGGGTAAAAGGACTAAAGCTTTATTTGAAGAATACCTGCAATATCCTGGCAGTCCTGGCTCCAGTCAAACCTAATCTTTTGCTTTTGTGAGCATTAAATTCATGCTTGAAAAGAGCCTGAGTAGTTTCCACTGATTAATCAAGTGTAGCATTTTAAATCTGATTGCCTGGTAGAAGTAAAAAAGTGTGATAAAGAAAACCAACATTTCTGTCACATGTTTGGCTAGTGAATCATTCTATTTAAGTTTGAATGGTGGCATTTATCAATAGGGGTAGACTGTCAGGGTTGCTTGGTACGCTAATAATTTGAGCTTTTCATTGGTAGCAATTTATTGGATATCTGTAAATCTGTCCCTTCGCAAGGCATTTCGCTCACTGGAATTGCTTGTGAGAGTGGATCTCAGTTAATTTCACACCGCAGAATATGGGTGGAATCCTGTTGGTGTTCTTAAGTTTATGGGAAGAGTTCAGATCCAGTGGATGCCTCCACAAACAAAATAAGAGGGGAGGTAATTTCTGCTGATTCCCTGCCCTCCCCTCCCCCCCCCCAGCAGCCTTTGAAAATTGGCTCCAGAGAGATGGGAAAACCTTTCAGAACGGGGGGGGGGGGGCAGGTGGTGTGGAAGGCTTTAGCGGGTGGAGGGGGAGTGGTATAGGCAGAAATCATCTCCTTCTTCCCAGGCAGTTGTTGGATCACAAGCCCTTCTGAAAGTGCAAGGGCAGCAATTGGATTCTACCCTCTGAAGAAATCAAGACTTCGGTGATGTGAAGGATATTTTTTTTGCTCTTCATTCAACCTCCCAACAGTGCAATGAGCGCTGGTTGCTGATGCCCATTGAGACAGATAGGGCAAAATGCAGGGAAGGTAGCAGCAGGTGGAGCCAGAACCAGTGACAAGCAGAGCCAATTCATTCTCATTTTGTTCCCATCCTCCTGATTTCACATTTCGTTTCTTCATGAATCTTCCAGAATACAGTATTCACCAATTACAAGAGCCACTGGATAAAGAATGTTGAGACCTCCATGCAGTGGAAAAAAGGTTCCATTACCGAACAACAGTGAGGCAGGATGGAATATTACAACCAGATCACAAGGTGCAGTGATGCAGGTCAATATCTCTCGCTTTATTATATATATGCAACACTTGAGTGATCCATTGTCCTGCACCAGCCCTGCCAACTCAATTTGATTACATGTTCTTGCCAAGCAGCATAAGAGCTCTTGCAATATCAGCATATTTTGGAGTGGTGTTTTAAGCCCCCCCCCATCCCAAAAAGTCACCATATATTTCTTCCATCCTCTCTCCTACAAGTGTTAAATTGATACTAGAAAACAAACACCCACACCCACCAGCAGACTTATTCATTTGTTTATTTTATTGAGAACGTTTATAACTCACCCTTCATTGTGATGGATTCCCATGGCAGGGTTCAAGCTACAGATTCTATGAAACTTCATGAAACAGCCATAAATCATCAGAACAAACCTAGCAAATAAGACCAGCTAAAGTCACAAAGCAATCTATCTGCCAGAGTTAAAACCCTAAAAACGTTAGCCTTAGATGCTAACTAGTTTATGGAAGCTGTGGAAAGCATGTGTTCTCTGGGGTGGCTGTGGAGAGAGAAATGTTGCAGACTGTGTGGATGTTTAGAAAGAAAGTCAATAACGGTTTGTTTGCGGGGTGGGTCCCAAAGAATCTTTAGTCTTAACTTGAGGTAATGCTACTGGCTTGTGTTGTTGCCAGGGATACCCTTGTCATGGTTGTCTAGGGTCTGTGATGGTGTCATTCTTTCCTCTAGTCTTTCACAGAGAAGGTCTGCCAGCTTGCATCAGTACAATACAGCACCTGCTGTGTGCATCCCCATTGCGTTACTTACTTATCTGCACCGAGAATGATGATTGTGGAGTTTTTGTCTTTTGTTTACACTTCTTTCCACCAAACATCACAGTCGTTTTCAAATGCAGAATACAATACTGGCCTGCAACTAGGCTTTTTTTGAGAGCCGCTTTCGAGAAGGGAGCAGGGGTGAGTGGGGTGACTGGAGCCCCATTATTTGGAGATAAACACCCTTCATTCACCTTGAGGTTGGCTGTGTGTGTGAGAGAGGGAGAGAGTGCACGCACATCATTCTGTTAAGAGGCTTAGTTTGGCCCAGGAGTGTGTGTTGACCGATCTGCAATGTTTGACCTTATGCTAACAATCTACATCTCTGGCTCTTGCTCTGTGCCCTTCGTCTACCTGGAATGTGGTTCCAGGAACAGTAGAATCATAGAGTTAAAGAGTTGGAAGGAATCTTGAGGATCATCTAGTCCAACCCACTGCAATGCAGGAATATACAGTTGTCCCATACCGGAATTGAACCTACAACCTGTAGTTCTCTTATGGGGCTGCTTGGATAGAAGGAAGGGATATTCACTGTTCAGAAGGGCATTTCTGAGCAGCCTAGGAATTGCCTTCAGTAATTAAAGAAAACTGACTTGGACTATTCCCATGTAAAATAACAGTAAGGTTGACAGGGCTCATTACTGGGGTTAAAGAATTACTTGTTGTGTTTCTTCCCCTCTACTCCAAGAAAAATCCAGTTGTCCTTTTTTAAAAAAAAATAACGCTTCTGTTGATCCCTTTTATATATGAGTTGTTCCTTTTTGGCTACGTAAGCAACAGCATTCATACCAGAAAATAAAAGGAATGGTTACGTATTGTGTCATATTGATGATGCTTGATCTGAAAAACAGGTTCTTTCCCCATGATTCCTTATTTGCAGAAAAGCAGTTTTTAAAAAATAAAATATAGTTATATCCTGCTTTTCTACAGTCACAGAACCCAAGGTGGTCTACACGTGGTTCTTAGATGACCACCCATCCAGTCTGTGATCACACCCAGGCTGGCTTAACTTCAACAAGGTGTAGCCTAGGACCTTTAACTTAGTGTGTTTTCTAGGTTGTCATTGAATCATTTCAAAACAACCTATAAATATAGGTAGGTTTTACATATCTGTATTCAAACTTAATCTTAACCAGGTGATTTTTAAAAAGTTAAATCTGACCCCCCCTTTTTAAGTTTGCCCTGATTTTTTTTTGGGGGGGGGGGAGTTTGGGAATCATTGACTTAAATAGAAATAGTTTGATTAGAATTAGTCACTGAAACTTACTGCTTTTGTCCATCCCCCCCATGTAATCCCATAGCCAGTAATATATTTCTGTTGATTAAACGGATGTTTCCTCATATTGCTGGCCTTCTGATATTTGCTGCCGTTATCCCCAGCAGGTTATAAGAACTGTATCAGGTTCCCTCCCCCCTCATTCTTAATTTCTTTTTCCTGGCATTGTTTCCTTTATCTTTATTTGCTTCAAATACACAGAACTGGATCAACCCTAGATACTAGTAGGAAATCTGTTCTCCAAGCATGGGCCCTATGTAGCTAAAACATTGCCATTCACAGACATGATGAGGGTATATCAGCAGCTTTGAGGGAAATGTCAGGGTTTGGAGAAGTACAAGAAATCCTCAGGGGGAAACAGCTACCACCTAGTGAGCCTGCGATGCAGACTGATTATTGCTAGCAGGGATGGGACCAGGAGGTGTGGAAGGGAGTATCTTGGAAATGGGTATGGCTGCGAGGAACCCTGAATAGGAGCACTCCATTCTGCAACATTTTGCTGCAGTCTCGCTTACAGCATGCATAATCTAACCATATTAATGACAGCAGTTGCTTGTATACATGCTTTTATAAATCTTCCAAGTAGTTTGGGGATGGTTTCTTCCAATGCTGCAATTAACTCTTATTCTTTATTTTTTTCCATTTCAGAACTTACATTTAGTATATGAGGTGATGAGGGCAACAGCATGATTTCTATATCAATCTTTTAAATCACTTTCGCCTCTTCTCCAGATTCATAATTTAGTACCTGCCATTAAGTTAGCCAAAGTTCTTCCAAGAGGCTGATCCGATGGTCTTGCTATTCTGGGCGGCTGATCTGCCAGCACTGTGCTAACGCAATGTTGCCGAGAAACATATACTCTCCCCAAGCAGTGAAGTCAAAAGCACAAGAACAGAATCACAATAATGCTTGCTAATGAAACCTCTACTTTAGCCATGCGTGGAAGGCAGCAAGCATCACATAGCAAGGAGTGGAATGCCAGAATGGTGTTGCAGAACTTTCCCCCCCACAATGTACAAGTTAGAAGAGCCCTCAGACTTTTTCTGGCAGAGATGCCTATGAGCCAGTAGTCAGTGGGTCTCGTTCATGCAAGATCGAGGGCAGGGAAGGCAAACAACAAGGGCACCAGAGACACCACTGTGACATGACTGGTAGTTCTAGTGGGTTAAAACAATGCAGTAGTGGATAGGGGGTTCGAATTGCAATGTAAATGTGGCCTTCACAAGGGAAGCATACTATTTAGCAGTGATAATTTTGGGTGGACAAAGGAGAAGCAGTTCATTTATTCATTGGTGACATTTTGATGACCATCCACCAACCAAGTCTTTGGGGTGGTTTAAAAAACTTATGAATCAATGAAATATGTTACCTGAAATGTGTAAATTGACATTTGTGGTTGTGTTTTGCCATGTAGGTTGAGCATGGCCATTTATTTGGCGATGCAAGTGTGTCATTGCTTGACCCCATATCTCCCCAGAACCAGCTGGGGTACCAGCTGGGTATTTTTCTCCCTCAGTACATGTTCACTACTGTAGCCATGACCAAAATTTTGAGGTCTTTCTGCTGGTAAAATGTGGGCACACCCTTTAAGATTAGTCCTTTCATAGGCAGTTAAATGGCTGGTAAGATCAAATATTAGAGTTGGGAGCAAAGCATTCTACTTCCTCAAATGTACATATTTAGAAGATGAATACTGAACAATCGCTTGCCAAATTCACAGGCATATTTATAACAACCTCTTTAAGAAAAATATTGCTGGGAAGGAAAAGAAAAAGTCTCAGATGTTTTTGTGCCAAAATATGCTGGGGAAAAGCTGGAAGAAGAGTCTCCTCTGATTGGCCATTGCCTTTGTATGCTTAAAGCTGAGTTTCATAGAGCACAAAGTGGCTTTTCAAATAAAAATGTAAACCTTTTGTTTGAGGAGTAATCTGAAAATAGCAATGTAAAACGTATATATTAAGATGCTCAGAAGCTGAGGGGATAGCCGTAATCCAGTGCATATTCTTTATTTACTTATGGAAGTACTAAGAGTGTTAAGTGTGACACATTTGATGGGGATTTGTTGCTTTTCATAAAATTTAACTACATATCTATATGAGATTAAGGTCACTCTCCCCCCCTCCCCCCGGCAGTGTTTCGCAGTTATGGTATGCCTCTGTGGTAAAAGCAGGAATGTGAATGAGATGAATTCTGCAGTGGCCATGTTTACACACTGTGCTAAAATATGGTTTAGTACTTTGTGCATGAGCAGGAAGAAGCTGATGCAAACCTTGGGATCTTGAGCTCCACCCTCTCCTTTCCTATGTGGCTGGGAGGAAGGCTTCACCAGAGTTTCCTTTCACTTTTCACCAAACTTTGATTGTCCTTATGTATGCACTAGAGATTGTGGTTTAGAACAACCCACTTCATACATTGGGTTATACAGTTAGCCTTTTCAACTAGCCAGGGTTTGTCTTAAACTATTATTTCTGGTTCATATAACATGATAAACCAAGATGAGTGGAAAGTAAAAAAAGTCCTTCTCCTGGCCACATGTGAGCAGGGAGAGCACAATCCCAAGGCTTTGCTTCGGCTTATTACAGCTTGTGCACATAGGGCAAACCATGGTTTAGCATTACATGTGAACTGGGTCAGTGACTCTCTGCTGGAGGTGAAAGAGTTCCACTTCAGCAGTGCATAAAATGAGGTTCTGCAGAATATTATGGGAGGAGGAATAAATGGATTTCTTTACTCAGAATTTTCTGGCTGCTGTTGCTCTTGTTCTAATTGTCCTTTGCAGAGGTGTCAGGGTTCCTTTTTCTTTTCAGTTTAATTACAGAGAAAATAATTAACTTGAGCACTAAGTGGAGGATTTGGGACTTGTAAAAAAAACATTCCAAAGAAAATCCTACTCTGTTCTGTTCCAAGAATATACTAGCCTCGGTTGAGAGACAACAAACCCAGAAAGCATCTGTGCCAAGGAGGTACAAAATTTCATTTTAAATGAAATTGTATATTTCTTTTAGAATATTTGCACCCTTTAAAAAACCATTGAAAGTGAAAGACATATGTGTAATGAGGGGGGAGAGGAGAGGAGGGAAATGAATCTTGCTTGAGGAAAAGGTCTGTGGATTGAGCAGTTCTGAATAAGTGAGGGAAAAGCCGGCATGGCTTGTACATACTTGCATACATACTTTCCCTTGTCTGAAGCCTCTTTGCATAATACTTTTATTGCCAGTGTTAAAACAGTCAAACTGGAGTTTCAGGGAAACGTAGAATCAAGCAGGTGCTTGCCTGGGAAATTTTTTATCTATATTTACGAAAAACCAAATTCTGATTTCACAAGAGAGGCATGCCTGTGGTGAGCAGTTACATGTGTGTATGGCAAAAGACTAGTTTCTTCATCTGCAAAGCAGCATAGTTGCTATGAGAGCAGGTTGGTGGGTCCTCTATTCAATTGTCATTTCAGCTTCCAGGTGGCTTTAGGCAAGCCACTGTCTCTCTGCCTCAGCCTTCCCTTCTTTTACAGGGTTGTCGTAAAGATAACAAAAATGATACCTCTGAAGCATTGTGGCAAGTTTAGGCACTATATTCATACCTCCCACAATATATTTTCTTATTTGGCAACAGGCAAAGTCACATTTATTTTCACAAGCCTTTTAAATCGTGTTTTTACTCCCTAGTATTATGCTGTGTTTCAATGTGGCTGATTTACTCCATGAAACTTGTTAGGCCTTGTACTGTGGCCTCTGATATTTAAGGTTCATGCACCTTTTTGCTTGACCCATATTTTGATTGTATTTCATACCAGTTAATTCCCCTAGGTCAGAGAGTTTTTCTCCTTGTTCTGTGGCTGTGCCTTGCAAAAATTCAATCCTGCCCACCAAATCGAATTCTATCCGATGTGTGAAAAATCCGAAGGGACACTTTGCTTAGTTGAACTTTGATTCAGCGGGTAAGATCAAATTTTCCCAAGGCACCAGCCATGGAACAACAAGAAAAGATGTCAGACTCAGGGGAATTAATCAGTACACAATACAATCAAAATACCAAAGTGTTGATGAAACCTTTTAGACCTCTCTGATTTAATACATAAATAGTGCTGCTGCTGTATAAAACTTTATTTATATGTTTTTAATGAGCTTTAAACATTTTAAAATCATTCTGAATCATCACCCAAAGGAGCCTTCCCCATTGTGATACCCTCCAGATGTTCAACATCAGCTCCCATCAGTTGCAGCCACCATGGGATGATGGGAGTTTAATACATCTTACACTCTTGTACTGCAACACCCACAGTAACTCAATATCTCATTTCAGTTGCATAGACCTCAGCACCTGCCTTCACCTGATCCCTGTATAATAGCAGTGGCAAGGTAGAGTTTCTCACACTTTATTATATTGCTCAGCATAGCAATATGTCAGTTTTTAATGTCCAGAATTATATAGGAGAAGGTGTGACATTTGAAAGTTGCTTCACTGTTGGGATAATGTAAATTATGAATGCTTATTGCCTGAGAAACTTTATTTGCATCACTCAGCTGTCCTCTGCAAGTCTGGATTCTATTTTCATGCTGAAAAATAAGCTCTTTGTGTACATCTTACAGAAGGTTGTGATATAGAAATTAATGAAAACACTTGTGTGCCTTTAAGGGGAGTGCCCGATGTAGAGAGTTTTGGGCTCCATTCGGTAGGAGTACGGAAAACAGAGACTGGCTAAAGACGAAGTTGAAGAAAAGGTGATTATTTCAAGTTTCATACAACAGGTGTATCCCACTAAGTTACATTTGGAGTAGACTTGAAGTTAGACAAGTTCTGAGTACCAGATGCTAGGTGCAAATAGCAGGGATGGACATTGCTTTCACACCCTGCTTTTGAGCGTCAGTAGGATTCCAGCGCTGCAACACCATTGGAGACAGGAGCGAGACCCTGTCAGCATATTGCATCCTTGCTCAGGGATCTCCACTGGCCTATTTATTATGAGACAAATTCAATGTGTTTTTCAATGTATATGAAGCTTATACAAATGCCATCTAATGTTGGTTCCGCCCTTGGGAGGGATCTTACCTTTTAGTACAGTATGCTCTGTATGCCTGCAAAAAGACTTTTTTATTTAGGCAAGCCTACCGGGACACGTAATTGTATTATCTGTACTGCATCTTGAGCTCTGTAGATTTCACCTATATTTCAAGGAGCTCTGACTTGCCCAGAACCTCACCATGCATCCCTAGCAAAGGTAAGGAATCTATTTCCCAAAAGCTTCTTTCTTCCCAGCTCTTTCCCCTCTTCTCTCCCCACCTTTCAGCTTAATGTTTTTTGTCCTTCTGCTGCTGCTTAATCATTCCCCATTTTCTGCCTCTAATCCCACTTAATTCCCCCTCCTTTTACTTCAGTTCTTCCTCTTTCTTGCTTTACAGTCGTACCTCAGGTTACGAACAGTCCTGCTTACGAACGCTTCAGGTTACGAACTCCACAAACCTGGAAGTAGGTGTTCTGGGTTGCGAACTTTGCCCCGGTATACGAACGCAATCTGCTTCAGAGGCCGAGGGAGCCTATGTAGGGAATGTGCGCCTCGGGTTAAGAACGCTTCGGGTTAAGAACGGACTTCCGGAACGAATTAAGTTCGTAATCTGAGGTACCACTGTACTGCACTGAGGTTGGGAACAATGCATAGCTGTCAGTCTTCCCTTTTTTGCGGGAAATTCCCTTATTCCAGCACCGTTTCCTGCTGCTTCCCGCTGCTATCCTAGATTGTTAGATATCCCATAGACTGTCCCCGGGACAGATGAAGCTGCTGATCCCTTATTTTCGAGGCTCCCCTGGACAGGTGAGGCTGCTGATCCCTTATTTTCAAATCTGAAAGTTGACAGCTCTGGAACAACGGCAACAGTTTAACACAGACCAGGGTCCTGTTTCTTTACCAAAGCACTGCTGTGTCAGTCATAATGTTAGCAATGCAGTCTGGCAGCAGTGTCAGAGTTCGCCTCCTACTGGGGGACGTTGGCGTTCCAAGGCATCTATTCTAACAGTCAAAAAAGGGGGGAAGTTTAAACATGATTCTGAAATGTTGTAACATCTCACAAGGCAGTTGCAGGCAACACTTCTGTCTCTTGAGCTTGTTGAGGCTACAGAGTGGAGCAAAGTTGATGAAATTTGCTAGCTGCAGAATTGTGCTCCAGCTGCTGCAGTCCTTGAACATATTAAGAAGAAAGCTGTCCACAGGGTGGAGATGCGGGTGGAAGTCTGGTTGCAAGAAGTCTAGCACAATTGAAGAAAGATAACATGACAAAAATAGAAATGCTGACCCACACAGGCATAAAATTGTCACTGAGCACCCCATAGTTTATATTTTTCTGGTTTTAATTTGAGCAGCAACATGCAATGCTGTATTTTCAGCAGCAGCTACATGATTCTTTAGAGAGTATATATCTGTAAGTTTTAAACTGTTTTTAATATTGTCTGCCCTGGGACCTTAGGTGAAGAGCAGTCAATAAATAAATAACTAGCTTTCTGTTGAGTACAATTTGGATGGTCCACCTCCAGAGGCTAGTAGAATCCAATGAATTTGTGAATGCCTTGGGTTTCTTCCCCAAGGGATAGAGCAAATGACCATGTTGAAGGGCTTTTTTGTGCTATTGAATAGTAAGATGTGTAAAGATATTGATAGGGCCGCCACCAGTGACCTCCAGATTGGATTACTTTAACATGCTCTGTGTGGGACTGCCCTTGAGGCTGATGCAGAAACTGCAGCTAGTGGAAATGTAGTGGTTCAACAGCTCACTGGGGTGAAATATTGCAATCAGATTACAGTATGCCGTTACTGAAGGAGTTCCAGTGACTGTCAAATAGCTGTTTGTGCAGCTTCAGTGTGCTGGTATTTATGTCGGATATAAAAGATTGCCACATCCCTTACATATCCAACTCATCACTGTGTTAAGCCTGACTTAATTGCTTCTGGTGCAATGGAACACCGTGACAGAAACCAGAGCGCATGGGAACACTTGTGTACTTTCTCACCACAGCAGTACCTTTTTATCTACTTTCACTGGTGTGCTTTCAAACGGCTAGGTTGGCAGTTCATGTGCAGCATGAAGCCACTTGACAAGACTGCTTTCCCTTCAGCATGATGAAGTTCTGCAGTTGCTGTTTCATATGATGGAATCTATGTAAAAGTTGGCTCTTTCATCACCACATGCTGGGCAAACATCTTATCATGAGGGTGTTTATAACGCTTCTTTGATGCCCACACCATACCGCAAACTGCTCACGGAAACACTCAGTTACAAAAGAAGCTTTTCATGTGTGCCAAGGAAGAGCTTTTCTTATGGGAATATGGATCTAGGCTTTTTGGTGTAGGTTGACTGAAATTAGTGATAAAAATTGCAAAAGAGCAAACAGTCATGTCACCACCCAAAAAAAAAAATAAAAAATGAGAGAGAGCTTCTGGGTGTGGATTGATTGAAATTAGTGATGAACCTTACAAAAGAGTCAACAGTCATGTCACCACCCAAAATAAGTTTAAATAAAAAATGGGAGAGGGAGAGAAAAGATTTCTGGGAATAAAATGAATATAGTTGGGATTCACCCAACTTTTCTTTATTAATCATTACTTATTGGATTTGTTTGTTGCTTTATTTAACTACATTAAAAGCCTCTTCTAAAAGGCCACAGATGGTATAAGGCCATAGAACTGTTTATAGAAGAAAGGTTTTGCCTGGTGCCAAGATATATAATTATGGTGCCAGGCAAGTATCCCTGGGGAGAAAGTTCCACAAACGGGGAGACATTGCAGAAAAGGTCCATTCCTGTGTTACCACCCTCCAGACGTCTTGTGGACATTTGTATGTTAACAGAACTTCCCTCGCTCTCCTCCCACCTCTGGGACATTCAGGAGAACCCTCACAACAACAAGTGGCAATTGTTGCGTCTGATAAGCTTGCACAAACTGATTTTTTTTTTAAATGGCTCAGAGTTTGAATTCCACCCCATGTTATTCTCTAATATGCACAACAGTGTAATATTGTTCCCAACACTGAAGCGAATAGAGTTCTAGAACTGATGTACTCTCTTTGTTTTGATTTCCAGAGTTAACACCATTTTAGTAGCAACACTTGCTGTGTGCTAGTCTCAAGAATGCAATGGCTTCAGTTTGATTAAACATGTACTTTGGGAATATAGTCGTGACGCATGAGTAGGATAAAAAGCTGTGCTTTTCCTAGTCTCTTGAAACTTAACTGTTTGCTTTGTAGTGAAATTAAAATTCCCATTAAGTATTGCTGCTGTGCATTTATTAATCTTGTTCTAGTAATTATTTCAGATGTATTTGTTTATTGTTCCAAGAGGTGTCTGCAGGTCTCCTCCTATATAATCACAGTTCCCTAAAGAGATGCTGGTTTTGATCTCTAAAGCTCTAAATAGCTTGGATTATCTTTAGGAATATTTTTTCCGATACGAACACTGCAGGCATGCCCATTGACATTGCTAAACAATAACCTGCTCCGCTTAGTTTGTGCTCTAGAAGTTCTGCTAGGCCTAGTGTATGCCTTTGTTTTCTGAAAAGTTTTTAGTTACCTCTTACGCACTATCAGCTTTTTTTTATTTGCTGTTGGTTATTTAGTCATTGGCTTGATTTCTAAGTAGGCTTCTGCAGATGGATGGGACTGAGATCCTGCAGACAATCCCACCAGTGGGTGAAGCAATATTTTTGATGATTTTCCTTCCTCTTTTAGCCCCTTGCACCACATTTCATAAGAATCTAAGAATAACCCTGCTGGATCAGACCAAATGCCCATCTAGTCCAGCATCCTGTTATAACACTTCTGGTTGGCTTGTTATTGCCATGCTGGCCATGATCTCCACAATAAATTTAAAAAATGCTTGTATGGACAACTGAATTCCATATGTTTCTGAAAAAATATTTCTTTCTCATTGCCAACTTTCTTTTTTTTGGGGGGGGGGAATACTGCACAAGAGGTAACTAAAACCTCTTCAGAATACAAAGGCATACATACCTTGAGATTAGTCCAAGCTAATCTCTTCACCCTTAAACAGGCTGTGATATTAGCAGCAGGCTTATTATTAGCAGGGTTCCACTTTTATGTCTAACTGTTCCCAAATGGCTGGTTTGGGGCTAAAGTCTTGAACTGGGTGTATGAGAGCTTCACAATCAAGTACAGTATTGTAATTCATCTCCAGTTTATTATTGGCATTCTTGAAAGTGTGATTCCATTCATAGTGTGACAGAGTTACAGAAGCTAAACAGTGCAGGATATCAGTGCACCATCTGCTAAATTATGCTCACAGTAATGGAGTTCACACATCGCATAGGGGATATTGTGTGAGAGGAAAAGAAGTTTTAAAATATTATCTTAGCCGTGATTCAAAGGAGCGAAGATTAATATGCAGCACCTGCAAAGGCTCTGTGTAGCTCATGAAATTTAATGGATTGCTTTTCATTAGTAAATAATTATGAGGAATGGTGCTTTGGTGTAGTCTGTTTGCTGACTAAAGAGAAGTAATTGAAATTTAACAATTCTTAAACTCAGCTATAAATCTGCAAGCTCATGTTTTGAGTTCATTCTTCATCATAGTTTTGCTGCTGCTGCTGCTGTTAAGCAGCTCAAGAGAGGATTCAAAGTTTGCCTGGCTTTGGCTGCTTGAATTTCAGTCTTTTTGGATAGAATACTTCCTTAGGTTGTAAAGAAAGACCCTTGTAGATGTGTCTCTGTTACGGAATGTCTAGCTGTACAGAATGTTCTTGTTCACTCAACTTCCAATAGATGTTAAGCACCAGATAATCAAATATTATTTTAACACTCATAAAGAATGTAAGTAAAATATTGATGAAAGTTTCAAACACAAAGAAGGCAAAACGTAATTATTGTTGTTGTTGTTGTTGTTGTTAAAAAACAGCCTCTTCTGTGTGTAGACTAAAGGGAGGCCCTAATTATACTTTCAGTGCAAATGTTGCAATGACAAAAAGGACGCAATAAGAAAATAGAAGAAATTAATAGTTACTTGATGCAAAATATATTAATACTTGCATATATTCAGTGAAGTTACTTGATATAATTATACTTTGATTTTGCACTTTGTGAAGAATAACATTCTTTTGTCTGTCCTGAATATTACAACATTCAGCTTCATTGACTGTCCCTGAGTTTGAGTGTTATATGTATTCCTACAACCATAAGATTGTGTACAGTTTGATTCAAATTAAAATAATGAAAAGAAATTGAAATTTTTTCCTACGTCTCTACTCATAACATTACACTTTCTCTTCCTAGAATATTTTTTTTGGCCAATTTGTGGTACTTTAGCAGCAGGTGTCCCTGTTGAGTGCATTACAGATAGTGAGCCATTCATCTGCAAATGCATACTCTTTTGAGCCATAGATATTATAGATATTATAGCCAACACTTTGCTTCAGTTTCCTTGCGATACCTGTGCCATTTGAGTAAATGACATTAAATAAGTTGGAGCTCTTGTTATTAAATATACCAAGAAAAAAGCACAGCAAGAACTCAGGCCAAAAGTAAATGAGTAACTGAGGCACGTGCAGTGCAAAGTTCAATCTGGTGAAGCTCACAAGGATAATTTTCCATATGATTTTGAGCCCCCTATCATTCAAAACATCTCTCTCCATTTCTTTAAATTCCAATTTATTATTAGCCTTTCTCTGCTTGTAATTACATATTTTATTCAGATGCAAGACAATTATTTGTTGCAGATCATGGAAAAAGTGACTTATGGGAAGATCAGGCAGCTTTTAAAAGGTTACTTGAGTAAAACATATTTTGTTGTTGAAGAAACATCAAGAAATAAACAAACAATCTGATTTAAGTGTAGACTGCATTGGGAACCAAGAGGCTTGAAAGCAGAATACTAGGCCATTACTACGGATGATTCCATGTAACTGGTGGTGATGGGAACGATGATGGGTCATTTATGCTTTACACAAGTAATATTTTAGATAAAGTTGGTTTAAGCAGAAGAGGGTATACCCTGTGTCTCTGCTGAATTTTTTTGGTTTTTTTTAATACAGTAAAGCTGTTCTGTAACCTCAGGGGTATTATTTGTTTCCCATGTGGGCTTTCAACTAATTAACACAGGGAAAACACAACCTCAAGTGGGTCTCAAGAGGACTATTATAAAAATAAATATTGTGGTAAGAAACTGTTGATGCATCTTGATCTGCGGCCACACAACCTTGGAGTAATTCACTCAGAATATCCTCTTCCACCTGGTCCTGTGCTTGCAATTATTAATTCTGAATAGAACACTCTCTGCACATACACTTTCACTAAGAGACTGGGAAATGTCTCTCTTGCTTGTCCTGGTTATGAAGTTATGGAAGTGTGGCTAATGGTAAATAAAGGTCACTTAGGTAAACGTGGGTGGCGCTGTGGTCTAAACCACTGAGCCTAGGGCTTGCCGATCGGAAGGTCGGCGGTTTGAATCCCCGCGACGGGGTGAGCTCTCATTGCTCGGTCCCAGCTCCTGCCAACCTAGCAGTTCGAAAGCACGTCAAAGTGCAAGTAGATAAATAGATACTGCTCCAGCGGGAAGGTAAACCGTGCACTGCTCTGGTTTCGCAAGAAGGAGCTTAGTCATGCTGGCCACATGACCCGGAAGCTGTCTGCAGACAAACGGCGGCTCCCTCGGCCAGTAAAGCAAGATGAGCGCCGCAACCTCAGAGTCGTCCGCAATTGGACTTAACGGTCAAGGGTCCCTTTACCTTTACCTTAGGTAAATAAGATCACAGTGCAGATGAGAAAGGCAGGAGGAGAATGCTTTTGTAAACAGTTAATTTTCTTCACCTCCAAGTTGCCTCCTTTTCCTTTAAGTCTACTGCATAGGCAAAATACTGTATCTTTTGGGCCATTTGGGTGGTCTTTGTGCATTTAAGTTGTCTGCTTTTTTCTTACGCTGGACTTTGTTTCTTCCATCAGGCATTTAGACATTAATGCTGTACTCATCAGATTTGTTGTCGTTTTTGTTAAAATCCTGGTTTTGTTGCAAAACGGTTGTGTTTTGAAACTTCTTATGCTATCTGATTTAGCATATAAATGGATGTGATTGAAGTATGTCAGGTAAAAGCTGATGTTCCATTCGGGGAAGGATGGAACCACATGCAGGAGTTGGTGGGATATATTCTTTTGGGGGGGGGTTGCTTAAACCTTTCTCCCCAAACTGATTCTCTCTGCACTGGCTCCACAGGCCACACATTTTCATTTTTGTAGCCCAGTTTGAGGGGGGAGCAGTTCAAAAATAGCTTGAGGAGGAAATGTGCAGGAAACTAGTTATTCATCATATTTTAGAAATTGTGTAACATACAATTTATGAATAATAAGTGAATGTTTTCTGAACAAGTTGTGGCAATTTCAGTCTACTAGGTATTTCCTCCAAAGCATCCATGGTGTGTCTTGTTGTAAACCCCAATGCTTACTTCCACTTCTCTATTACAAAGCACTATACAGTCATACCTCGGGTTACAGACGCTTCAGGTTGTGCAATTTCAGGTTGCGCACCGCGCCGAACCCAGAAGTACCAGAATGGGTTACTTCCAGGTTTCGACGCATGTGCAGAAGCACCAAATCGCGACCCGCGCTCACGCAGATGTGGCGCTGCGGGTTGCGAATGCTGCGGGTTGCAAATGTTCCTCCCGCACGGATCACGTTCGCAACCTGAGCGTCCACTGTATAGGATTCTTGCAGCAAGATTTGTCAGTATGTAACCTCCAAATATTCTCTCTGCATCTTCCATGAATCACAGTTGCTGTTGTTTTATAACAGTGGTTTTAAGCTGTTAGCACTCGTTATTTCATGAAAATGTCTTGGCAAGACATTCAAGGATCAGAAACCAGAAAGCAAGATAAATAGAAGTTCAAATTATCTCGCCTGCCTCCTTAATTTGCAAATAATGGTGAGTGAGCCAGGACTGATAAAGGATGAAAACACTGGAGAGTAGAGGCCTGTGGTAGTCATCTACAATTTGTCATTTGCTGTGTTTATTTCTTATATTTCTTACCTGTGCTTCACTGTAAGGTCCCAGGTGGGTTACAACAATTTTAAAATACGTTATTAATGAAAATGGCCTGCAAGTTGTGATAATTGCAGCACTGTGGTTCATATTTCTGATTTTATTTTGAATAA
Organism: Podarcis filfolensis; assembly: GCF_964270895.1. Classification (NCBI taxonomy): domain Eukaryota; kingdom Metazoa; phylum Chordata; class Lepidosauria; order Squamata; family Lacertidae; genus Podarcis; species Podarcis filfolensis. Next base: position 48,783,679 of record NC_139607.1, on the reverse strand, counting down.
ATAAAACCTGCATTAAAGTATTGTGATAAATGAGGTCATCATGTTAAAAATGCAACAGTGGTAGTACTTCTCTATTGTTGTTACTGCTTGAAGTTTACAACTGAAGACAAAAAGTCTGTTTTTTCTGGTAGAAGATAAATCGTTTCATCTCTGTTCTTAGAAATTTTTTTTTCTTGGCTTGCCCAAACTTAGTGTTTATAAAGTTATTTCCCTAAATAATATGTAGAAAAGGCGCATGGTTCAGAAGAATTCAAAGCAGTCAGTGCTTTTGAATTAAAATTGCATTTCTGATCACTGCTGCAGTTGCTTTTAGAGAACCAGGACTGTAACTGTAGAATACCCCCTGCTGGAAAACACACACACACACACACACAAATCCACCATTGAAATCTTTTACAACATTTAATGAAATCAAAAGGCTGGCTAAATGGAAGTCCAGTGCACTGAGAGAAAACAGTGAGATGGTTTTTTCTTTCAGTTTACACCAAAACTAGTACCTAGATTTTCAGTTAAATCCTGGACTTGAATAATTAGTCTTCATCATCAGCATTATCCTTACTTGCCTTACTAACAGTCCAAAACAGTCTCTTCAATTTAGCATTCAAATTACTAAGGCCGCAATCCTAAGTATGTTTCCACACAAATCAGACCTGTGCTGCTTTGTTAACTCTCATGTCAGCTGATCTGTACGATAGTGCCTGGTGACTCAAAGGTTCAAAGGTGCCTTTTCACTATATCCCTTATACTGTGTGAGAAATTTCTGCTCACTAATAAGATTATGTATTAAAGCAAGAATTTGGTCTGAATGGTAGTCTTAACACAGTACAGTACTTTAGTCAGAGAAAACTGTTGTTGAGAAATACAGTACTGTCAAAGAAACTTCGTTCCCAGAGAGCTACAGAGCAATCTTTTGTGGGTTGTTACAGAATTAAGGAAATAGAAATTCTTTGTTTCCATTATTTTCTTCCATTATTGTTGTGTGACTTTATGGGTACTGATATTGCCCGAAGAAAGAGCTTTCAGTGAGATGAAGGCTGGGAGGAAGGTGTAATCCTTACAAACCTTATACATTTTAATCTTATCTGGATTCACTGTGTTCTTCTAATCATATGTAACCAATGTAAGAAGTGCTCATCTTTTGGAACTTCTTGTTGTGGACTGGGTGTTTTTTTAGGACTCCAGTCATATTGATTCATAAGAAAAGAAGAAGAACCACATCCAAAATCCAGTTGGGGACCAACCAAAATATTACAAAGTAGTTACAAACTTTAGAACTCTTTGTCAAGCAAGAAGCTACAGAAAGGAGGTGGTAGGATGATGAAGAATAAAAAGCAAAGGAGTACATGTGTCATACACAGAGTCATTAGATAATGTTATTGATCCCTTTATTTCACAGTGTGGTGTGAGACTGAGGAAATTGGCTTGAAAGGCATGCTAACATTTCTCCCATGTGTAATATGGAAATTGGGACTATTTAAACTATAGTAAACCAGTGAGAAAGATGGGAATGGTTGAAACATGTATGGGTATTAGTTATACATGAATATGCGTTATGAAGGAAGTTACTCATAATGATTTGCCTAGAGGGCCATCAGGGGTTTGCTTTTTTTGCACGCAGCATTTCATATATATTTATTTTGGAGTGGCTTATAAACTGGCCGTCCTTAAAAAAAAGACATTTGTAGTTATAAAAGTGCATTTTATGGGTTCTTAAGTGTTTGTATGTATTTGAGTTTCACATTTCCTAAATATTACCTATTCTAGTTTATTGCTTATCCTTTTGAGGTTTGCTGTTGTGTTTGATTTCATTTTGGGTATTTTTCTCATTCCTTAGTGCACCACTAAGTACATGAAATTTCTGTGCATGAGAGCAAATGTCCCTGTGTTCTTTGCTGCCATTAAGAAATAGGTAGTGGTTCCGTATTTTTCCATTACTTAAAGATCTCCAGTCTAGCTGCTGATAAACAGTATGTGATCCATGTCTTTACAAGAATAATAATCCTCATTGTCAGAAATAGGCTGAGGGAGCTTGCCTACAGACAGCTTTCTGGGTCATGTGGCCAGCATGACTAAATCGCTTCTGGCGTAACGAATGCCATGACGGAGACCAGAGCACACAGAAACACCGTTTACTTTCCCGCCATAGAGGTACCTATTTGTCTAATTGCACTGGTATGCTTTCGAAGCTGGGACAGAGCAACGAGAGCTCACCCCATTGCTCAGATTCGAACTGCTGACCTTCTGATAGGCAAGCCCAAGAGGTTCAATGGTTTAGACCACAGTGCCACCTGCGCCCCTGGTGTCAGAAATGCCTAGTGCTTAAACATGCATAAAATCCTAATTCATGACCTGTTTCTTTGATGCCACTAATAAGATTGGGCATTTTATAAAAGTGCCCACCATGGCATATGACAGAGTACTCACACTCCTATAGCCTTTCCAACAAAGATTTTAATCAAGGAAAAAAGGAAGATACCTTTTATTGTTTCTATAGCACAGCCTTTCTTAGTCAAGAGGTCATTTTTTTATTTTTTTATTTTAGCTATTGACTGGTGAAAACTCAAGATAGGAGTTTTCACTCTTGCGATGGTAACACTCCACTTTCTCCATAATTTGTTAATTTATTAAATTGTTACCTGCTGGGCAAGATTCAGTTTCACAAGGAGCATTTTCAGGCTATAGCATCGTTTGGGGGGGGGGGGCAAAGTCACAGAGCAAGACGTGTTTTCTGTCACTAGATAGTTTTATATCTTATTTATCTTGATGGATAGTACTTCTAGTTCCTTCCAGTTAGCATAATATATCTTTAAGAAATATTTTGAATATGGATAGGTTTGAATAATGGTCTTTTATAGACCATGCACAATTTAGTTCTATGAAGGAGGCTCTGGGGAGGGAGAAACATTTGTTGTTCAAGAGCAGACTAGAGATCTCCCCTCTTCACAGGTATATTTTTAGGTAGAAAAGTTTTCTTGCAAGGCACAGCACATGGAGCTACCGTCTGCGCCTGAAAGAGAGGTCATGGCAACTTGGTTTTTATGGGCAATGCAAAGGTATCAGCTGAGAGCTCAACATCACATCTGTGGCATTTTTGGCAACCTGAAGCATGCAATGGAGATTATGAAAATTGCTGAAGCAGAAATTCAATGATGTGCTCATATGGATATTGCCCGGAAGATTTGTGTAAATGCAGAAAACTTCCCAGGGGCCCATTTTGCTCCTTTTACAGATTTAAATGTTAACTTGTTGATCTTATAGTTGCTGTTCTCTCCTAGATGAGGGAAACAGGCCCAGTTTGATGTGCATATCCAGAAATGCATAGACTTCTGGTACTTCATTTCTTGAATCGCCGTTTGACATCATTTACATACTGGAACTTTTGCTAAATAGACTAGAAAATGCCATTTCTTGGACGTATTTCTGATTGCACAGTTTATATTCTCTGTTATAGTAACAGCTCTTCCTTCCTTCCTTCCTTCCTTCCTTCCTTCCTTTCCCCATACCCTACCAGAAGAGTAAAGAATTCTGCTTAGTTTCAATACTGTGAAGTCAAATTATTATTTAGAATTGGCAACACAATATAGTTAATACAGTATTGATGTACTTTTTAAAAAGTACATGTGATACAGAAGCCAATCTATACCAATAGCAGCTTTTTATTTTAACTCCTTTTACCTTCTGATATCCAAAGGTTTGGTATTACAGAATCACTATTAAACCTACAGTACTGTGATTGTAGACTTCTTAGAGATGTAAAATTTCCCCAATGTCCTCATTACAGTACATTTATTGACTGAGTCCAGGGCTTGATGAACTTTAGACCCAGGTTTGTCTTCTGAGATGTCCACTCCAGTGTTCAGATTCTGAACAATGTAGGCATTTTAACAGGCAATGCCTACTATGTTTGAAAACAACTAGCACTGACTGCGGTTGATCATGTATTTTGAAAGTATATGTGGCAAACATCTGGTCACAGATGTCTGCACCACCTTTAGTCTCATTATAAAAAAATAGAATGATCACAGGCTTCAATTTGTTGTTTGAAATTACTGCGTCTTTATATGTTGAAGAAAGGAGAATAACTATTCTTTTCTTTCTTTGGCAGATAGCTTACAAGTGTTGAATCATTTTCAAAACAAAACATGTTGTGTTCATGCTTTTGTATTTGTGGAAACTCTTGAGTATTTTATGGTATTTTCCCCAATCGTGTCAACCAGTCAGGTTGCTTGCTAGCTGATCTGTTGGCTAGTGCCATGCTGCTGAAAAAGTAATCAGTTCTGTTTCAGCCAGAATCCTGTAAATGCAGCATTAATGTCTTAACCATGGTTTGGCCTAGGTTTTGAGCTGCTGGGGCACCTTTTTCCTTCCCTACCCATATGTCTGCATCGTAAACATATGTTGTTTTGGAATTGCAACACATCCACAATTCAATGGAGCTTACTTCTACATAAGTGGATAAAGGATTGCAGTCTTAACCAATAATATGTGCATAACTACTGCAGAAGATGAAAAAAATCCTGTTTTAAGATACTTATATGTTTATAGTAGGGCAGACTGTGTGTAGTCCTGAATGACTCTGTATGTCTGCATGCACACCTTCCTTTTTTCTGGGCTGGGGAACAGCCAACCCTTGCTCCATCCAGTCTTCTCTACAAGACAAATCCCTGATGCAATTTAAAAAGATAGATTACCACTTACATAAAGACATATTGGGCTCATGGAATATCTGACCATAGTTTGACCATAGATAAATAAGGCACTAGGCAAATAATTTTATTTGACTCCCATCCCAAATGTACTGTTCTTTGACATAATAGAATATTATCCTTCTTTGTTCTTTGCTTATCCTGTGGCTTATCCAAGAAGCTCAAGTAGGATTATGGTTCACCAGTTTGTAGGACTTAAGAGTTATTCCTCCCTGTTTTTTCTTTTCAAAGCCCTTCTGCTTTTTCTTATGCCCTGTTTCACTTTATGATAATACTAATAATAATAATTCTGTGTGTGTGTAGCATTTTATATTGAAAGAACTACAGCTTTCAAGATTTCTGTTACTTTATTTTGAAATAGTAGATTTCACTTAAAAAAAATATGTCTGGGATATGTATGTATGTATGTATGTATGTATGTATGTATGTATTTTTTTCCAATCCTCTGCCATTCCTCCCCACCATACAGTCTGATATATTCTTGTGCATGGCAATTAGCCTTAAGGCGATTATTGGATTAGGGCAAAGACTCAGTATGTCAACCCTGACACTATCATTTATTGCAAGGTATTTACAATTTTATTCACCTATGCCTGTGTTACATTAATTTCTTATGGTGCTGGAGCTTTAAGAACTTGGGTGGTTTAACAAGATGCCTCTGTGACAAGAGGAGAAGATACCAGCCCGTCTCTTGTTGCCGAGGAAGCAGCTTTTAAGTAACAGCAATGTTTCCCGATTTACCACAGTGTGCTTTTGTCATCATAATCCTTCCTTCTTGTCAAGACTGATTTGTTCTTCAAGCAAGGGACTGTCATCTTCCTGTTTTTCCCGTGGCTTTCCCCCCCATCCCCCGCCACCACTTACTTGTTTTGTGGAAGCAAAAGTGAATTTGAAAGATGTTGGCAAACCAGTCGGGAATATGTTTGTTAGCTGGAGTTTGTGCGACGCTGGTTGCCCTGGCTTTAGCCTATTACCTGTACTGGTAAGTAGCAAATTACGCAACAAGTTCTGTGGGTTTCTTTTCCACTTCATAAGGCTGGGATCACATGTCTTTTTGAGAACTTTGCTTGTATCAAATGTGGTTTTTAGTACAGTAGCTTGTAACTTTAGATCGATCTTCCCCTTCTTCACAGTAGTACTTATTATTTGTGGAGCTCAGGTGTTTTGAGAAATCTTTTGTGATGAAATGGAGGATGATAGGTTCTAAAATATCATAGAAGAGGTCTGGCTTTTTAGCCGCCTATTGCTATTTACAGATTCTTATATCCACACTGGCCTTGAGTCTTTTTGTTTACTACTAGCTACACAGGTGAACTGTAATATCTGCCTTAGGATGTTTTATAGAGATGAAGGAATTTGGATTGTTTTGATTCTTCTCTGTAGGGCTCCTTCTGTATCTGTAATATCAAGTTATTGATGTTGTAGCGAGAGAAACTATTCCAGTGCATATTGTGGGTGTAGAGAAACAGATAAAATGGCAATCCAGTGGGAATGGGAATACTTTTGTTCTCCTGAAGCTTGTAGGTGTACAGTTCCACCCAAACTGTGCCCTTAGACTTTGTCTCCAGGGAATGTGAGAATGTGAATTTCCATATTTAGTGACCTAGGCCAAACAGTATGGTATATTGAAAAATACTATTGAAAGTAGGGAATCATATTATACTTTTAAGCTTTACTTAAAACAAAAAATGGAAAATGTTCAGTGTCTGTAAGTTTAATCAAATTAAAGCAATTTTAAGTGGTAGTCAAGACATTGGGTGATATCTAATGTTAGCCATAATCAGAGGAAACCCAATGAAACCATGGACTTAAATAACCTATTTCCATGAGGCATAATCCAAGGATGAGCAAGTAAATTTCCACTCATGCAACAAGATTTTCTGTGGCCCTCCATACCCTCCTCCCAAATCTGTTCTGGAGGGTTCCCCAACATACGGACAATGTCTGGGAGACCACAGAGGGGAAGAAAGAAAGGCAAAGGCCCACTGCATGATCAGAAACTCTTCCAGTCACCTATGGATAGCATTAGGGGTCAGCAAACTTTTTCAGCAGGGGGCCGGTCCACTGTCCCTCAGACCTTGTGGGGGGCCGGACTATATTTTGAAAAAATAATAATGAATGAATTCCTATGCCCCACAAATAACCCAGAGATTCCTTTTAAATAAAAGCACACATTCTACTCGTGTCAAAACATGCTGATTCCCAGACTGTCCACGGGCCGGATTTAGAAGGCAGTTGGGCCGGATCCGGCCCCCTGGCCTTAGTTTGCCTACCCAAGGATAGCATCAAATGCAGCTCATTGATATCCATGTGTCTTCTGTGAGTGTGGCTTAAGTGGATACCTCTAATTATTTCAAGCATTATATACCTCAGAACATGGAGACAGGAGCCTTCAGTTTAATTTGGGTTTTGTAAGTACTCTTTGATTCTCAATGTTTAGATTCAAGGGAAACATACAATGCTGTTGCCAAGTTTTTTTTATGTCACCACTAATGACCGGGCAATCCATCAAAAGCTGCTCTTTTTGTAGCCACCAGCTTTGGTAGTGTTTCAGTCCGAAACCCTGATAACCCACTTTCTACAGGAATGCTTGAGCGTGTGTGTTCCTTTTTAAACATACTTGAGATTTTCTGCCCATGTAGCTCTCAGCTCTTTTCAGTCAGGATGAACTGATCAGATGACACCAGAGATTGCTGACTACCAGCTTTGCATATTGGGAGATTAACCTGGTTTTGCTGTTACTCTGCCAGTGGTCTCTTGCTCTCATTGAGGTCAAAGCAGCCTGCTTAACTATAGGAAACAACTCTCTCAAATAACTGAGATTAAGTTAGGTAAAACTATGGATCTCACAGTTTCTCAAAAAAATGACGAAGGCAATGTTATAGGTGTGAGCCTCCCCATGCACTGAGCCTCTTGCTGCTTGGATGTAGAAAGAGTCTTGATGGTGTTGGTGCTGCAGTTAGGAAATAAGCCCTACACTGGGTCTTGCCTGTTGCTTACTTTTGCAGTCCTGGGCAAAATATATTTCTATTCTCTTAGGCCTTTAAAACAGGGATGGGAAACCTGTGGCCCTCCAGGTGTGATTGGACTGCAGTTCTCATCAGCTGCAGCCAAGGTGCCCAGTGCGCCTGGATGATGGAAGCTGTAGTCCAGCAACATCTGGAAGGCTATAACTTCCCCATCCCCAATTAAAAACACGGCATTATTTTTAATTATTGATACTATGTTGCGTTTTATCTGCTGCTTAACTTTTCTCTGACATTTTATTATTTGTACATATCTGTGTGGTTCTGATATTTCATTGCAAGCTGTCTTGGCAAAGTCATTTGGAGAGTGAGGTGTAAATGCCACAAATAAATGAACACATTTTTAGGGAATGGACAGGGCAGAAGCTGGATTGGGTTATTTTCTAGAAATGAGGAAAGGTACTGTGGTATTCTTCTGGTCAGATAGCAACAGGCAGGTTTGGGCTATATATTACAGGGCTGGAGAAAACTGTAGCCCTCCAAATGTTGTTGGACTCCATATCCCATCTGCGTCATGCAGCCTGGTCAATGAGCTGATAGCTTGATAGCTCAGTCTGTACAGCGTGAGACTTTTACTCTCAGGGTCATAGGTTTGAGCCCCATGTTGGGCAAAAAGATTCATGCATTGCTGGGGGTTAGACTAGATGATCCTTGTGGTCCCTTGCAACTCTACAGTTCTATGATTACCTGTGGTTATCTGTGAGTAATGGACACTAGGAAGATGCCGTGAGGAATCTAGCAGAGCTTTTGCTCTGCAGAATCTTGAGACACACAAGGGACACAGAAAAGGTCACAAATCGGAACTGACACTCTTCACACCTGCAGAGGTTCTAGTTACAATAAGGATCTGATTCAGGGAGTTGATGGTGTCCTGTCAGCTTAGAACATGCTGAAACCCTTCTAGGACTAGCCAAGTAGTTGACAACTAGATTAGTCTTGTTCACATTGATCAGTTACAAATGGGAACAATTCCAAGAAATGGTACATGACCTAACCTTCCATTGAGGTTGTGCAGAGCATCAGAGGATAACTAAATTAAACCTTTTTCAGCAGTTGGTTTGCTTTCTGTGCTGTGTTATAGACAGCAATTTATTATTTGCCATTTTGCAAGTGTTTTCCCACCTGCCAAACCCATTCCTTTATAGCAGTGATGGCCAAACTTTGCCCTCCAGCGGTTTTGGGAGTACAGTTCCCATCATCCCTGACCACTGGTCCTGTTAGATAGGGATGATGGGAGTTGTAGTCCCAAAACAGCTGGCGGGCCAAGTTTGGCCATCACTGCTTTATAGACTGAGAATTACTGCATTTTCAGATTGCAGTTGGAAGAAATGGGGAAGGAGTGAGTGAGTGAGAGAGAGAGAGAGAGAGAGAGAGAGCAGAGCATCATATGGAAATATTATAAAATGATTAGTTGTTTGCATTTTGTATAAGGGCAATTCATAGAGAGCATGCATTGGTTAGTTTTAGGTTAAGACCCTTGACTATTCCCATTATATCTATGCTTGTATTTCCAGTTTGCATGCTTGGAATATTTTAAGAACTCTTAAAGAGGAGCACAGTTTGATTGGATCAAATGGTTATCCTATGTGTTGCTTGCTAACCTTTATATACTTTATATACTCTGTCACTTGTACACTATGTGTATCCAGCCAATCACTTGCCTTGTTTCTCCCACTTTATCATATTTTGTTTGACTCTCCTTTGTAAAAATAAAAATAAAAATCACTTATATACAGTAGTTGCGTCTGCCTCAAATTGAAAAGCCTTTGTAGTTCTACAGAGAGTAATTGAGTTTATAACCTCTTGGCTTATATATTCTTTGGGCCAAGGAGTATAATTTGTGCACATTTTTTACTGGACTTGGAGAAATGAGGGCTTGGCCAGATTTGACCTCTGAGTTCCTGCACCGTGTGAGTACTCTTGAATAGAAGTGTTTAAGAACTTGTTATTGCCAATGATAGCCTTTTGACCTGTCACTTAACAGTTAAAATAAACCTTCTTGATTGTATTTACAGCTTGTTCCTTCCAAAGGGTGTGAGGTTGATAACAGTACTAAAGTCAGAATTTGATGAAATGTGAAAATATAATTAGAGAATTATTGTGTATACACATGCACACAGAGGAATTCAACGTAATGGCATGGCAATCATTCCATCAGCACAAGCATTTTACCTCCACAACTAGCACAATTCCCCCTTTCCTTCCTTCACATGCTGTTCTGGGAGTTCTTCTGACCTCCCCAGAGCCAGTTGGGGGCACACTGGGGGTGCATGGGATGAGGAGGGGGGAAATCCCCATTACACTACTGGAGGGCCTTTATTTTATTAGTTTTACTGGTGATAATGCTAGCACTTTTGTTCCAATTTCTAACATCACTTTTACACTGCAGTTCCTATTGCGTTAAGGAATTGTTGCTTTTTGATGGATATATTGCCTTGCCGTGCTAAATTTTAAATGGTGGGAAAGTACTGTATGCCAGAATACCACCCCAAATTTCACCATGTGAAATTACCATACAGTGCAAGACTCCCATGATTTTCTGAGTGAGTAGGGTTGCAAACAGTTTTGTTTTTTTCTGGAAACAAACGAACACAGAAATTACTGCTAAACTCACACTAGACTTCCAGAAGCAGCTTTTAAATCTTGAGGAAATATAATATAAAATTCAGAAATTAATAAATAAGGAATTGCCTGGAAGATGAAATAAAGTCCCTTCTGAATGCAGCCTGAGATTGCATGCACACTTACCTGGAAGTAAGCCTCATTAAATATAATGGTTGCATTCAGCTGGAATAATAAACCATGGCTTAGCATGTTGGGAGATAAGCCTAACCTTTCTGCAAGCTCATGCATTCTAGCCCTCTCCTCTCGTATGGCTGTTCAGAGGAGATTGGAAGGTTTCAGATCCAATTTTCAGTTAACTACAAGTTTAACATTACATTTGAATCTTAAACTGATTATTCTTAACTCTTTTACTGAGAAACTTTCTTCATAAACCACCGTTTGAAGTTGGTTTGATTCAAATACTTGCCAAGGTTAACCACAGTTTGTTTGGTTCAGTTATCATGACAAGTTGTGTTTAAACAAATACTTAGGAACTGAAGGTTCCGGGCTTTTCCTGCCTGTGCCAGAGAAAGGCTAGGCTTATTCCCATCATCATAAACCATGATGGTTTATGATGATGTCTGGATGCATCTAGTGTGACTTAATTCTGAGCGAAGATGCCCCGAATTGTGGTGGTGGGAAATCAAACATCTGGCTCTCTCTGGAGTGAAACCTCACGTAAGATTTATTGCCCATCAAACCATTCAAATATAACATTTATAAAATCTCTTACAATCACTGTCCATTTTTTTAAAAAAATATTGTTTTGAGTAGCCATTTGTGGTTATGTGAAGCACAGATTTCTGTATCTCTTTACAGTCAGGGCAGATGGAGATGCTAAATAAATGAGCAACTTGCTCATTCAGTTGGGATATTGATAGCCCCAAATGCAGTTGTAGGTTACCACAGAAGACAGTGCAACGTACTGCTGAGGACTGTTCTCTTAATAGATTTGGCGGGAGCTTGAATGCTTTGAACTAGATGATGCTGTGCCTTGGCTTAAATACACACACACACACACACACACACACACACACAGAGAGAGAGAGAGAGAGAGAGAGAGAGAGAGAGAGAGAGAGAGAGAGAGGTTTGGTCCATATAAGGCAGCTCAGCTGCCAAGAAAACCTTAGATTCTTGGCTGCAGTGAGCCTTACTGATTTTCCAAACACACCTTATACTTTTGAACTGCACTGCTTTCAGAATCTCCCTGGGGTGGCTTTTTAAACATGGACAGGAGTAGGCTAACAATATTTTTACTGGCAAGGAACTCTGGGAAAATACCACTATTTCATCCCTTGGGGGAGGGGAAACCAATTTGGTGTCCTCCAGACATTGCTGGGCTACAACTTCCATCATCCTTGGCTGTCGGTTATGCTGAGTGGTGGTTGATGGGAGTTGGAGTCCAACAAAGTCTGCAGGGTACCACATTGCCTCCTACTCAGCCTTAGACTGAGGCATATGACAGTTGGAAGGAAAACTGATCAGGGACGCGGTGTATCTTACTTAAGTTCAGCTGGCTTTCTGAAATTATCTTTTCTACACAACTGTTTGGGGGGTGTAGGAGCTGTTTCCTCTTTTGCACCTGGCCACTTTCTTCTGTGTTTACAAGAAGATTTTGTGAGCACCACAGCTTCTGAACAGACTGGAACAAATGGGAATGTAATATTTGTTTGAGGGGGTAGGGAAGGGGAAACCTAAATTCAGACACATAAGATAGAATTCTTACTAGTATTTTTATCCTAATTTGGATTGTTACAGTGTAATTCTATCCATGCGTATTTTTGGCAGTGGGACTTGTTCTGTTGTGTATTTTAGGACTGCAGTTCTAAAACTGCAGAGCAAGGTGTAAAACATAGGCTACTAAAAATTGCATCCTTTACCAAAAAGGTGTCTTAAAGAGCAAAATCTAGCCTCTTCCTCAGGTGGAAGAGATCTCCTCAGCCAACAGACACCCAAATCCATGGCCAGTCAGATGCTCCCTTCAAAGTAGGGAAAGGTTTCTAACCTTGTGTGATGCCAAACTCCACAGGTGTGTCCAAGCCAACAATAAGCAATTGTTTGATATGCATTTGTTAGCAGGGTCCATTTCATATGTAGATGAAATGCAGAGAGCAACAGCCTGGTTGAAATTTGATTACTGTAGTTAGTTGCCAGGAATGCTAAACTTTCTGCCACAATAGGCATAGCTTGATCAACAGGGGGTGTACAACAGAGGTCAGTGTGCAAAGTACAGAGAATTTAATATGCCCATTTTTGCTCATCTGCATGGGCTTCCTATTCACTTCAGTGCTAGTGATTTATCTTTAAAATTTTAAATAGCTTAGATCTGTGTATCATAGGGAGTGACTCTCCCTTGCATTCTTCCCCATCCTCTGCAATTTTCTGTATACCTTCTTATTGTGAGCCTATATTAGGGAGGAGAGAAGTGTTTTTCCTGTAGGGGCACCCACTATTGTGAGGAAAAAACCCCCACCAACCTTAAGGTCTAATTTTCCCTCCATTTGGTGAATTTCTACAACTGTTGGTATTTGCTGTATTGCCATTTTGAGTTGGATCCCGTCTAGTTGGTTGACTTTAGCTCCCACTGAAATCAATTAATCATTTTGAATACTTTGTGCAGAAAAGGATTTTGTAGAGTTGGAAAGGTTCAGGAAAGGGCAACCACAATGATCAAGGTTGCAGGAAAGGTTGTAGCGTTTGGGGCTTGTTAGTTAAGAGAAAAAGCGAGAGAGAGGCTACATGATAGAAGTTTGCAAAATTATGCATGGCATAGGGAAAGTGGCTAGAAGGAAGTTTTTCTCCCTCTCTCATAACACCAGAACTCATGGACATCCAATGAAGGGGAGTATCAGAGGATTCAGAACAGATAGAAGTACTACTTCATATGGCACATAGTTAAACTATGGAAGGTATGGCTTTAAAAAACTAGGGCTTCAAATGAGGATAAGATTAATTCAGCAGCTACATGTCCTGATGACTGCTCTGCCTACACAGACAAAGGCAGTATGCATCTGAATACCATTTTCTGGAAACCACAGCAGGAGAGGATGCTGCTGTGCTCAGGTCCTCCCTTGCAGATGGGCTACTGGGAGAACAGGATGCTGGACTAGATGGACAGCTGATCTGATCCAGCAAGTTCTTCTCATGGTCTTATGGATTCTTTTTGTTACTTCAGAAGCATATGAGGCCTCACACTGGAACATAAAGTTGTGCTTAACTGACGCAGTCTGTATTTGTGCAGGTAGATCTCATCATATAAAAGGGTTACGTTTGCAGCTAACATGCGTGTAAGAAAAATTGCACAAGGCCAGAACAACCCCTGGAATGGCTCTGCATGACCATCCCTACCTGTCTGAAGCTGGCACTGAATGGGCCTTGTCTCACACACAAAGTGGAAAGCTTTTTAAGCCGTGCTTTCCAGGCTCTGGGAAGATAACATGAGGCCTCTGGATGGGCCTGCAAGCTTTAAAAGCCCCCTGTGGGGTTGTCTCATGAACTCATGGAGCTTCCCTCAGAGTCTCATGTGGCCTTTCCAGCTCTTTCCATGGCATGAAAGCACTATGTGGAAACAGCTTTTTAAACTCCTTCTCAGCCTCAGGCTTTTGGAAAGTCATGTGAGGGCTTCCACTAGATCTCAGACAGCCCTTTTGGGGTTTCCCTCTGCTCTCCAGCCCCTTTTTAATTTCAAATTTTCTGAAAAACCATTTCCTGTAAAATCAGCATAAGATGAGATCGACCTCTATTGTTAAATCACTTTGAGATGTTTTATATCAAGCAATTCATGAATAGAATTAAACAAACAAACAAGCATATATATTGTTTCCTATCCGTGTTTGCAACTCTTTCACAGCATATGAGAGAGACAGCTCTTTTCTTATGTGGAACAAAATAGGCACCGTTCAGAATGCATGGCGTTAACTGCAGTGTCTTTTTATGTCCTGTCTACTGCTTTGTCTTGTTGCTGGAATCTGCAGGAGGGGAGAGTAGTGCTTTGCTCTGGTCCTGCTTGCAGGTGTCCTGTAGGCATCTAGGTGGCCACTGAAAACAGGATGCTTGATTAGATGGGCCATTTGGCTTGACCCAGCAGGCTCTTCTTATGTTCATATTTGTCTTTGAGGTCTCTTTCCCTGCCCCTCCTGACCCCGTGCAGTTTGGCTTTGTCTTCAGCTTGCCAGCCAAGCACACGCAGTTGGGTTGCTTGGTTTTGATTGTTGCAGTTCAGTCCCATTCAGCTAATCGGCTTATTGTTTGAGCTGGACATATTTGGGTACACCACTGTTAATTGATGCAATAGCATTGAAATGGGAGAGCAGTGTCCCATCTTAGATCTTACTGTACGTATATGGAGAACAGCAGCTCAGAATAAAATTTGGCATGGTCTAAATTGCCTGCATGCTGGTTTGAACAGGGGAAAAGTCAAGTTAGGTGGAAATTGTAATGTGGAGTGCCATTTCTAAATTGTAGACCAAGGTCAAACATGTTGTGAATTATTGTAATCCCTTTGAAGATGCAATTTAAAGAAGAAAAGCAGAGGATTATTATTGTTGTTATTTATTAAATTTCTACACCGCTCTTCATCTGAAGATCACAGGGCGATGGTGATTTTAAAGAGGAAATAAATAATATGGAAAAAATGAGAAATATATTTGTGGCAAAAAAGGGGTACTTTGTCAGCTGCGTTGACATTTTCCTTGGCGGTTTCTTTTAAATTCTCAGCTTTCTGGGTAAATCAGTTTTAGTGTTAGAAATGAGGGCATTGTTGTTGAATGGCTGCCCAATAAGATACCTGTGAAGGTAAACCACCCTGGAAACATATTTCCAGATTTTAAACAGATTTAAAAAATAAATTTAAACAGCAGTGGTATAATTTAAAAGACAGCTATGTGATTTGTACAGTTAGCTTTCCTTACCATAAACGTTCCTGCTTTGAGCAACATACAAAAGGATGTCTTCAATGGTCATGGATAAAAGCATGCTCCAAAGAAACATGTCAGTTGGCAAAGTTTTGATTGGCTCGTTTTGACTGTCTGGTTCTTTTTTGCCTAGATTTTTTTCTTTAAACCACTGAATAGAATATAAAATGGATATTAGATTACTAATACTTGCATTCACTTACCTGGTAAGTTCCATTGAATTAAGTGGAGTTCTGTGATATAATTTTCTAGAATTTCAGATTTGTTGCACTATCTATATGTGTGTTCAGTTTTGGAAATTGTAAGCAAAATTAAGCCACTAAATAGGACTAAGTTTGAAGCAGAATAGGGAGATCCTGACATATCTAACCAAGATGTCAAAGCATAAACAGTAGAGCTGCTGTATAGAAATTTAATAGTGGTGGGTTTACTGTGCATTTGATCACATCAAAAGTGCCTTGAATCCTGTTCCAGTTTGATCTCTTCACAAACATCAGAGGATCTTCACACTGAAATTTAATATTGGGTTCATCACATTATGAAGCTTGTGATTTATAGAGCAGAACCATCTTTTGTTACTGTAATTGGTATCCCAGAATGAAACTCATTATTACTTTTGTATTTATTTTAAATCACACATGCTTTAGTAAAATTAACTTTTCTCCATCCACTGTTGCTTCTTAATCCAGAACTATATCTGCCTTCTCTTTGTACTGTACTTCCTTGGGTTAGTTTTATCTATCCCCATTGGATTCAATCAAGGCAAATGTAATGCTTTTTCTTTAAAACCTGCCCCTCCCCACATCCTCTTAGTGTATGTACAGTACTTTGAACCACTTTCCTTCCTATAAGAAAGGAAATAGGATATTCTCAAGTATTATTATTTCCTGCCCATTCCAAAGGGCTTCTTTAGAACTTTGAAAACTAACAATAGTAGTATGGTTTCTCCACTAAAAACGCATATTACTTGATAGAGGAAGCACTCCAAGTGTACCAGTTTCCTTAGGTGAATGAGTTGTTGGTATATAGCCACTGACTCTGAAGCAAACCTCTTAACTTGGTTTTAGCAGTGCCTTGCAAGGTGATTTGGAGTCTTGACATCAGGACTTCAGAGTGCTTTACGCCTGATGTCATTGTGATGCCTGCTTTACGAAATGAGCTTTTTTGTCCCTTTTTATGTCGGCATGTACTCTGTGTTGTCAGCCCTTCAAGCCAGAAATACTTGGAGAATCTATGTAAATGGCCAGTTGCTTGGTCAACAGTGAGGTTGATATTAGTTCATTCTTGGTGGATCATTCATAGAATTGTAGAGTTGGAAGGGTAAGGCTACCTTGAGTACTTCTCGCGATGTCTATATGCTGAAATGGAAAAATCAGTGCCCAGAAATTACAGCTTAATATATGGATTCAAGAACTTAACTTATTAGACTTACTCCATGATTTGATTTGAACATTATTGACTTTAACAAGAATGTTTCTTTCTAAGCTAGCGGCCAATTCATCCTCTGCCCTGTGAGAGAATGGCAGCACGACAGAGCAGTATTCATTTCAGAAATATCAAATACATTGCTTGGGAATTATAAATGTGTAATGGTGTGAGGAAGTAACTAATTATGCTAGATTGCTGTTGTGTCTTGTTCACAGAGCCTTCTGTCAAGTTAGCTGGCTTGTTTTTTGCGATGTAATTTACCCACATGTGTGCCTTCTTCTTACCCAGTTGCTGTTTGCTTCTTGTTTCTGGACTTTAAATAGCATATCCAAAGGGAGCAGTCGTGTCTGTTGAAAAGTGATAATTTCCATGCTAAGTGCCAGGACTGCTTGATCATCATCAAGAGATAATTTCCTGCTAGTTGAAAAAAAACAGCACAATACTTGGCATGCTTACTTGGAAGTAAATTCCACCATGATCCCTAATAAGTGTGTTTGGGGTTACAGGCACAGGTTGAAATTATGTAGGTGACGTGGAGAGCAAAAGGATGCTTACATTATGTAATGAAAAATTATATACAGGTACCACCCCCAACTTATGCAGGGGTTATTTCCGGTCCCCCGAGCACATAAGTGAAATTGCGTAAAATGGGGTGTACCCTCTAAAAAACCTCTAAACACCCTCTTTGCTGCTCTCTCGCCAATCTATGTAAAAAATACTGTATCCCAAGATATAACCAAAATTGAAGCTCTGGTGCTGGCAGGAGGCTGGAATATGTGCAGGAAAGTAGCAGCTGCTGTGATACCCTGCACACCAACTGTTAGGTGGGGAAGCTGAGCAGCCTAAACAAAGCCCACTGCACCTGTGGTCTCTTTGGGGCTTCCCCCTCCCTCACTGATGTCCTCTTTGGGCTCCAGGGAAGGTCTGCTCATGAGCGATGTAGACTCTCCAGCACTCTCCTATCATTTCCAGGTTTGAATTTATTTAACTATTTCTTGGCAATACACACATGAGAGTTGATCACGTGTAAGTGGGGGGATGCCTGTACAGTATCTATCTGCCTATCTACCTATATGATATAATTTATTTCATTGCCATCTGAATGAAGGTAGCTCAAATGGGGACAAACTAGTTTGGATCCTATGATAAGTGAACTTAAAGAAGTTCAGAGTGGAATGTTGTCTATCTCATCCTCCCTGCAGCTACTTGTGCCTTCTCTAGAATGTTGGAGGGCACTTCTAAATAATAGAGGATTTGGCATGGGGATTAGGGTTCTGGTGTAGGTTGAAATCACACCTGATTTGGCTTGGGTCGTAAAGTACTCACGGATATACCGTCCTGGGCTGGGATGGAGCCCATGGGGCAAGACAACAAGGCAGGGCAGAAGCTGCAGAACCACAGAATGTTCTGTGCCCTACAAAGGTTGAAAGCAAATTGAGCCCCTTTAAGCCTCTACTCGCATGGTAGAGCATTCTTAAGGGGCCAACACCCTGATCTGAAGACAGCCACTCCTGTGATTTATAGCCACTTGGAGTGGTGAGGTCTTGATTTGGGCTCTCGGGCTCACAGGAGGGTCCATGAAGGTTCTGGCTCTGTGGCTGGGTGTCATGTGTGATACTGTCAGACTTAGGCTCAGTGGTCCCTTAATCTCCAGCAGCAAGGTACTTTACAGCTTATTTACTCCCTGTTGTGATCATTGCAGGACTCTTGGGTCACCATGAATGAATGTTTCTTCTCCACCAGCCCCTTGAGCCCCATTCCAAGTAGTTCAGAAGGGGATCCTGAGCATTCCCCGTTAGAGGGCCGCAGGGGGGCAGGTGAAGAGGGACACTTTATGTCTCCAAAGTTCCTTCAGTTAACTTACCTTGAGGTCCAGGCCTTTGCCACCCCTGCTTTGGAAGCCTTGGGCTTGTCTCATCTCACTATTTCTCGCCACCTCCACGGTCTGACTCCAGAACGAATCAAAGCCCACTCAGCATTTCTGTGGTGTGAAAATCAAGGAGATGCATTCTTGCAATCGGAAGGGAGCAACTGATGTGTAGGAGTTGGAATCATTTTGCCTTTTTAATAAGGAAACTGTCATTTTCCCTGAAGGAACACACAGCACCAGGATTTTAAGGGAGTGAAAAATACGTTTCAGGGCCTGGCTGTTGGGCTATGCCTCTTCAGAGTTTTGTTAATTCCTATCCAGAGAGAGCTCAGCCACTAATCTTATCTGGATGGCAACATGGTGAGAGTTGTGGGCGACCAAGCAGCCTGAGAAGACCCAAAGCTGAGATAAAGTAGGGTGCCCCTGTGCCTGTCACCAGCTTTGGTTTTTCTCCTGGCCTGAAGAGGGAAAGGATTAAGGTTGGAAGGCAAAAACATAGTGTAGGCACGTGGAGACTCCATCGTGGGTGAGCACACTATGTGTGTCTGTACAACAAATGACAGCCTTCATGGTGTACAAGGGCTGTACCACATCAGGCTGCAAGTGATGGATTACAAAACCGGGATGGCTGTGGCAGGTTTAGGCCCCAAGCTCTCTAAACATTATTTGTCAGAATTGAGCTTGTGTGTATTGTACTGTCCCCTTCCCAGAAGACCTATGCAAGCACATCTCCCTTTTCCCCACTAACACCCAGCTAAATCCTATTCAGCCTTCTCACACACCATCGGTCATTTAGCATAACTTTTGCTTCCTCTTCCATTTTCCATTCTCCCTACATTTCCGCTCAAAACAAAGCTTGCTTTCCCTGACCCCACCTTCCCCCATTCTTTTCTATGAATTTCGAGAGTGGGTGCAGTGGCACATTTTTACCTGACCTGGCGTGCCCCGCAGAGTAGATCTGTTCACATCGAACTATAATTCTTTCCCGACAACTACAAATGTACCAATTCTCCTTGCACCCCCTAGTGGCAGGTGCTACCCAGCATCCATAAACTAAAATTAAGTCATTGAACAGTGCGGAATCTGGAAAACATGGGGCCTACCAAACACAACAGATTTTCAAAAACTAAACAAAAGGTACATCTTGGCACCGCACACTCTTTTTTATGATTGGTGTTTTTTCACATTTTAAGCAGATCCCTCTTACTTTAATGATAGAGATGCTCCTGGAATCTGGATCCATATGAAGCATGCAAACTTTCACAGGATTCAGCTTTTCTTGATGCAGAATTTGGCTTACTTTGGTGGAGAATGTTATCAGATTACAGATAGTCGTGAAATTAGTGAGAATCTGAAGCATCTATGCTATTTGAGAGTATTTTGCCCCATTCAGCTTTGCAAAAAGGGTATTTTGAGAGTGGGTAAGGGCCAAAGCAACAGATCTCGCCACCACAGCCAATGTTTCTTTCACATCTGCCTCTTCTATGGCTGGCAACTGTTGGGACAGAAAGCACTCTCACAAGTATGCATTTGGCCCATGGTCCACCATTTCCAGGTATTCACTTCCCTTATCTTTTCCCCACAACTTTTTTTGTAGAGGGAGGTGACCTTTTGACTTTAGTGAATAGGAAAAGGCTCAGTATTCCCCATCCAACTCCCCTGATGATTTGCAAGTCTTATGTATTCAGAAAGTGAGGAGGCTGTCTTACATTTTAGAGGGTGTTTTAAAACCATTGTTTACATGTAAAAGCAAGACGGTTCTGTTTTGCTGTTCGTGCCCATGCAAAACCATCATATACGGTATATTGTGGCACCAGAATCTGGAGCTTTTGGAAAATCAAGCTGTGTAGGAATTGCAGGTGTGCAAGAGCTGAATGGTTTCCATTTCCCCAACATGATCTGCAATATAATGCTAACCAACTCTTGACCTGGATGAAATTGGCCTGGGGGTGAACATGCCATTTATGATTCCCCAGCTGCTACTTGGCAGGGAGGAAATATCAGCATTCCCCTCCCCTTCTAGATTAGGAATGTTTTGTTTGCTAAGCAAGCTGTTTCTTTCATTCTTTTTCTGTAGGACGGTAATTCTGAGTGAAGGACCTTGCAAGCGCTACTAAGTGGTTATCATGGGCTTAATTGCGTTTCTGAAGACCCAGTTTATAGTTCACCTCCTGATTGGGTTCGTCTTCGTTGTGAGTGGGTTCATCATTAACTTCATCCAGCTATGCACGCTAATCCTCTGGCCTATAAACAAGCAGTTTTATCGAAGAGTGAACTGCCGCCTTTCCTACTCATTGTGGAGCCGTGAGTATGCTCTGATTTCTATGTGCCAACTAGGAATGTAGTTTCTTCAGACTATAGCGGGTAGGCCTTCTTAGGAGCAGTGGGGAACAATGTTTGTGGGTGCAGATGCTGAAACACTGATCTATAGCTGCCACTGCTAGGCGTTGGTAATTTTTCTTGCACGGTGGACTTCTCTGCATGTACCATATTTCCCCCTTTTTCCATGTCCTTGCACCTAAAGGCAGGAGCTGAGGTGAGAACTCTCTGAAGCACTATTGCAGGAATGGCATGTTGTGCAGAATATAGCCACACGCAGAAAAACAACTCTCTGGAGGGACCCTGTTCCAGCCCTTCTGCTTCCCTCTCAGCCCTCCTGAAAAACCACTTGCCTGCATAGCTAGGATAGGCCCTTCATCCTTCCGCACAGCAGGTATCCACAAGAGGTTGGGCATTGTTCCTTCCTCCTGTGGCATTGCTTTTAGTCCCAACAAGCCTAACTCTCTCACACACCCTCTGTTGCCAGTGGAGGAGATATGAAATATCCTGTTGCCTTGTTCCTCTTTCCACTCTTCATTTTTTGTAATTTCCCAGCTTACAGCTTTCCTACCTTCCCCCCCATATGTATATTTTATGTTTTCTCATTCTTTTCTAGTGCCTATTTTTGTTCATTTGTCTCATTTCCCAGTCCTTTAGACCGTCTTTTACTTTCAAATCTTTCAAATTTCTTGCACAAATGCCTGTTTTCTTACTCCCTGCCAGCCTGTCTAGTATTCACTGCAGTGCTTCCCAAGTTTGTAACTTGGGGCAAAAGTTTTTTTAAACGTCTTCCATTGTAGTCACATTGCATCGGTTATTCAGAGAGCCTGAGGTAAGACAGAAATTCTAGAGGGAGAGCCATCTCAGTTGTTTGTTTTTTAAAGCAAACACACACAAAATAGTCTTGTGTACCTTAAATATTTAACCGTTCTTAAATCTTTTAAAGTTTAAAGTGCTCTAAGGGACAGTTTTTCCTCTGAAAAATTGTTAAGGTGGAAAACAGACCCTGCAAACAATCCAGTTGAACTGGCTCATAGTGAACTGCTGCTAAAATGCTATTTTTTTTGACTAGGTTATTCCAGGAGCAAGTTCATTACTCAGATTGCTTGCGACATTTTTTGATGTTGTCGCCCAGAAGCTCTCCTCTTCGGGTCCTTATTTTGAAAAATGCCAAAGTAGCATTTCCACCAACCTGGCAGGAACAGGCTGGGGAAGGGTGCTTTTTATTTATTTTTTTACTTTTTTCCTGTCTTCATGTTTATAAGAGGGTACTGAGAAATAAAGATGAAATCATCTTAAGTATTAAATGGGCTTCTATTGTACCCAAACGCTTTTACTCAAGGAGTTTTATGAACAGCATGATCTACTAATACAGGGGTAGCCCACCAGATCTTGTTGGACTCCCAACTCCCATCAGCCTCAGCCAGCCTGACCAGTGGTCAGAGTTGTAGTCCAACAGCAATTGGAGGGCCCTGTGTTGGCTAGCAGTGTACTAATATCACTAACAGTTCTTAAATTCAAACTGCTCACTTTGTTATCTTTATCCATGAAGAAATGTTAGCTTTTTGCTGAACGGTCATTTCCCCTGCTTTTCTTTCCCTTTGTTTCTTTCACTTACTCTGAAAACTCTGAATATTACTATGACAAGGCTATCTCTACAAACATACAATTCCAGTTGCAGCTCCCATTCAGGGTGGATCTTGCAGATTGACAGCTGACACTCGAGGGGTGTGTGCAGGGCTGAAAGGACATGGCAATTCAGGTTCATTAGGGGACAGGTGACAGTGAGACAGGGGAATAGATAACAGGCAGGTGGTTGGGAGTTTTGTCTTCAATGCCAAAAGCTGGCCGTTTGGGCTTGTTTCAGAAGGGACATTGGTACGACATCCTACTAATGATAGAGCTCGTTTTTGTATCAAGGCAACAGATTCAATCCATGGCATCTTCAGTTTAAAAATCTTGAGAACAATAGCTTCTTGGAGAGCTTTGAACCGTCATAGTTAGGTAGAGCTAGACTAGACATTCTGTTTCACTGTAATGCAGCTGAGTATACAGGTCATCTCCCAAACCTGTTTAGCTGGCTGGCTGTGTGAGATATAGAGGACTTTCCTGTATTCATAGGTAACTGTTTGGTACCTGGAGGGGGGGGGGGAAATAACTAGGTTTTTATTTAGCTGCCTTGCAGCTGTAAAGCAAAGACTCAATAGAAGGTTTCTAGTATTTAAGTAGCCAGTTAAAATCCAGGTCTTACACTGATTCCACCCCTGAGACTAGGCTGACCGTGATGACTGCTGCGTTCTTAGCATTCTTTCTCAGGCTCTTAATCAGGACTCTTAAACTGTGTTCATCCTGATGATGTTGAACTACAACTCCCATCATCTTTGGCCACACTGGTTGGGGCTGATGGGAGATGAACTCCAACAGCATCTGCAGGGACCGCAAGTTTCTTGACCCTGCTTTAGAGAACGTTAAGTCAGTGGATTTAAAAATGCTGCAACTCCCCACACCTCTCTTTTCCCCAATGCAGATTTTGTTGTGAAAAGTAAATTTGTGTTTGTAGTGAAAAGCTGCCATTTCCCCCTGTGTGTACCAGCTGAAGCACCCATGCATTTTGGAGCTTTTTAAGCAGGCTGATTCACGCAACACTCAGTATAACACGTCTCTTGAGGACTCGCAACTGAGCATGTGAAACCACCAAGCATGGCATTGAGTGTGATGTGGAAAGAGGCGCAAGTCTCTGCTGATGGTGGTCCGTCATGATCATTGCATACATAGTGCAGAATAAACTGACCTCTTCAGACTAGATCCCCCTTTCCAGATTGCTCTTCAAGGATATCTTAATTTAACTTTTATTTATTTATTTATTTATTTATTTTTTAAAAAAGAAGCTTCATATACATTGTACACTTTAAAAAACAAACAAACCCCAGTATAACTATTTGATGAGGTAATTTTAGAACCGTAAACCGTTTCCTCACCATGGGGTGCCAGCCATGTGAAAGTCAGTGACACACTGGCTCCCTTCAGAGATTTGAAGCTCTTGCTGTGCCCCTCTTAACTAAAATGACTAGTGCTGCACTTCTCTGAAAAAGGTTATTTCCTGTTGTAGAGCAGCACGGATGTTTCGTCTGACTTCCTGCAAAGAGAAAACACTTTGCTGCATATTTAATTCATGAAGGCAATCTATATTCCAGCCTTATTCATTCTAGCTACCTCCAGATGACTTAAGGAAAAAAAAGGGGGGGGAGCTCAGCATGTTCAGTTTTTACTCTCCTAGCAACAATAGCTCCATCCAAGTCTAAATGGATAGTTTACTGTTTGCAAGATTTTTGTACATTACAGCTTGTACATTGAGTCCCTCCCCTCTGCTGTTTTTGGTGGTTGGTTTTTTTGCATAATTGTTTTTTTTTTTTAATGCCATGACATTCTTTTCATTTTAAGGCTAAGTGATGTTCCTCTCTTCAAGTATTCAGACTGATAATAATAATAATATATTTATACCCTGCCCATCTGGGCTGGGTTTCCCCAGTCACTCTGGGCAGCTCCCAACAGATTATTATTATTAATAATAAAAAGCGATAAAACATCAAACATTAAAAACCTCCCTAAACAGGGCTGTCTTCAGATGTCTTCTAAAAGTCAGATAGTTGTTTATTTTCTTGACATCTAATGGGAGGGCGTTCCACAGGTGCAACAGGTGCGGGGGGGGGTTATTAACTTGGTGACCAGCTGTTTAACACAAAGCTAAAGTTGTTAAAATATACATGTTTTAAAATGTATTTAAAGTTTGTTTGTTTGTTTGTTAATTAAATTAGTATACCACCCTTTATCCAAAGATCACAGGGCAGTATATAAGTTGTGATACTTAAGGCTGAACCTACCAGCATCACTCTCTGTCTCTGTCTCACTCCTCACCTCCAGCGAACGTCCCTCCCTCAGATGTTGCTGAACTACAACTCCCATCAGCCTCAACAAGCATAGCCAGTAGCCAGGGATGATTGGAGTTGTAATTCAGAAATATTTGGGTGGGGGAGGTTCCCCATTCCTGCTGTAAAGTATATTGTTATGTACTTCTCTGACTTCCAGTTTTTCCTACTTTTAAACCACACAAGAATAAAATGCACCGCTGGAAAAATACATCAGGAACCACTGTCAGATTTATTGGGGTGGGACGTTTCTGTACAAGGCTTAACAAGTAAAAAATAATAATTCAGTTTCTAAGATGTCAATATTGGAGCTGTAAAAGCTCAGGAAAAGCAAAAGGATCTTGGGATTTTCCCAACACTAGTGAAGTCAGTACTTCAGGCTACAAACATTTCTTCAGAACCAATTCTCTGTTCCTTTTGCTTCCCCCTCAAGCTGTTGGCAAGAACTGTCAGAAAAGATAGGGAAATACTCCTGGAGTCTAAAAGTTCCTCTTCAGGCTGTCCAGTATTAACAGAGGGTTCCCATCTTAAGAAAAGCAGACAGGCAAATAGTGGCTGTGTTTGCATAGCAATGTAAACCATAGTGAAAGTGCTCTTCCTCTAGCAAGAATAGAAACAAACCACCACCACTAGTTTAGTGTTACATTCGAATGAGAGATTGTAGATTTGTTTCACTCCAGATGAACCACAGCCCTCTCTCTGGGCAGAACACTAAGCCAGGAGTCGTAGTTTGATGCTCACGCTAGGAGAGAAGTGAAGTAGGAGTGATCTCTGTATTCCTTGTAGACCATTAACTATGGTTTACTGTAATGTGTGAACACAGACAGAGATTCCAAATGGTCTGGTGCGATCTTGGGTTCCTTTATTCATTGGGCTACATTGCAGGGAAGGAACAATAGTCTGTTGTTATCCGCTTGCAGTTGTATGATGGGTTATAATTTTTTAAAAAAATTCAGAAAGTATCAGAAATGCATCAGTGCTTGTAAACCAGTGCAGAACAAAATGCGGCCACTTCCCTTTTTAAAACACCAGAGTCTTTTATGAGTGATGCAGGTTTAAAACAAGTTCTGCTGCAGTAAGCTGCCATCTGAACAGGGCCTTGGGTTGGTGCTGAGGCAATGCTGCTGACTGCTTACTCATCATCATTAAGCGATCAAATAGGCATTGAGACTGGAAAGGAACACACAGTGCATAGCTGTCAACTTACAGATTTGAAAATAAGGGACCAGCAGCCTCGAAAATAAGGGATCAGCAGCCAAAATAAGGGATTTTCAGAGCACAGGTATGTTCAACTTATGAGCCCCTCCGAGCCAAAGGCAGAAAGCCCAGCCAGCAGCCAAATGAAGCCTCAAGCGGTGGTTCCCATAGCGCAGCAACCTGGCAAAGGGGATGCAGCAAGGAAAACCACCGCCGCCTCTCCGCTGGGAAGTGCTGAGCAAAGGCGAGTCCCCAGGCAACACGGCCGATTTGATCGGCATCAGGCATGCAAGCTCCACCCCCCCAGTCGTTCTTAGACGCCTTATTGGGTGAGCAACGCAGCCAAGCAACATAGCTGGAGCCTCCCTCCTCCCTGGCTGGCAGGGAGGGAGGGAGAGGAGCTGCTTCCTTTGAAACCTGGGAAATTTAAGGGACATCATCAGTAAGGGACAACATCGGGACATGGCTCTGGGATAAGGGACTTTCCCGCCAAATAAGGGACGGTTGACAGCTATGACACAGTGGCTGAGATTGCATGCAAACCATGGAGCCACAGAGCAGGAATAGCGACTGCTTTGCTCCTCCCTCAGTCCTTCTGCTGCCACACTACCCAGAGCTAAGCCATGTCTTGCACCAAACAAACCAAGAAAAAAGGCTATGGCTATAGCTCATGGCTTGTTTAGCACAAGGCATGGCTTATCTCTGGGTAGCACATAAGCAGAATTGGCCAAGGAGCAAAGCAGTTGTGGTTTTTTGCTCTGTGTACTCGCACACTATAGTTTGACTAAGCGTTACAAGCAAAGTAGGCCATTGGGAACATACGCTCTGTTTCTGATCCTGATGAGGGAGGGCCTAGGTGGCAAATTTCCAAATCTTACAGGTAGTTCCCTTTCTGAACTCTCAACCCAGCACTCCAAGCTGCCCACAGATAAGGGCAGCATCAAAGCAAGTCAGTTAGCCTATAGCAAAGCAAGTGGATATCAACATATATGAGCTCATTGCTACAACAGCTACCAATTAATAGTGGGGTTATATTGACCACCAAGATGGCTTCTGGAACAGTTCGCCTCTGGTTCAACACACCTGTTTACCTTTAGCTGCAGTTAATATTACTGGGTTCGCTGTGGTTAGGCCCTGCAGGGAAAATGTATGTTGCAGGACAGAGGGAGAGAGTGAGTGGAGGAAAGGAATGAACCGTCCTGTGCACCACTCCCAGTTACTTAATTATATAGTTAATTAAATGGCAGAGTTATGTTTGTATCCCAGCAAAACTTACCGAAATTTGATAATGTGGTTGGGTAATCGTAACAGCTTTTGAAACAGTGATTGGTGATCTTCCTCTTGATCAGAATGGTTGACTTGTTTGGCATTGGAAACTGTATTGTAAACTTCATCCAATTTGATTTAAAAGTGCTCTCGCAGCCCTGAAATTAATCTTTTAAGGCTGGAAGTGGAGCTTTTAAATAAAGAAAATTGTCACCAGTAAGAAACTAAGGTGTTCAAAACAAAACCTCTGAAAACTGTTTGCTTCTGCCCTGTATAGATAGTATATAACTGCACATTTAACAATGTGCAGTTATATACTATCTATACACATTTAACAATGTGCAGTTATATACTATCTATACAGGGTAGAACCTGTATAAGTTAAAAAAGGTTGGAAATAATAGTTTGCCATATACAGTGGTTTAAAACATTAAGGCCTAATCTACTTTCTTTGTTTCCTCCTGTGACTTAGAATTAGTGATGTTGCTGGAATGGTGGTCTGGTACAGAATGCACGTTGTTCTCAGACCAGGCTACAGTCGATAAGTTTGGAAAAGAGCATGTCATCATCATCCTGAACCACAACTTTGAAATAGACTTTCTGTGTGGCTGGACCATGACAGAGCGATTTGGCGTCTTGGGGGTGAGTGCATCAAACTTGTAGCCTTGTATATCTTTTAATTTGAGGGGTAGGGTCAGGTTTATTTTTCACCTTGGGAAAGGGAGGCAGCTGGGGTGGGTGTTTAAATGGTCACACCGGATAAATTTCCTTCCCACTAACAGCAAAATTAGATTCAGGTAGGTAGCCGTGTTGGTCTGACGCAGTTGAAATATATAAAAAAATTGTCCAGGGGCACCTTAGAGACCAACTAAGTTTGTTCTTGGTATAAGCTTACATGTGCATGCACGCTTCTACAGATATACTAAAACAGAAGTCACCAGACCCTTATATATAGTGGGAGGGTGGGGAGGGGTATTATTCAGAAGGGAATAGGAGATGGGTGATTGACTCAATGGGTATGGTAAACCTGTTGATGACTAGTTACAGGCTCATCACAGCTATCTGCCAATCACCCATTCCCACCACCCTTCTGAGTAATACCCCTCCCCACCTTCTCACTATATAGAAGGATCTGGCAACTTCTGTTTCAGTGTATCTGAAGAAGTGTGCATGCACACGAAAGCTCATACCAAGAACTAACTTAGTTGGTCTTTAAGGTGCTACTGGAAGGAATTTTTTTTTTTGTTTTGACTGTTGATGACTGTTAAAGACTGCAATTAGTCCTACAGCAAGGGATAGTATGCAGATGATTAGCATATGCAATGAGACAGGAATCCAATCCAAAAGTAGGATTGAGCATTTCAGACTCAGACAGATGAGACAAAGATTCACACCCCCAATTCAGTCCAGTTGACCTTGGACCAATCTCTCTCCTCCTCCCCTTTTACACACACAAACATACAAACACAGAGAACCCACCCTACCACATAGGGTTGTTGTGAGGATAAAATGGGGAGAAAGCCATGTTTTCTAGAGCTCCTTGGAAGTAGGATATACATGTAATAATTATTATTATTATTATTATTATTAATAATAATAATATGATGTGACTAATAATTCCCAGGAAACAAAAAAACGACATCACCTTACTAGGCTGCTTCAGAACAGTTTTGGAAATGGCACTATTTGTAAAGGATGTGTTGTAAACAAACAAATGGATACTATCTTGTGTTTCTTTCAGAGTTCAAAAGTTCTTGCTAAGAAAGAGCTGTTGTACGTGCCCCTAATTGGCTGGACATGGTACTTCCTGGAGATTGTTTTCTGCAAAAGGAAATGGGAAGAAGACAGAGATAAAGTTGTCGAAGGTCTAAAACGATTGTCCGATTATCCAGAGTATATGTGGGTAAGTTAAGTTTTGCAAGGCCTGTCCGTGGCACTTTGAACAAGATGGTGAAAGGTGTGGTCTTCCTGCATGGTGTGTGTGTGTGTGTGTGTGTAGCCATACTAAGATTTTATATACAAATCTGTATGTGGATTCACGTCTAATAGTATATAGCCTTCAATGTCTCACCTCAGGTAGGTTGTGCAGCTGTCTTTGGTTTAAACCCTTGATGTGCGCAGCTTATTCAATGAATTCCAACTTGAAATTGGCAGGCGTGTTTGTGTATGGTACAAAAGTATGGGCCGGATTCAACTAACTCCTAAATTGGCTTGGTGGGGAGCAGCAGTCAGGAAAACCCCCAAAATAGTACATGGGGGGAGGGGGAAGATCATTCCATCAGGCAAACAGCAATGCTTGAGATGACAGAACAATCTCCTTAGTGCTATGTTGAATTTCTCCCATTTTTTTAGTATGAGGTACAGATTTTGCAGAGGTGATCCTGCAACATCACTGTGTTTGGATATACTATTAATAAGCTGAATAATAACACGCAATGCACAAATAGTCTGATGTGCTCCAAATTTACATGTTGGGAATCCATGTACATTCTCCCCCTGAAAAAATACAGTTTTTAATATCTTTATTGGAAAACTAAGTGATGAAATGACCCTAAAGAGGATGCTTTGAGCATGTGAGGAAATTTGAGGTATGGGCATGTTCTCATTCTAAATGAGTTCTGGGTCAGGGTCTCCTATTTGGGGCTGAGGCCTTAAGACCTAGGAATAGGTGGAATTCAGACATCAGTAAAAGTGCTGAGCCCTCTGTTCAAGTCAGGATGGGGATGGGAGGCAAAACACTTCCAACAGAATACGTCCAGCAAGCAAATAGTCATGGGTGGCAGTCTAGTGCTGGTTAAAGGTTTCCAGAGGGGAGGATAAAATAGTGCAGCGGAGAGGAGTGTGGCATTGAAAATCTCCCCATGGAAGATGTGGTGGTGCTCTGGTTCTGAGGTCCATGCTCTAACCATGCTGGTAAGTCTCCTCGTGTACCTGTTGCCAGCTTTGGGACTGGCATGGTACGGAAGGTGAGAGAGATTTGAGAAGCTGAGGGGACTTCTGGAGAGGAATGATTGGTAAAAGCAATGGTGCCTGAGGATTCCTCTCCCTTCAGTGGCAGCTGCCTGAAATGATTGAGGGAGAGGGTTTATCAGTGGCCACTAGGCACCATGGCTGTGTTCTACCCCCATAGGTGGAGGCTGTATCCCTCTGACTACCCAGTTGCTTGGAACTGTAGGTAGTCAGAGTGCTGTTGCCCTTAGGCATATGGTTGGCTACTATGAGAACAGACCGCTGGGCTTAGATGGGCCTTTGGCCTGACCCAACAGAGCTCTTCTTTTGTCTCTGGGTCCTTGGTGTCATGCAATCTTTCCACTGATGCAAAAGTTTCTGAATCCAGATACTGGTCCCCAGCAAACTCTCCATATGATTTCTTTATTTGAGAAGTAACACTTGGATGTTTCTTCCACCCCTCCCCTCTTGTTCTGTTCCATTAGTTTCTTTTGTACTGTGAAGGAACTCGTTTTACAGAGACCAAGCATCGTATCAGTATGGAAGTGGCAGAATCCAAAGGATTGCCTAAGCTCAAATATCACCTGTTGCCCAGAACCAAAGGTTTCACGACTGCCGTCCAGTGTCTCAGGGGAACAGGTATCTATTTCCTTGGCCTTCCTTGCGGCGTTTGTGGATGTGATTCTTGAGCGCATTCATTGCTGTTGGTCCCCAGATTATTATTATTTTCTTCAGTGGAAAATCAGTATTGACTTTAATGTTGACGTTTTAGACCGCTGGATTTTATTTTGTAATTAGTTCTTAATACGTTAATTAGTTCCCCTTTGAATTCAGAGAAATTAATACTGCTACTTAGCACTTCACATTTCTAAAGTGGTGTGCAAACATTGACTAATTAATGCTCCCAGCGTGCATGTGAGGTGTAAGTTCGTGTTATGCCACACAGACAAGGCTGTTAAATAGGACAGATGGCTGGCCAAATACAATTGTGGGTTACAAGTTTTGCTATGTCTTTCCAGACAACAGCATCAAAACTGTTCTGCAGAATCTGGGGAGGTTAGGAAGACATAAAAAGTCACAATGTCCCCTTTCCTGCTTACTGGAGGAAGGTTTATCACATTATTTTATGCCATTCCTCATCCACATTCCTCTCCCAGGTGTTCTAAAAGTGTGACAGTGTTTTTTAAAGACCGTTGATAAAAGATTATGGCACTTCCCTTTGCAGATTGAAATTATCCCCCACCTCCACTCAGCACAACCCAGAGAAGTATAAATGTGATTTAAATCTTGAGGAAATAAAAGAGTGTCTAGCTTCCACTTAAGTGCTTAAATACTATTGATTCAGGAGCACTTATTTACGTGTACTTTCCTCTGGATTGTGTTTAATCCATAAGAGCCACTCGAATCTAGGAAAGACAACAGAGTTGAATCTGGATGAAGAACTGCCTTGAGCAAAACACTGCCTTGGATTAATTTCCCTTTTCTGCTAGATGGGAAATATGTTAACATGCATTTCAGCATGCTTGTGAGATTCGGAGAGGTGAAGATACCTTATATTAATGTTAATTTTTTCTTTCTATATGTGAAGTAATTTCCCTTGTGTTTCTGTGAGTCACATATAGATACCCATCTTCATGTATGTATAATCTCAGGGTTCTTCACTTCTGTTGGCTGCAACATGACTAAGATTCACACCCATTAGCTTAACACTAAAGCTGAGTTCAGATTTAATCACCAAACCACAACTTAGTGTTACATAAAGGAGGCTCTGACTCATGAGCTCCCTCGTCTCTTTTTCTTCCCTGTATGCTCAAGCAGTCTGGTTCTCTCCATTATTTCGGTTTTTGCAGCAAACCATAGTTTGCTGTTGTGTTTTATACAAACAGGGTAACTCGCTTCAGATGTCATGTTAAACCACTGTTTAGCATTAAATGCATGAACCTGCTCCCTGTCCCCTCCTCTGGCTTGACTACAAGGAAGAGATCAAAAGTGTTCACTAACCATTGCGTTTAGCTTTCTCATGTCCCCCACCACCACCACCACAGAAAGCGAGTATCAGAAACCGCAGTTTGATCTTAGCTTGTTTGACAAACCATGATTTGAGCTAACTACCGTTTGTCCCAATTCAGATGAAACAAACACTGCTTCTGAACTTCTCTTCACTCATGTGCCAAAGGAGAAGAAGGGCATGGGGAGTGCATGAACCAGAGACATGTTCAGTAGCAGTAAAACAGCGGGACACTTCTGGAATTTTGAGAAAGCAGTAAGATGCTTATTCATGTCCCACTCAATGCAGTGAATGCAGCTGGTCCTAACCCATTTAAATGCTGTTGGAATTGCAGCACAGTTTTGTGTTGACGTTGTCTGGCCAGTGGAGCATTGTACTTGGGAGAATGATATGCTTCCAATCTCAGGAGCCTCACCTCATGTATTTGGAACTCTTTGTATGCCTTGTTATAACAATTAAATAAGTTGGATCCTAGAGGCTAAAATAATGGTGACGTCTTCTCGTTTGTCACAGTTTCAGCCGTCTACGATGTAACGTTAAACTTCAGAGGAAACAAGAACCCCTCCTTATTAGGAATCCTTTATGGGAAGAAATACAAAGCTGATATGTGTGTCAGGTGAGCATGGCATGTATTTGAGAGCATGGCACGTATTTCAGAATTGTCACAGTGTCCAAATATGGTGGTAAGCCTGCCTCCTTTTCCCCATGTTCTTTCACCGCATGGATTTGGGATACTTAAGCTGTTCAGGCTTAGTATGGAAGAGCCTCTTTTCCGCCATTAATATTAGAAGACGAAGGCTGTTGTGTGCATCCAGCACGACTACAAATTCTGTAAAAGTAATACTTGGCTCTGCGTGCCATTTCAGCGTCTTCCATATTTGGTTTGACAGACCCATGTGGTCGTGGGAAAGTACATTATGTAAAGCTCCATAAATTCCTACTGCCCTCTCTTAAAGATTGGTGAACTGCATAGTACAGTCATTCATGTCTTTTAGATAGCTGAGTCCAGTCTGGCTCAAAGTTCTGAGATCCAGTTGCCTGCGCTTTCTCGGCTAGGCCTGCTGTTCAGCCATATGAATGGATGGCCCGTCTTCTCTGCTTTTGTTTTGTGCAGTAAAAGACTCGCCAGGAATGCTTTCTGACTGGATCCGCTTCAGGCGTATCTGAAACAAGTCATTTCTACCCTTGTGAATGGTGGTGATGGAGGCTTTGTCATCTCTTTGGTGCCCCACAGATATACGTGTCATCATGCTTGCCACAGTCTTTGCTTTTTATGGCCCTAGGAAAAGAAGGATTATCAAGTTCAGGGCTGTCAAACAGAAAGCCCTGAAGGATTATGGGGCTTTTGGGGATCCCCAAAGTGGTCCACAGCTCACCTTTCACAAAAATTACTGAACCATCTCCAGACATTGCCCCTTTTACAGCTCATGGAATGACATGGCCGTGGCTGCCATTACTTGCCTCTCCCGCCATAATTATTTTTTTCTTAAGCGTTTTTACTCACACCGGTGCTGTGTTCTGAAAGACATGTGCTTTTGGGCAAGGGATCATAGTTAAGTGGGAGAGCACATGATTTTTTAGATTTGTAGAGTTGGAAGAGGGGACATGGGTGGTGCTGTGGTCTAAACCACTGAGCCTCTTGGGCTTGCCAATCGTAAGGTTGGCAGTTCGAATCCCCATGACTGGGTGAGCTCCCATTGCTTTGTCCCAGCTCCTGCCAACCTAGCAGTTGCACGCCAAAAAAGTGCAAGTAGATTAATAGGTACTGCTCCGGCGGGAAGGTAAATGGCGTTTCCGTGCGCTGCTCTGGTTTGGCCACAAGCGGCTTAGTCATGCTGGCCACATGCCCTGGAAAAACTGTCTGTGGACAGACGTCGGCTCCCTCGGCCAGTAAAGCGAGATGAGCGCCGCAACCCCAGACTGGACTTAACTGTCAGGGGTCCTTTACCTTTACCTTTTTTTAGAGTTGGAAGGGACCCCGGGGGGTCATCTAGGCCAATCCCCTGTGGTGCAAGAATCTCAACTAGACAGATGACCATCCAGTTTCTACTTAAAAACCTCCAAGGAAGGAGAGTCCACCACCTCTTGTGGGAGTCTGTTCTACTTGCATCCAAAGGTTCCCTGGTTAGATCCTGCTCCAGAGTAGGTGCTCAGAAACACCATTGGCTGCTGCCAGTCAGAGCTGACAACGCTCAGCTCAACAGACAAGTTGTGTCTTATGTTCCCAGCTTCCTCAAGCCAACAAACTAAAACGGCATTATTTGTTATACAGCTATAACAGGGCAGCCAAGTTCCAAAGAGTCACAGTCTGTCTGGTTCCTCAACAGAATCTCTATTGTCGTTTTAACCTTTGCCACTACGTAGAGTAGATGGACCACAGGAATTTCTTCACTAACTTCTTCAAGTTCCTGTGGTTATCTGACCCAAGCTTTGGTCACCATTGGCCTGTAGCCTTCATTTGGGTGAAAGAAAGAGAATCATGCCACTATTTTTTAAAAATATATATAGCACTTCTCAATAAACTCACCCATCCATTTTTGTACAAAGCAAGAAGTAAGTGTTCCGCTGCGCAACCTATGTATTCTGGCTGTGGGCACCCCCTAGTGGCAAATTCATGGTAATAATGTGACAATACAGGGTTTTCACTTGAATTTGTGTTCATCTAGAGCAGAACACTCAGTATAAGTAGCATAGAAGTTGTAATTGTGATGCTCATTCTTTATTAAATGCTCTTTATTGAACCTTTTTTAAAAAACAAACCAGGAGGTTTCCACTAGAAGATATCCCTTTGGACGAAAAGGAAGCAGCAAAGTGGCTCCATAAACTTTACCAAGAAAAGGTAAATCACTTGTCCTGCCTTTAAGATCTTATGGAATAATATGCTAATTGAATGAATTCTCAAAGAAGACAGCATTGCTATATCTGTAAGGGAGCAACTAGATGCAATATGGAAGATCCTTCATGGAAGATCTCCCATGATTCTTTTAACATAAACATGTTTTCTACCATGGGGAAAGTGCTTTGACATTTGTCCACATGCGTATCTCAAGATAAGGTGTGCCAAGCTGAATGTATATACTCTCTGTTAGACCATGGTGATGCGATACGTTGCTTCCTCCACAAATGGGGCCCCAATCCTGTCTTTCTGTATCATGTGAGTTTTACTGAGCAATGGGGTTTCACAGTAGCAAAAAAAAAGGGGGAGGGAATGGATATACTAACACTGAACAAAACGTCAGGAATCTGATTTGTTCTAAAGATTATACTTCATTCTATGAGAGAGAATACTAATTCAAGAGAAAACTGTAACTTCTGCTAATAAAGGTTCCATCGGGTTGGGTGGCCTGTTTTCCTTCATTTTTCACATTCATCCCTAAGGCAGCATAGAAATAAAAATCCCACTGAAGTCAATGGGGCTGATTTCTTAAGTGTTTTAGAATCTGTCCAAGTCAGATCCTCACCCCCACCAGACAAAGGGTTTGAGGGTTCTGTGCTAATCTGATCTGCAAGGTATGGTTCACCAGCAGCACGCTGCATTCTTATTTGCTTCTTTACGCTGCCCTTGTCAGTGGAAATGGAAATAGGTGGAGACTAATTACCATATATTGTATATAGCAGTTAAATCAGTGGGGAAAATAAAATGTAACCTGATACAGTTACAACTCACGCGATGCAGCTCCCCTTAAGGGAATAATAAGCTTGAAACTGAAGATGGTTTTACACGGTAACAGCAACTTTTATGTAAGGGCTTGGTGCATGATAGACACCAAAGGAGAAGCCTTAAGGATGTAAGCACATGAGCCTGGGGCTTGTATGGGCTTATGCAGTTCTAAAACCAAGGTTTTGGGTTACATGCAAATGCAGCCTAAGTTTACTACCTTCTAATTTTCTGCAATTGATTGTGTGAATTCTTGGGGCTGCCTGAGAATAACTTGGGTTCATCATTGCCACATACGTCTAAGGACAAGTTGTGTTTTGTTTAAGCAGTAGCCATAACACTTGATGGGACTAACAGTAGTTTCAGGTTAACACTTCATGACTAGGTTACATGAATAATGTAAAGTGCGACATTGACATACCTTTCAGCTTCCTGGGAGACTGTATTTTATTTATGTTTTCTTACCATATCCTACCGTTTTACCATCAGGGAACACCATCTCCTATCCAGACAGTGATGGCATGCAGAAGAAGGCACAATGAATATAGAAAGGATTTGGTTGGGAATAGAGTAGCAGAACCTAGTTTCACTAAAAAGGTGTTTTTGCTTTTTAAGTAATCATGATGGAACAGAAAATACAGATTGCTCCTGCAGCAATGAGTACTGGGTCACCGAGACCTGCCTCTGTGACCATATTAAAATGTACAGGCATTGAATGATATGAATGCACCCCTGTGTGTCCCCAAATTAGAAAGGTTTTTCTTTCTCTCTTCAAGGATGCTTTACAAGAGAAGTATAATCAAGAGGGTACATTTCCTGGAGAGCAAATCAAACCTCGCAGAAGACCATGGACTCTCCTCAATTTTCTGTTCTGGGCCACCATTGTCCTGTCTCCTCTTTTCAAATTTGGTTTTGGCATTTTTGCAAGCGGATCTCCTCTCCTGATTCTTTCATTCATGGGCTTTGTTGGAGCAGGTAATAAACGCCGAGCTGAATGTGCACATCTGTATCCTGTGATACAGCCAGGCCCCACGGTCATTTGCTCAGCTCGTTAGCTGACTTGCAGTGAGGTGGGGAAGGAAGATTGTGTTAAGACAAATTAGAACTGCATTCATCTATCTATCTGTACTGGAACGCAGTGGTTGTTAGACCTAATAATTAGCACTTTGAGAAGTGTACTCAGAATCTTGTCCAGTCGTACCTTGGTTCTCGAACAGAATGTGTTCCAGGAGTCTGTTCAACTGCCGGAAACGTTCAAACACCAAAGAGTGGCTTCCGATTGGCTGCAGGAGCATCCTGCAGCCAATCAGAAGCTGTGGAAGCAGCTCCAGATGTTCGGCTTCTGAAAATTGTTAGAAAACTGGAACACTCACTTCCAGGTTTCGATCATCTGAGAGCCGATTTGTTCGGGAACCAATGCGTTTGATTATCTTTCCCAATCAAGAGCTCAGGATAGGTTGCAATATACACTTCATTTTCTTTTTATAGTAGCCCCATGATAAGTTTAGGCTGAGCAACAGTTACTTCCCTAAGACCATCCAGACAAACCTAATACATTAGCCCTTGCATCACATAGACACCTATATATAGTTTTCTCCTTGTACCAAAGCCTGTGCTGTTTTAGGCTGCAATTCTGTTGTTGTTGTTGTTGTTGTTGTTGTTGTTGTTGTTGTTGTTGTTGTTGTTGTTGTTGTTGTTGTTGTTGTATTTCTATATCACCCTTCATCTGAGGATCACTGGGCAGTTTACAGTATAAAAACAAAAAAAGTGTATAACATAGTAATAAACAAAAACAATGCTACACACACAGTTTGAATGGATTGTTAAATATATTTTTTAAATTAGTTTAATTGTTGTACCTGCTCTTGCCTTTTACTCCTTTGAGTCCTCATCAGATGCTTAATCTCTGCACTGGTGTTCTGTGCAGATGTAGCATTTAATCATACAAAATTCAGGGTCCTAAGGGGCTCAGCTCTCATTCCAGTCCAGGGCCTGTGGGGCCTGCAGCACTGCAGATGTTGTTGCACTCCTGTGCCCATCAGTCCCAGCCATCATGGCCAATGGGAACAATGGGAATTGTAGTCCAACAACTTCTGGTAAGCCACGGGTAGGAATGGGTACCAGTTTTGGTTTCTCTCTGTCTCTCATCTTTCCAACCTTAAAGTTAAGTTCTCCACATTTTCACATCTGTTTGCAATTTTAAAAAAAATGAAATCTGCAAATGGAGTGCAGTTTTCTTTGCCAATACATGCATTTTATTTCCCTTAGTATTTTAATATCCCATAATATCGTACATTTATGTATGTTGTTTTCACAAAGATATGTATTCATATGCACAGTTAACCTTTGCGTGTGCTTTTTTGTTCACATTACTTGGCTAGAAAACGGCACTGCAAATTTAGAAAGATGTCTGACATTCAGTTTGTATATTATTTTGGTTATTGCAAATTAATTTGATTCACCTTTAAATACAAACTGAATAAAATTTCTTCCTATCCCTGGCCATAGTTTCCCTGTCCCTTTTTGGTTCCTATTGGCTGCTTGTAGATAACTTTAAAACAAGTGAAAACTCAGAAGTGGAGTTTATGGGATTGGGTATGGTAGTGCGGAGTGGGATTTCTAGTAGGTGGGGCTTTAGCATGCTGAGTTGGTCCTTCCTCTTTCTAACAGCTAGGAATTTGGGAGTGGTGGTATAGAATGAATCAGCACAACACACACATATATATACACATACACACACACACAGCCCAATGTGCATGGGTGTACACAGACATTATGCATATGCACACATTTTGCTACCTTCTCTATAGTTTACTTTTCAGTATATAACAGATCATTAATTGACAAGGAGTGGCGTAACTCAGTCATCTCTGTTTCCTTTCTGTTTTAAAGCTTCATTTGGAGTTCGCAGACTGATCGGCGTAACAGAAATAGAAAAAGGCTCCAGCTACGGCAACCAAGAATTCAAGAAAAAGGAATAACTTCACAGATACAGTTCCAAACATATAACAAGACTATGGTATCAAGTTAACTTCATTGAAAGAAAGACACTTAGAAAACTTATCTTTTTTTTCTTATTAACTGATAACTACTAATACTTGAGCCAAGACTGAAGAAATTGGAAGATTCAAGAGGAAGAGGAAACAATTGACTACTTACCTGCCCAAGGATCCCTGTGTTCATAAGTTTGGGGAGAAAAAAATATCTGGGCTAATGTTTTGTTTTATTTTTGGCTTTCTTGTGGGTGGGAGGGGGAACTAATGGGTGTAGCTACATGCATCTTCAGATAAACTGGTTTGTCTTTCAAGAGTACAACACTTGCTCGCAAGAGGAGCTACTGAATGTTTCTTCTTGCTAAAACTAATTTAATATTTTCTTACTCATGGCATCTTTTTTTAAAAAAAAAAAACAAGCAAGGCAGCATGAATTGCAGCAAAACACAATCTCCAGTTGACTAACAGCTGCTCCTCAAGGAGGAAGCAGTTTGGAAAAGCTACTTCATCCTTGCAGATGTTTTATTTTTAGGTTAATATTTATTCATTTCTGTACACCCGTGGCGTTCCAATGGCAGCAGTACCTGACTGATAAGCACATACTTTGAACAAGGCACTAGAATTAATGCGGTTCCAGGCTTCCCTACTTGACAAACACATTCCTTACCCCTCATGCACTCCCAGCTGAAACAGGGATGTGCTTAGCTCAGTTTCCTACATAGATCTTGGACTTGCTATTTCTTTCTTTAAAAAAACAAAACAAAAATCTTTTATGACGACCCTGAAATTATTACCAGTATGATTATGGCTGCTCAGTCATTTCATCTTGGCAGTACTACCCCCACTGCAAAAAAAAAAAGTCTGTTCTCAGAATCTCCTGTATGGCTTGTGGTGCAAAAACAGCATAAAACAACAGAGAAACCTGGAAAGAAATTGTATTCAAAAAGCTACTAATTGTAGTAGATAACGTAAGGTTGGTACTGTATCTCTGCAGCCTTCAGCACACTTACTTGGAAGGAAACACTACTGATTTCAGGTCAAAATTTCTTCCAGGCAAATGTGTTTAGGGCTGGAATGTCAGTTTGCCTACATTATCATGGGATATTGCCAGGTCATCCAGCAATCAATGAAGCCTTTATATAAGGTTCAGAGTTATTGAGGATTTTCTGCTGCACATTAAGAGCTACCGGTTTGGTTTCAACAATCTCTGGCTCCGAAAACACACATAAGAGCTAAGTAGAAAGGTTCTTAATGTGGTGGCTGCCCTCAGTCACAATGCATTGAGGTTGCTTCCCTGTGGAAAGCCATTTGTTTGCTTGACACAGCCTTCAAGCCAACCATGTTTTGACTGGCACAGCACCTCTAGGTTTACTCTATATAACAAATGTTGTAGGTGAATGACTAGTCACAAAGTCTCCCTTCAGATACTGCTTTGTGTGCAGCTGCCTTTAATAGGGCTTTGCAAATTGATTTCTGCATCTCGAAAATATTTGAAAGTATATGGCAGTGGCATATATCATCTTCCAGTGCTGGGACCAAATTTTGCAATCAGATCCGCACCCAAAAAACAAACAAACAAAAACAATAGGAATTGAGCTTTATAAATGGGATTCAAAGCAGAATTGGGCCCCTACTGCTCCTTATGATGTGATAGTAACACACACATCCTCTCATAGCCAGGGGTAAATGTGTGACATCTTACTTTCCAAATGTTAGCATTTTAAAATTATTCTTATTCCTCACTTGCAGGAGCTCGTTTTGAGAATACTTTTATGTGCAACTTGCCACTCTGAAGTTTGGAAAGATTCTTTGCGGAAACGACTTAGCTTTCTCATGCTGATGAATGTTTGCTTAGGGATTTCTGCGTGAAAGGTTTTTGGAATTGTCCTATGGAGCCATGATCAAAACAACCAATATCCAAACATGTAGAAAATGGCATGCAATAGAATGGTTCATGCAGCTAGAACACTGCGCTGCCAGTTCCTATTTCTGCAGAGACAAGCCATTTTTCAAATAAAGCAGTTGCTTGCCTCTTCAGTGAGGGAACTTCTATTGCAGAAAAAGATCTTCATTGGCTTCTTAAGTCACAGCCCACAGTATCCATGAATTTTTCTTTCCCCCAGCATAACATTGTACTGTCAGTCCCGGAATCGGTAAGCTACACTTCCTGAAAGGGGATAAAATCTACCCTGACTGTAAGGGCAGACAACTTATTAACTTCATTGGAAGTTGAACCTGTGCTTCTTGGGGAGAATCCAGCCATGACTATTTTTTACCTGGTAAATATATTCTGCTTTTTGTTTTGTTTTTAAACAGTTAGACAGCTAAGCAGAGAGCTTTCCTCTCTGTTATCTAACCAGAGGACTGAACAGGCAGGATTGTGTACTTGGTAAATAACACTTCCTTGTTGGAAAGGTTTTTTTCTTTCCTCCGTTTAACAGATGCTGTATAATTGCTTTCTGAAGAAGATGTTGAATATATTTTAAATGCACTTAATAACAAAAACAAAGTGGGAAAGTCCCCTAGCTGTGCATTACTATTACTTGTGAGCAAGGAGTTCTGTATTGATAGATAAGGCCAGACACTAACAGAATTAAGTGGGGGGGGGGCAGGTGGGAGTCGTGCAGGAAGAAATGTTGCAAGGAAGCAAAGACTGTACAGATCTGTTAAAATAGGTGTCCAGCCTCCACTTAGCGCAAATGGCTCCTGCTAAAAGGTATTGGGAGTACTGCATGTACATTATGGAGAGAAAAAGCAGATGTTTTCCTTCTGTTTTGTTTTCATATCATGACATATTGATCATATTTTGTTTTTGAAGACATAGCAAAGTATACATTAATTTGTTTGCAGTTTTAGAAAGACATATCCGTTTTGAAAACTGAAGTGTACAACATGGCACAATCTAGTACATGGCAGCTCATCTTTTTGGCTTGAAATTTTGGTTTGTCTCTTCAAATAGTTTTTTATATAAATATGCAGAGTACGTGTGAGAGAGTATTACTGGAAACAGCAGTAAGTGTGTCTCATGAAGAATATCAAGCGGTTTGGGTTGGAACAGTGAGCATAGATTTTATACCTTACACTATTTTCTTCTGGTTTAATAGAACATAGCTTGTATATTTGACTACCAAGCCCTTTGAGAGCAATAATAAACAAAATATATCATGAACTTTTTCTTTTTCTTTTTCTTTTGGTCTTTCTTCATTATTCAATTTTAATCATTACTAGAATGTGGCAGCCGTTTCCCCTTTCCTTCCATTGTCAGCACTCCATTTGTGTTTTGATGTCTTGGATTAAAATGTAACTTTTAAATGCATAGGCTGGCATCCAAAGACCTGCTTGAGATACGTTCAAGAGCTTGAGCATGCCCCGTGAGGTTGGTTTGTTTTTCATTTTCCGCAGCCGACACAATGCCATATTGCGCCTCTTCCTTTACCTTTGACACCTGAGATGTGTGCTTTCAGGACCCACCCTGGGACCTGCTGGCAAAGGGCAGGTAATAAATATTATTATTATTATTATTATTATTATTATTATTATTATTATTATGAAGCCAGAGGGAGTCTTGCAACACAGCATTGAGGGAAAGGGGTTCCTGCTCATCAAGAAACACATTTAACCTTATTCTTCCACCAGGGACCATACCAAACAACCCACACAGTTGTTTGGATCTGTGCCGTTTGCTGCAAGCCATTCTGCCATTAGGTGCTCCAAAATTGTGTTGTTTTTAATGGGCCTTACCTATAAGTTGCATTTGCTCCAAGCTAAGTTAGTTCGCCTTGAAATTCATGGGACTGGAGTAATTAGTCTGATTTAATTGTATCTTGCCTGAAATTGCTCTGGACGAAGAGCAGTAGCCCAGAATGTGTAGGGCGCATTACGTTTCTTGCCAACTCCTGTTTTGTTTTCAATGACAGAACATCGGCATTTGCTCCATTTTCATGATACTTCCAATTTACATAGATGCCAGCCTGCAGCCAGTGGGATTTTGTGGCAGATCAGGGCTGCTTCCTGGTCTGGTGTTGGCATTCAGTCCAATCTGCTTCCTACCTGCTATTAGCTCCCAAGCTAAGAGGTAAAATTGCCCCACCAAAAAATGTACTGAGCAGCAAGAATACAACATTTTTGGTTTGGTCTTGCCAAATAGTTTTCCGGTCGCTCACACGGTGGTGGCCGAAAGGCATGGTTTGTTCCACCACTCTGTGTGCTTTTGTTGGTCTTCCTCTGATTTGCATCCTGTTTCCATTCCTCATGCTGCTGCTCCTGTAGTCTCTTCAGCCTCTTCAGCTCCTGTAGTCTCTTCAGCCTCTGGTTTCCTCTTCTTTCCCCTTCCATTTTGCTCTCTTTCTCTTCTCTTAAGCTTTAAAGCTTTTGCTTCTTAAAAATAAAGCTTCCCATACTATTCTTCCACCCTCTCTTCTTTGTTTCTCACCATTCCCTTATTCATTTATTGTTGCCAGTCTTCCTAAACCTAGAATTGCTTCCTTTTCTCCTTTCCGTTAGTTTTAATTATTTCATTTTTATCCCACTCTTCACTGAAGGAGCTCAGGGCAACAAACACTGCTTCTCCCCAGTGCAGAGATTTAAGCTGAGAGTAACTGGCTCAAGGTCACCTAAGCCACATCCACACCATATGTTTAAAGCACGACTATACCACTTTTAAGAGGGACGCTGGTGGCGCTGTGGGTTAAACCACAGAGTCTAGGACTTGCTGATCAGAAGGTCAGCGGTTCGAATCCTTAAC
Source organism: Podarcis filfolensis (assembly GCF_964270895.1). Lineage (NCBI taxonomy): Eukaryota > Metazoa > Chordata > Lepidosauria > Squamata > Lacertidae > Podarcis > Podarcis filfolensis. The sequence continues at coordinate 48,740,072 of NC_139607.1, read as the reverse complement.
AAACTTCAGTTCCCAGAATGCTTTGGGGAAAGCTATGACTATTAAAGTGGTATAATAGTGCTTTGACTGTATTGTGTGGGTGTGACCCTAATGAGCTTCATGGAGGCATAGGGATTAGAACTCAGTTTTCTCTAGTCCTAGGCCAAGACTCTAGCCTTACTACACTTTGACTCACTGGGCTCTTTACACTGGCTGCAGCCAAATTCTAGAATTGAATCCTGAGGTTCTTTCTCATCCTTTAAAACATATCTAAATCTTCCCATAGCCTTTCAACTCTCCCTTCTCCTATTTCCCTTTCCTTTTGTTGTAGAGTTTTAGAAACCAGCTTGCAAGTAGGGGTGTATCTGATAGCAAAGCAACAACTGACACGTTACAACTTCCTCATTCTTTTATTGACCTTTTATTTCTTTTGATGGTACTAAGAACAAACCGTTACATTTAAAAACAAATCATTTAAATAAGCAATTAGTGCTGTACTGCGCAATTAGGGCTGCAATCCTAGATCCACTTCCTTGGGAGTAAGCCCCTTTGAACTCAATGGTACTCCCACAAAGGGAAAGAATCACACCTGTCTTCTCTCATACCCAGGATGTGCTGTTTTGACTAGCTCCTCTATTGCACTGTGTTCTGTAAGGTAGGCAAAGGGTAGAACGTGATCTCAAGACACCTGTAGATAAAGAAGGGGAATGGTGTAGGAAGAAGCAATGTCCAAAGCCTTGGAGAACACCTACGACTCCCATCAGCCACAGCCAGCATGGGCAATAGTTGGAGTTGATGGGAGTTGTAGTCTAGCTACACTTGCAGAGCCACAGAGCCAATGTCAGTTTGATGCGGTAAGAACTAATGATTCACCCCATTACTTAACAACTAGAAAGCTGGGTGTCCCATTGCCCAGCACCTTACAACAGGGCTTGGGATGACTTCAGTCTTGAGGGATCTGCTTACTAGGATTCCCGTGACCCCCTAATAATGCGTTACAGCAAGAGGACATGCCATTATTTGAAACAGACGAGCCACAAGTAACCTGCAATCCCGAGAGTGCACTCTTGCTTCAGAATATAAGAAGTGCCTTGCTGGATCAAACCTAGCTCACCCTAGGTTTTCAGAATCCCAGCAGATATTAGAGAAATTGGGCATGGTCTCCAAGTTTCCAGGACAAAGTGCTCTCTCTCTATTACTGCAGTACTTGCTGACGCAAAGAGGAAACATTTTCCACATTGTGTTTTGAAGCATAAGCCTTATGTTGGTATAAGATCTTTTCAATAATGTTTGTTGTGCAATTTTCAGCAGCTGCCAAAACTACATTATCAATGTTTTTATTTTAAATTTGTATTCGTCAAATGACAACCGTGCTTTAAATTCCAAAGAATGTAATTTCAATAAATCACATTTGTTCAAGATCTGCAATTCTCACTGGAAGTAACTAATGAGAACAGAAAGCTGCAGCAGTTCCCGTTACGTTATTGTTTGATCGCATTCGCTGGATTTTTACTTTCCATTGTTCCCTTTGTAATCCCACCCTTGTTAAAAGAAGCCCTCATAATGGGAGGCAAGCAGGAAAAAAATATGCACCTCGTACTCCTTAGCATTTTTACAGTGCAATCCTAGGCATGTCTACTCAGAAGTAAGACCCACTGAGTTCGGTGGGACTTACTGCATGGTAAGTGTGCATAGGATTGCCACCTTGGAATACACTCTGCAATCCTTTCGACTTACTTGTAAAATTGGATCAATTTTATCATCATGTCTATATCGTACATCCAAGGGGCTGGAGCTGAAACATGCTGATGAGATGAAGGCCATTTGGTGAGTTCATAGCAGAGGCCAATATTAGATAATTTCTGTTTCATAGCTCAGCCTCTTTACCACTATTCTACACTAAACAACAAGAATATATGAGGGTAAGTATTAGGGATTTGCAACTGCTCTGTATCAGGGCTGATTTTTACCATTCCCTGGGACAAACTGTGATGTCAACAAAGCACCATGAGTCTGATCAAGACTCCACAAAGCTCCTTGTTGCGCTGCCACTCTGTTTTTCTGTATTCTGTTCTATACAGTATATATCTATGTTTTCCATGTCTCTCACTTCTCTCTACTCCAGGTCTGTGGGCTTGGCAAGAAGTGAGGCTTTCTCAATTCTGCCTACAGAGCGCTAGAGGAGCTCTGGATTATTGTGGTTGGAACAGAGCAGTAGAGGGTTTTTTTTAAGTTTAAAGCTTCATTTAACAACATAAAAAATAATACTTTGTTTTTTAATCAATTGTCCCCTGCCTGCTTGAAAACAAAAATCCTCCACAGCTCTGCATTGCAAGTTGGATGTCATACTCTCCCAACACAAACAAGCACTGGGAAAGCTAAAGTGACCAGTGTAAAGCTGCGAATGTGTTTTGTTTTAAGTACAAGCAAGAATACACAACACTTGCCCATATGTTATTTTAAAATAGGAAAAAGAACCCCGCTCTTGAAAGTATGAAACTCAAATAGATTGTTGAAGGTGGCCTAAAAGGATATTGTTGTCTCTTTTATTTGCAAGTCCCTTTTATCATTCCCTTGAACCTGCAATTTAGTAGGCTTAATCCACCTGATGCCTGCAAATTTGATAATCTTTTGCAAAAAGGGGGGGATGGGGAGTTAAAACTGTTTTTGAGTTACCCATAAGGGTGACTGGGGAACGCAGAGCTTTATTTTATATAGTGCACCTGGGAACCCGAATTGCATCTCAAAGCACACAGAAACTTGCAAACATCATTTTAAAAAAACCTGCATGGAGACAAGATCCATCTTCAACCCCATGAACACCCCCAGAAAACAATTTACATTAGTCATCTAGTTGTCTTCTTAGATGCACTCATGCTCACTTTCCTTTGCAATGATAAGGTCCATTGTCTTCTTCACAAATGTCAGCCGTCTCTTCCAGATTCATGGTCTCAGAGAAGACATTCTTTCTAATCGCAACAGCGCAAAACCTGACATATGCAACAGAGTTCTCTTTCTTTTACAGACAAAAATGCGATGGAAACAATATAAAAACGTTAAGATCAGAAATCAGCTAACTCTTAGGGAGAGATGTACTGTATTCTTAATCACCTGCATAAGCCTGCATAGAAAGGTTTTCAGCAGGCATTTAAAAGTTGGCACAGTCTGCTACTGGCAGTGTCTTCCACAGGACTGGGCCAATGACATTAAAGGCTTAGTTTCTTGTTTTTGTCAAACAAGCCTTGTCAGCTTGCAGAATGGCCAACAAGGCTTCAGCAGTTGATCTCTGTGCTCAAGCTTGGACCAAAGTTGCTCAGGGCTTTGTAAATTAATACAAGGACCATGAACCTGGTTCAGTAGTAGACGGACAGCAAATGCAGATATTTTAACAATGGTGTCACATATTGCTAGCCAGCTGCCTTCACCAGCAGCCTGGTCACCATACTCTGCACCAGATGACGCTTCAAAGCCAAAACCAAGGGCAGCCCTACATTGCAGAAATCCAGCCTTGATATTACCAACACAAGAACTGCAGTTGTCAGACTATCTCTGTCCAGGAACAACTCCAGCTTGCCAACCAGGTGGAGCTGATAAAAGTCCCTCCTAGCCACAGGGGGCACCTGGACCTCTGATGTCAAATATGTATCTACCCCCAAGCCATGCACTTGCTCATTCAAAGAGAGTGCAACTCCATCCGGAATGGGTAACCCGACTGTCTCCCATAGAGCAGATCTATGCACCAGGAAAGAAGCAAAGGTACAGGAGTGGAAGACCTTCTCACACCACAAATCTCTCCTGTCTCTCCCCACTCCCAAGCCTCTGGGGGAGTCCTGAATAGCAGGGGCTGGTGACATGGGGAATGGCAGAAAAGTGGAAAGGAAATCTTTCCAAATCAAGCAGAGGTACCTTGAACATTCAACGGAGCTCCACTCATGCGAGCTGCTGCCTCTGCCCGGTTTGGGGTGACTGCCATGTACACGCTATTCTGGACTGCACTTGAACCTTTTAGGGTATGCAGGAAATATTTTACAATTTTGTTTTTTTTAAAAAAGTGTTCTCCTCCCCCTTCCCTTCTACTGCCATGATCTAAACTTCAGAGGCCATTGCATGCCTAGACCGATAGATGGCGATAACAAACTATGCAATATCACCTGCTGATCTACTGCTAGTTGTTACATAGGAAGTTCTAAGCAGCTGTTGGTGCCCAGGTAGAAAGTTTAGGTAGGAAAATAGAATGCCACTTCCTCTTTACACATCCAACCCCCTGACCCTCTACACACAGAGAACATTTCTTTGTAAGGCCAGGGATGCCCAGTCATGATGTGACATGCTTATTTTTGCTGTTAAACACAGTCCAAGAAATATTGGGCTCCATTTGAGGAGAACAATGCTTCTGTGGAGGTCCTCCTTCCTCAGGAACATTAACAGCAGATGTACAGCCAGGACAGGCTTTTCCCTGTTATAGGCTCCTCCGTGATGGACTAACAGCACATTGCTACTTAGCTTATGATGCCTCAGTTAAAAGCTTTCTGTACTTCATGGCTTTTAAGATCTTCTCTCTTTGATATGTTGCAGTTCCTCCTGATTGTATACCACAGGTGTTATTTTAAATGCCAGAGATGGCATACCCTCCAACATCCTAGCGAGACAAATCAGTATATGACCTTGATGGAGGCCCCGCCCCCTCACCCAGGCCCCGCCCCTTATCGGCTATCAGCTCCCTCCCTCAGAGCTCACCACTCCCCACCCCCACCCCACTGAGGGCCCCTTACACACCTTCGCTCACCACCTCCTCCGACGTACTTCTGGAAGCAATGCTTCATTTCTGGAAGCTAGCACAGCTTCTGGAAGGAGGAAGAAGAGGGGTTCCATCTTTCAGCCAGAGCACAGGATCCAAAATGAGACATTCAGGATTGGGATTTGAAGGCCAGGGCGGTTTCTGTAAATCTGGGATGCCCTTCTTTAAAAGAGATAGTTGCAGTGCCTGGAGATTTGTAGATTGCTTGTGGAGTTTGTGGATTGCTAGGTGTTGTTGGACCACAACTCCCATCAGATCCAGCCAGCATGGACAATGGCCAGGGATTAGGGGAGTTGTAGTAGGACAACACCATCTGGAAGGATGTAGGATTCACATCCTTAGTTTTGGGTCATGCATAGGATTAGTAGAACTTTTAATAAAATAAAAGAAATAGTTAACTATTTATATCTTCAGTACACTGTGTAGATCCCACAGCGGACCAGGAAACCTAACCCTTGCTCTGAAGTTTTCTCTATGTGCACACTAAATACATGGATGGGGGAGTGGCCTCAACCTCTGATGCTAACCCTGCCCTCAGGACTCCCTGCCTGAGTGTCTAAAAGCAGTATGTAGGCATGAGGTGCTTGATACAAATGGAAGCTCTTATCCCTTATGCTCCTGTATCACATATACAGCTATGTATTGGTACAAGAGGGTGCTAGGCGCTGTTTGCACTGGCAGCTAAGGAAGAGAGAGATGGGAGAAGCCAACAATCTGCCTGCCAATCACTCCCTCACTGTCCTGCTGATGTTGAGGCCCATGAGTTTTGTCAGGGGGACCAAGAAGTGGAGAGAAACACCAGGTGCAGCTTATTGCTGCTACCTCCTTTCTCTTTCTTTCTTTTGCTCTTTTGCTGCTGTGGAAAAGGTGTGGTAGATCCATTTCTGTGGATGCTTGTGGGCAACAATTCATGCTGCTCAGGTTGAGAGCCTGGATGAGTTGAAGAGTGGTGGTGAAAGGTGTTAATGTTGCTCCAAAGCCACAGAGTGAGGGTCAATTGGGGCAAACTGAGGCCTCTTCGTGTGAGACAGATTGCTAAGACCATTGGTTGTTCAATCTTGAATGTTAATAACTGTAGCTAAGCTGCTGAGCTAGTTTCACACATGATGCTAAGGCACAGTTTAATAAACCATGGTTTAGTGTTATGTATGAACCAGGCCAATGTAGACAAAACTGAGCTAGACAGACCATTGATCTGACTTGTTATAAGGTAGCTTCCCATATTCCTATGTCACCTGTGAAAGCAATGCATCTGTTATCACTACAGTAATGAGAGGTAGAATTATTTTAATTATGGAGTCTTTCAGGGTGCATATCAATAGCCACCTCAATCGCATCTTCATTTCCAATTCTTTTGCTGAAGCTGCATACTGCTACAGACTGATCTCCCAATTTGGCTATAGAAACCTTTTAAGATGTGGAAGTTGAAATGACTAACAGAAGAGCACACTGTTCAGCTCAGTGTGTTTAAGACCACGAGGTTTGCATGTGTGGCTTTAATTTTTCTTCTTCACTGTTGACTTCTCACAGACCACAAAGAGGTTGGCAAGCAGAAGACAGTTACAGCAGCCCAGAAAATAGACCACAGGAACCCTGAGCAGAATAAGAAACAGAACAAATGCTCATAGGGATATATGATTTTTAGTCATAGCAACCTTCTTTGATCTTAACTCAGCTGAGGCAACGTGAGAGGAAACAAATTTGTGCTTAACAGATTGTGCTTTTTAGGTATTTTCCACATGCTCCTCTTCTTTCCCCTTTTTATCTGAAAGCTGCAGCAACATATCTGCTCAGCTTTCTGAGGGTAGAATTATTATTTAAAAGATGAGATTGTATTTGTTTTGCATAATGATTTTATTCATAATTTATTATGAAGGCCTGGGTCGTTCTCAACGCAAGATCAATAAACAAGCTCAAACTAAAATGCTCCTTGGCAGCATTTTAATATCTAAAAACACAGCAGAATCATGTCTTCCCATCCAAACCTTTCTCCTAAAGTTTGCCTCCTTTCCTCACAAACTGATAATATATGCTTACATAAGGAGGGACCTGTAATAAAATGTTACAGTGCATGCAGGGCCTCCTGTTTACTGTCCCAATCTGTTAGCCATGCCCTCGACCTACTCCGTTCAATTTTCCTTCCTAAGTGGTTTCCCAACCCTCACCCCAACAACCATGTGAGGTAGGCTAAACTCAGAATTGGTGACTGAACCAAGGTCACCATGGAGCTTCATACAACAGCGGAGCAAGCCGATTGGGTGCCTGGGGTGGCATGCCTGAGGCGGGGCCAACCTCCTGCGGGGGTGGAGTTAGCCGCCTGTGGGGCCTGGAGGAGTCTGCCTGCCTCCTCCCACTCAGCTGCCCTTACAGCTGAGGGGGACGCAGCGGGTGGACCATTTGGGGAGTGCGGAGCCTGCGGGCGCCCAAGCCACTGCGTCACTCCCAGAAGAGACGTGTGGCTCAGGCATGCTGCAGGCCCCGTGGTGAGTGCCGCCCGCCATTTTGTCACCCCTCCTCAGTGGTGACACCTGGGGAGCCTGCTTCCACCCCCCTTCTTCCGCCTCTGGCTTCATGGCCAAGTGGGGATTTGGAGCCTGGTCTACAAGCTAATGCTTTGACACTACCCCTGGCTGTAGAAGGAACTGCTGAAGTGGTCGAACCAGGCTCTTTCCTGGGTTAATGCCTTAGCAAAGTCTTTTAAGCATCTCTGCATGGCTAAAGGGTTTGCCAAGTACAGGTGTGTTGCCATAGAAACTACTAGCTAGTGGTGCTTCCAGAAGAAGGGGCAGATCTTCCTGCCCACCCCACAATTTCTCTCATTTACTCAATTCTATTTTATGCCCTGTATCTCTCACCCAATGTATCATAGCTGATTTAACCAGTTCGCCTTTCGTCTCCCATCAAGCCACCTTCTTTCTAAGGAAACCCAACCTGTGGTGTGCTGGCACCAGGGCGAAATGTCCTGTTCCATTTCACCGCCTGAGGTGAAACAGAAACATGCCTGAAATATACTCAGAGTCGCAAAGTGATTTCATGCTCTTTATTCAGCTCATAGTGGTGAGGAGGAATGAATGAAAGTCCCCTCAAAGCATCTGCTTTATATACATTATTTACACAATGGGCTGCACATGATTGGCTAATTCCGGAATTCTACTGTAAGCCAATCAGGTTGTGGATTCACTGCTATCTGGAGCATGATTGGGTGGTTCCTGCCAACCAATCATACTGCTGCATTGTTCTAGGACCAATCAGACTGCTGCATTCTGAATCCTATTGTTCTAGGACCAATCAGGCTGCTGCCTTTTGGATCCTATTGTTCTAGGACCAATCAGACTGCTGCAGTTTGGATCCTATTCAACTCAGTACATAACAATGCCACACTTCAGTGTCTCCGCGGCCTCCCTTATTTGGTTGTGTGGCTATACCCAGCAAGTTCTCTCAAGAGTTCACTGAAATCTCATGCAATCTTGGTGAGATTTCATAAGATTTCAATGACCTGTTTCTGTTTCTGGCACCACTTCTCCACCAGTGGTGGTGGTGGTGGTGGTGGTGGTGGTGGCAGGGCAGGCAAGGCACCCATGAGGGGGCACCTTTTGGGCTTCCACCAGCCAAGGTGGCTACCTCAATTCACCTCATGGGTGGAACAGCCCCGGCCTCATGGGTGGGATGGCCCCGGCCGACAACCTCTGAAGTCTCCCACTGCTCAGAGACTGAGGGATGTGTAATACTGATGTTAGAAGTAGGATTGTGTTTCTTGGAACAGGAACTGTGAGCAAGCTGTGCCTGAGCTAAGGTGAGAGAAACAGCAATACTCCTGGAACAGATCAACTTGATGTTCCAGCAGCTTAAAAGCATTGAAGATACAGCAGCAAGCAGAGCACCAAACACAGATGATGGAGTAGCTTAAAAGCAGTCTTGAACAGCAGAAGCATTATTGAGCAGCAAACGGAGCTGCAGAACCAGAGACTGAATAGGTCATGCCATCAGATTACGGGGAGCCTTGAAGGGGGAAATGGCGACCTCCGATGTGAGCTTATGAAGACTCTTAAGTTCACACATAAGAAGGTGAGAGCTTTGCCTGTTCAGCCTCTGCAAATGGTTGAGAATGACCCAGAAGCTCAGTTGCAGAGTACTCAGATGGGGTGGCTAAGGAGATCAAAGGCAGCTGGAAGGCATAACGATTGGAAGTCAGTTGTGGAGAAGGAAGAGACTTCGACTATTTAGGAGTCTGCAAATGGGTAGCAGACAGAAGGAGTAGAAGCCTGAATAATGAGAGAAGAACAAGCAAGAGATGGAGGAAGCAAGTGCCACAGAGAGCACTGTAGACACAGCCAGAGCACATCCAGACTGCCCCCCCATCCTATAACAATATTCTGTTTACTTTTCAGCTTTTTAAAAACGATTTTTACCTGCATACTTACTTGCGGAGGGTGTATACATTTCCTTTTATATCAGGTCTTGCATGCTCTTGCTTAAAACCCTTCTCAATGGTTTTATTAGTGTCCACCAAGTTCCCAGGAACTAGCACTCCCCCCAAATTACATTTCTTCTTTGAGAAACAATTTAAGACCTTTGTGTGGGGAAGGTAGTTGCTCATATTTGATGTGATGCTGAAACATGAAGTGAAGCTGATTTGACCTCTTTGGAAGTTACCGAGAATTAGTTCTTAAGAACACTCTTGTGCTTTCCTTGTGACACTGCTGCACTGCTTCATGCCCAAGTCAGCCTTCCCTTTTATTAAAGTCTCTTTCCACAATATGCTACTTATGCCATCCAAGTCATATGCCTGACACCAGGTTACCTAAACAGGCCAATGTTTTCAACAGGGGCAATAAATGAAAAGGTTATTTTATCTATTATGCTTGTCCTATAAACATCTCAGCATATTTGACATGATTATCTAGAAGAGATTGACTTACCTTTTGGAGAAGTCCCTGCAGCATAACATCAAAATGAGTTCTAATTGTTTTCTAGGTGGCCTTGTTGCCTTACAGTTCACCATGCCAAAAAAAATTATTTATAAGCTCTTCCAGACTATGCAATCTTTCCCCCCTCTCTCATCACACTCTCTTCTGAGCATAATAGGATGTTTATTTTAATTATTTCATGATCTTTATACACCTTTTGATTGTAAAAACACCCACCCACGCTCAAAGCAATTTACAAAAGATAAAACAGTAAAATCAAGAAAAATTACAACCCTGCTTTAAAATATACAAAAGCTAGATAGAGAATATTGAACATTATTTATTCAACTACCCATTATGTAATGGCTCAGATGAGTTCGTTCTCTTAGAGCCCTTAATGAATTCCTAGACTTTGTTAAGGTTTGATACTTGTTATGCAATCAAAGCGCAATATGTAACCCTAATAATAATAATAATAATAATAATAAATTTTATTTTTATGTTATTTTTATTTATACCCCGCCCTCCCCAGCCAAGACTGGGCTCAGGGTGGCTAACACCAAATTTAAAATACAGCTAAAAAAAACCAAAATCACAAATAAATTAAAATACAGCTTAAAATGCAGCTTAAGATGCAGCCTCGTTTTACTGGCGGCCCATAAATCAAGACCTTAAGGGAAGGAAACATCAAATATTCATCAGGGCCAGCTATCCATGCTGGTCCTACATGGGCCAGCAAAAGGGCAGAGGGAAAATTTATATGCAGGATCCCATATAAGGGGTTCCATTGAAAAAAGAAGAAAGAGGGGAGGTCAGACTGAGTCCAGACCAAAGGCCTGGTAGAACAGCTCCATCTTGCAGGTCCTGCGGAAAGATGTCAAATCCCACAGGGTCTTGGTCTCCTGCGACAGAGCGTTCCACCAGGTCAGGGCCAGTGCTGAAAAGGCCTTGGTCTAGTCTTTATTTGCTGTTGTAACTTATAAAAGATGCTATAAATTGGTGCATTTAGTTGCTATTTCTTGGACTGATGACCATGTGCTATGCTTAAATCTTGCTGGTGGTAGATACCCTTTGATCTTTCTGTCCCTACATCTGAATGATTCTAAGTATTCTATTTGAATTCTCATTTTGCATAATGGAATGTTTTACCTTATGGTCAATAAACTTCAAGCAAATATATTTATTAAGCTATATATGTTCTAGCATAATAAGAATGATGCACAATGTAAGCAAATTATTGTTTACATACACAAAGCAGTAAATGGAATTGCATAGTGAGTCATTATTTATATAACACTATCAATGTAACATATAGACTACCTTCCCAATTGTCCATTCACAAACTGTCCTGTAATTGAAAAATTGATTTCAGCGTGTAAAGTGATAAAATTATATTTGTAATTATGCTTAGTGCTTTGAAGTAAAATGAAACTGTAGTGTGTTTATTCTGTTTTGATTTACTCGTGTTTGCTAGAGACACTCTCAAATGCCTCTTATAGAAGCAGCTCTGAATTAATCAGGCACAGCTCCGATAGGATTATTTGAAGTGGTAACATACACTAAGCAGAGCTATGATCTTACAAGTCGTAAGCACTGCTTGCTAAATTGGGCAGCAATCAACAGCATATTTACACAAACTCTGAAAGTATCTTGTTTAGTTCAGCAGCTACAGGAGGATAAGTTTTTAAAGAACAGTAGCCTTTAGTTTGTTCTGCCAAACAACTGGATCAGGGTGCTTGAATATAATCACCCATGCAGTCTCATCCTACACATATATACAGTATTTACTTCTGAGAAAATTCAATGGACCTTTTTTCCAGGTAATTAATTATGCATAGGATTGCAGCATGGATGCTGGAACTTACTTAAATCCAAGCACTCTATCTTTAGGTCTCAGCTGTAATCTAAGGTTACCAGACGTCCCTGTTTCTCGGGGACAGTCCCTGGATTTACAAATCAGTCCTCATACAAGATCCATTGAAGTTGAAAAGTGTCCCCGGATTCACTGGAAAAAATTTGGTAACTTTACTGTAATCATATATGTTGAACTCAGTGAAGCAGCCAAATGGATCTTTGGATAACTCACATGCAACCCTTTAACTCCCTCAGAAGGTGGTGGACTCTCTCTCCTTCCTTTAAGGTTTTAAAGCAGTGGCTGGATGGCCATCTGTCATGGATCCTTTAACTGAGATTCCTGCATTGCATAGGATTCTACAATTCTATGAACTGCAGCCGATGAATGAATACAGGGGAACATTTTTTGTCCCAAACACTTAAGAGTATGCATCTGAGCCAGAAGTCACGTTTCTCTTGATCATATGAATGAACCAATATGTACTATAAATTGCAGGTTCTGAACTATTACATTTTAATCCTGTTCTTTAAAAGAGGCTCCCAGAACAGCTAACAAATTACTACAGAAGAGGCAGTCCCTGCCCTTGAGCTTCATCTAGAAGGGCACGGCACAAAAGCAAAATGGACCAGGGTGGAAAGAGAAAATACATGGACGCTGGCTAATGTTCTTAGTTACAAGTTCAAAAGACCAGTTGGGACAGAATAGCTCCAGGACAGGAGGCACCTGAAGTTCATAGCCTTTTAGGAGCACAAATTGAGCGGCTCTGCATCCCTTCTCTTTCTCCCTTTGCTGCAGGCTGATGCCGGCTGACAGTCGATGGAGGGAGGAGCCTGGCCCCGTCTTCTGGATCTGGAGGGTCAAGAAGAGATATGCAAGGCGGCAGCAACAAAGCAGTAAAGCATGATGTACATGCAACTAACTTTGTTTTGTGTGATATTACAAGAACAGTTAAATCTAAGTAAATGGTCATGGCGATTAAATATATTATTATTATAATGTTTTAATATTTTCTTTTGTTGTTGTGCCACTACGCCCTATGTTCACATTTATATTAACTGGGGAGAACGACTGCACAAATAAACCCGCACAGCGGCAACTTTTTCTTCTCGGGACAGCCCTGCTCGCTCCCCCCACCCCCGTCCCTCTTCAGAGGGCTGCCTGCTTCTCCCACGACCCGCCACTTCCTTCCTTCCGCCTTCTTTTGTCCTCCCCTTTAAAGCTTCCGATTCCTCTCGGAGGCCAGCCGCGCCACCTCGAGCCTCCCCTTTAACGCCCCGCTCCTTCCTCCGCCGGAAGCGGTCATGCTGGGTCCCGGCGATACAGGAAGCGGATGAGCCTGGCACTTGCCTTCCATCCGTGGGGGCTGCGCGCGAGGGGGGGCCCAGTTGGGGGTTTGGGAGGGGGGAGGGGCAGAAGGAGGGCGCCCCCCCTTTTTGAGGCGGCGGCGGCGAGGAGGAAGAGCAGCAGGGGGAGAGGGCGCGCCGGGAAGGTGTGGCGGTAGCGGCGGCGGGTCCATGGCGCGGCGCGGGCGGGGGAGCCGGAGCCGGGGCTGAGCGCCCTGTCCGCCCATGGAACCCGCCCCGGCGGCGGCGGCGGCAGCAGCAGAAGCAGCACCACCAGCAGCAGCAGCCGGCGAAGGCGTGTTGGCGGAGGACGACGAGGAGGTGGAGGCGCCGCCGGTCATCTACACCATGGAGAACAAGCCCATCGTCACCTGTGAGTGACCCGGGAGTCGAGGAGGGGAAGGCAGGCAGGTGGGCGGTGGGCCGCCCCCCACAACGAAACCCCCGGGAGGGAGGACTTGATGCTTTCCTGCTGGGCTCCGTGGGGTTCGCCTCTGGCGGGCCCTTTCTCTTAACTCCGCTTCTGGAAGACCTCCTGCAAACGCCGGCAGTAGGGAGAGGGAAATCCACCCCCCCCAAAAAAAACCCAACACCCCACCTTCCCCCATGTGTTCTGAGATGGGCGGCGATTGCACGTGTGTATGGAAGACCTTCGAGCACCCAAGGGTCCTGCTGCTGGCCACGGGAAGCTTTAGCGTATGTGGACTGGATAGCCAAGAGACAGGGCTCCCCCCCGCATCCCGATATGGTCTGGGATGTGCGGTGTTTGCACATGTTTTAATGTATGTGCAGACGGTTGACAGGATGGATGTGCAGGTACCCCTCGTGCATTTTTATGCTTCTTTCACACCTTGCACTGGGTGGTTGTTCTCCCCTCCCCATTCTCCCAAATGTAAGGAGAGAAAAAGGGGAGTCAGCTCAAGTTGCTGTGTCTGTGACTAAGCTGGGTTTTCAAACCTCAGGTGCAAGTAGTGTGTCTTAGTTGTTTGGTGTGGAGAGCTCGGAGCTACAAACATTTCGTATATATTTCTGTTACATATTAGCCAGCGGCTTAATTGTCCTTGCTCTCCTAATGAATTAGGTGGGGCCCTGCGAAATGCTTGAAGCTGTCTAAAGTGTCTAATTAACTAGGTTGCTCTGTGGCATAGTTAAAGAAGTAGCAATAAATACTATAAACAATGTAAATTGTATGTTAAAGAAAATTTCTGCTGTTTCCTTTCAGCCTGATTTAAAAAAACCACCCCAAAGTTAAATTGTTGTAAGGAGATGTTAATAGGCCTGTGTCTTTGGGGACATGCTTCAGAGTAAACAACAATGAAAGCATGGCTGTGTGGCCATGTGATGCGGCCTTTGATCAAGCCACAGTTCTTGAGCCTCAGTTTTGCAAATATAAAGAGGAAGATAGCAGTATTCTCCTTCACATGATGTGTTTGAGGGTATATGCAGTTAAGTTGTATATTGCTTATGTTAAATAAGAAGAGTGGTGATAATGTGTGCAGGGTGTATTGGGACGCGTACTGATTTGGGTATGGGCCAGTAAGTGACTGACTTTCTGGTAGATGTGTTTAAGATCATGCAGAAGTTTTTTTTTAGTACTGTGATGTCTCTCTTAACCCAGATGTTTTGCAGTACTAAAAACATAGTGGTGTTTTTTTCCCCTTTAAAAAAAACAATAATTCCATAAAACAACTGAACAGTTAACATCTACAGGGGGGCTTCAGCTAAGTTTATTCAGAGTAACCCCACTGAAATGAATGGCCTAACTTAGTCATGTTAAATAATTTCAGTGGTTCTACTCTGAACATAACTTAGTTGAATACAAACCCCAGATTATCTAACTCAAGAGTCGAACCAGATTGTTATGGGAAAAGTAGATTAAAGGTGATCAACTCCAGAGTTGGTCACGACTGGACCTAATGGTCAGGGGTCCTGTTACCTTTTTAGTTCAGTTGAAGTTGACATAAATATATAATTATTAGCAGAGAGCAATCTAGTTATTTATTATAGATATATTAGCATTACAGTGGTACCTCGGGTTAAGTACTTAATTCGTTCTGGAGGTCTGTTCTTAACCTGAAACTGTTCTTAACCTGAAGCACCACTTTAGCTAATGGGGCCTCCTGCTGCTGCGCCGCCGCCGGAGCGTGATTTCTGTTCTCATCCTGAAGCAAAGTTCTTAACCCAAGGTACTATTTCTGGGTTAGCCGAGTCTGTAACCTGAAGCGTATGTAACCTGAAGTGTATGTAACCCGAGGTACCACTGTATATATGTGTGTAAATGTACAAAAGAAATTTGCATATATAAAATCAGCATTTATAAAACATTCTAGGGTGTTCAAAACACTACATAGGTGCTATTACAACATTTTGTGCAATGACCCTGAAAGGTAAGTAAGGATATTATTGTGCCCATATTGAAGATTGTGTGTCTTTATATGCATGTGCCTTATGCCAACTGGGAAATGTATGGCTTAGAAACATGTAATCTTAGGGATGTCCCTGCTCACTTCACCAGCTCTCACATCATTCTTAAGTTTATATGGATTGTGGATTCAACTGTCAGTTGTAATTTCTTATGATGTCATGCAAGCATTGTTTTCTTGAGTATGGATATAAGGTTCAACATCTATGTTTCTGTCAGATACTTGCTAATCTACACTCCACTGTATTGCAGATCACCTTTTAATAAATATATATTTTAGCACTTTTAAAAAGGTTGCTTTTTCACATTTCTGGTGTATACTAATGATAGTAAAACTGATAGTTGGAGGCTGCAATCTTATGCACACTTCTGTAGATGTAAGCTCTGTTGAAGTCACTGGGACTTACTTCTGAGTAAACATGCATACGATTACATTGAAAATCGGACTTCACTGCTTTCTGTGAAGTAAGTATTAACCACTTTGTTCTTTGGTTCTGAAAATATTTTTCATAAGTCTCATTTAATTTGAGATTTTAATTGAACATTGAGTCTAATAGGGCTTACTCCCAATTAAGTGAGCACAGGATTGTGCTATAACTACTTTTTACATAAGCGTAGAAGAACGCAGCTTCAGAACTTGGGTAACTTCCTGGACCAGCAGGATACTTCTCAAATCTCACCATCTTTTAACTCTTGGCACCAGAGTTTATGATTCATTTTATAAGAAAGTCAATTGTTGGCAAGAGAGGGGCACTCAAATATAACTCCATCCAGAGTTTTCATCTTTCCAAATTGCCATAGTTATTATATTCAGATAAGACTGAAGGGGGAAGGGGATGTGAACTTTGAACCTGTCAGCAAAAGTAAAACACCGAGCAGTAACAGTTTTAAAACTTTGGACCAACATCAACAATGGAAGGCAGACTGAAATAAAAAAGGTATTTATGGCCCATTTAAAAGAGGCTGAAGAAGCTGGCAAATAGGGGTTGGTTCATTCCATGAGGTGGCGTTTCACAGCAGTGAAGTTTAATCTTGACTGGGTCTGCAATAAAGGGCTCTGTGGCCAGTTTTAGAGGTTGTATATGTAGTCCTTCAAACAATCTGGTCTCAAACCATTTAGGCTTTAAAGGGAATAACCACTTTAGTAGAAGAGGTGCAACTGCCAAATCAGACGAAACTGGTAAAGGCTGTCCTAGGAACAATGCAACCTGCACTGCCATAGATAATATAGAATTTGAGAGGAACTCCCAAGCTGTATGTTTGGCCTTCAGGAGGAGTGCAGTACCATCCATGATTAGTTATGTTTAGGCAACGACCATTTTGCATGAGACTGCTGACGCGTGTGCTGCTTTCGACCCCGGAGTGGGGCAGGGGCAGAACAGACTTAAACGCAACGGCTGACTTGTGCATTGACTTGGAACGCATCTCCTGTTCAAATGGGGAGTTGCCTGTACTTCACCTAGATCAGAAGATTTATATTCCCACAGTTCATCTGTCTAATCACAGCTTGCTCTCATCCATCACACTTCCAGACACCTTATACTGCTTCCCTGGGACCAGCAGATGCAAATGAGAGCCAGAGCTGTGTTGATTAAGACAGGACAGGGATTCTTCAGCTGGTATACCCCAATTTTTCCATATTGCAAGGGGATTAGTAGGTGATCTGTGGCAATAGGAATTCTCTGCATTCCTTGGGGTGACTATGGGAACTGAAGGAGGATGGCTAGGGTTTTGGCAGTCTGTTTCTTACCTGTGAGCATGCTTTGCCTTGGAGTTCTAGTTGCAACTTGGAGTTTTTGGTGAGTGTTTGTTTCTGTTCTGAAGTGGAGTAACTGTAAGAGGTCTGAGATCATAAGTGTTATCCATTTGCTCTTTCCTGGATGCTTGGGTGTCAGCCTTGGCTGTTTGTTATTTTGTCTAAAGTACTTTCTTTGTATAGTGTCATTATACCACTGTTCCCATCACCAAGTTCCCCTTAGCCTCTTGTATGCTAACAGTTCTGAAATCCATAGACATAGCCCATGCCACTCATCTTAATAGGTTGGGATGTATACCTTTGTTTACTCTAGCATTTAAATATTTACTGCTTGTGGCTATAGACCATTCCAAGAGTATCCTATACAGTACTCACATTGTGAGAGAGGATAGTATAATGTGGCTCTCCATTCACTCCAGTGAGAATGTTTTTATTTATACTAGCTTTGTAGGTCTAACTACGCTAGACGAGGATGCAGGAACAGTGCCTGAGCTTCGGGATTAAGCTGGCCACTACTCTGATCCTCCTCCAGTATGTCTTCATCTTTACCTGTTATACTATGACACATAATCTGTGCTGACTTAACAGTATTGTAATGTCACCAGTGTTCGAAGTTTGCCAGGCATGTTTTGCTACTGGAGTAGGTCCAATTGCGACTACATGGAGGTATCTAGATGCCAGGTTGGCAACTGACATCTCTATCAATCCAGCTGATTCGTACACAGTCCTCCGTAATCACATCAAGGAAAGTAAGTGCAGGGCTGACTACAGATATATTTGAATGTGCTGCTGACTTTCCACAGACCACCCAAATGGAACTCACAAACCATAGTTAAAAAACCTCTGCCTTAGTCTGTAGGTAATATCATTTCCATTTCCACTGTGTGTGTTTCTCCTTCTTGCATACTTGAACAGGTGAATTGTTTGTAAGAGCAAGCTACAGTCAAGCAATGTAGTTTAGATCATAGAATTGTAGCGTTGGAAGAGACTGCGAGGGTCATCCAACCCCCCTGGCAAATAGACATTCAGTTGTGGCGACCGTAACCTAGGTTCAAGGTGCCATTTGGCACTTAGCTTATATAACTGAGTTTCTAACACAGAATGTCATTTATGCTATCACAACTTTACAGTGGTGGTGTAACTTGGAGTAATGCCAGCACAAGAGATTTCATATTAATTCCATTGTCATGTAGGCAGTATAACTGAAGGACTAGGTTGCACTGTTAATCTGTTGAGAATATTAAAATTATTTGGTTTGTGAAGTTTCTCACTATAAGTAATCTGTCTGAATTACAAATACATGTTGGAAGTGCAATGCTGTGATATTTTTTCCTGAGTACCTACGGCAAGAGCTAAACTAAATTTGTCTTGTTTTAATATCATGCTCTAGATTGTGTCCATGCTATCCCATTGTTTAAACTGAGAAATGTAAGTTAGAAATATTGCAGTTCACTTTCGGCTAGTTTGATAAAACCAAACACCTTGGATATAATTTTTTATAGAAAGAAGTTCTGTATTTGTAGCATTTTATTATTTGAAAAGTTCTAAAATTGGTAACCAAAAACCGTTTAGATCCATCAGAACATTAGTTTGGCTGTGTAAGTGGAGTTAATGTTTTTCTGTTGCATGCTGAACTCTGTAAATATGTTTGCTACAGTGTGGCATGTTCTGGTGAATTCTGAGTGATAACAGTTTAGTTATTGTGAATTCCAAATACAGTGTGTACAGCGACAAATTCCAGAAGAGCAACTATGTTAATTTTGCAGTAAAAAAGAAAATAAGCATTGGTGACTGTTTGTGAACATTCGTAGTCAAGAGTCAGTGGTTTCATTTGCATGTAAGGCAAAGCCACCTGTGCTAAAACATGTATGAGTATAGTTTGTGTTTTTTGTATAATTTTTAGCAAATAAATTTGGCAGGCTGACACTAGTCGAAGTTAGTTAGATTAGAATGTGTGTGAGTGGTGGCAGCATGTTGGTGCTATCTTGCTCCACACTTAGTTAAGAGGGGGAACAAACCACACAGTGACCAGCCCAGTCTCAACCAGCACTTGTGGTTTGTTTCTCTCAAACCACAATTGGGAAGCTAAGAACAAACCTTGGCTTCAGATCAAGAGAAATAAACCACAAGTGTTGGTTTGGACAAAACACTAAGCCAGCCATTCTGTGATTTGTTTCTCTGTTCAAGGAAATGAGAAATGCTTGAGCATGTTAACAGTGGCCAGCATTGTGTCTGAATGCAGTTAGTTTCTGAGAATGAAACTTATTGAGAAGTGGAATACAACTGTAACTCATGTTTATGCACAAATGGGAGAAACAACAATTTGAGAAGGTGGAAATATAACTAAATAGGAATGCAAATATTTTCTAGGGTTGTTGTGGGTAATTTGAAAGTACAAAAGTGTTCAGTCAACTCCACAGGTTGGCTGATGTATGTTTTCCCTGGGTCTAAGTCTAGTGTTTTTTTCAGTTTGCTTCTGTTGTAGGTTTATGAGTTATAAGTCATTCAGGTGTGTGTATTAAATTTCAGTGAGGACTGGGGCATGTTTGGTCCCATAAGATATTGTGTTCCTTGGAAACTCATGTTCTCTGAAGTTTGGAGAGAATTGTCGAGTGCCCTTGCCAGGAATTCTTCCCTTGCACTAGGAGACTGCTGTCCTGGTGTAGGGGTTGTGTGGCAGTCCGGCAGACTTTTTGGCATGGAAAATTTTACCTGAAGCAAAAATGCTTGAAAGCCACTAGAGAGTGACATGTGTGCTGTATTCCAGCTGGTAACTGAAGGAATGTATTTCTGTTATTTAATCTTAAGGTTAAACAACAATACAGTGGTACGTCGGGTTACATACACTTCAGGTTATGTACGCTTCAGGTTACAGACTCCGCTAACCCAGAAATAGTACCTCGGGTTAAGAACTTTGCTTTAGGATGAAAACAGAAATCGTGCTCCGGCAGCGTGGCGGCAGCGGGAGGCCCCATTAGCTAAAGTGGTGCTTCAGGTTAAGAACAGTTTCAGGTTAAGAACGGACCTCTGGAACGAATTAAGTACTTAACCCGAGGTACCACTGTATAGTCTGTGCTTGAAGATGCACAACCTTATATATTGTAACGTAAAAAGAAAAAAAAATGGGGAGGGAAGACACAAGTAATCATATTATTGCATCCTCGTTTTCATGGGTGTTGCATTCTGGGTTATAGTGCATGTACGTTCCGCCTCCACCCACTCCCAGGACTGAAAATGGTGTGCACATCAGCAGTTGCACGTGCCTTGAACACACACAAAGTGGGAGTTGCCTGTACTAAGGAGAAGAAACTTTAGCTCTGTTTGGGGTTTTGGGCCATTGGTTCATCTCTTAATTATGTTCAAAGCTATTTGCCATTCACTAAATAGTTGAACCATTGGTGTCCAGAAAGTTAATTTATTGTACGAGCTCAGATTAGCACTGAAGGTAAAGTAGAAATAAATGAAACCCTTTTGAAATTCCACTCAAGGGGTTATACGATAGCAATGGGATCATGAACAGTTCTACCAAACACTGTCCTGTATCTGAACTGGAAGAGCTGCGGCTGAAACTTAAAATGTGGCAGCTTTGAAATGAATGAAAGTTAGGACCAAACAAAGAGGCACAATGCTGGCTTTAAATGTAGGTAGGCTCATTTACCACCCACTATAGCAGTAATTTTTGAGTACACATTCAGAAGAAATATTTCAAATTCCTAGATGCTACTACTAAATTGTACGAGCTCAACATTATTTTTAGCCTATTTGAATTCTTCGGTTTGGTGTGAACCTAGTGTAATGTTTTCTCACTGGGAGTGCTTCTGGAATGCTGTTTCTTGCATGTGAGTCTTTGCTGGAAAAATCTATGTGGTCTTTTACCTCCCTGTGGGTTTGCACATGAGAGTCTTTCCAAAAACACTCCCTTGGAAGAAAATCTTAGAATCTACTCTTAGCGTACTGTTCAAAAGTTTAAAACTCAGATTTTCAGCAAGTTGTGCAAGCTGGCAAAGGCAGAGATTTGTCCTAGTGGGCCTGTTTAGATATTAGATGTTGGAAAATTACAGACACAAAAACATTGATTTCTGATTACATAAACTCATACAGTGGATTCTTTTTGAGCACCCCAGGATGTTGATTCTGTTACAGCCATGCTGTGTCTGCTGGATTTGTCTTATTAACTTTGTTGTGTCCTATGAGAAAATTTATCTGAGTTATTTTCTGTGTGTCAGTTTATCACCTGCTAGTAAAACAGAATATTTTTTAAAAATGCATCTTTCTTAATTTATAATTTATTATGCTGTTTTTGTATCATGATCCTCCTCCAAACAGGAGCACAGGGTGACTAACGACATAAAGGTATATAGCAATACATTGAATAAAACAATACAGAATTGAAATCACTTACAAAGCTTAGCAGAAATAGTCAACCACCTCAGCTGCTCCAAGAGATGGGCAGGGCATGGCAACTCATGGAATCTTCGGCAGACCTGAACAAGAATCCAATAATTTTGCACATTCCCTCTGGAATGGAATGCTTGGTTAAATGTTAATGGGATGATGATCCATGCTGTTCTGTTGTTCAAATCGTTCCTTTACATTTGGCATGATTTGACGACTTTCCATGAAAGTTAATTGTCAGCACGTAACATTGGCTTGGTAAGTTCACATGCCCACTTTCACAGTGTAAAGAGACTATGAAACTGACTTGCCAACTGAATGTGAGCTTGTGTGGAGCAGTAAATCTGAAAACTCAGACATTTTGAGTTTTGGATCCAGTTGAAAGGCTGAAAAGAGATCACTGGTTGGCAAAAGCAGTTCGGGGGATTTAGGGTGTGGCAGCTCAGAGGCAAGTATTTCCTGCTGTTTTTCTTGCTTCTCCAGCCTTGTAATACCTGCTCAGTTGTTCCCATGTACATAAATCGAATTGTACAGATGTAAGTTTCCAGTAATCATCCAAAAGGAACAGACTGCTTCTTTGGAATTTGCTTTGCTTGGGGACGTGAATAGAACGAAACTGTATGCTTGGTTCATTCAAAAAACCTTTAAACAATGGTTGGCCTCATGCTAGAAGCCTCTTGCTATATTGTGAACAAGTTATCCCATAGGCAGTTCCTAGCTTCTCCTAGAGTGCTCTGGATTTTTAAATTGAAAATTTCAATCCTCAGCCTTCACTACACCAGTGGAGTAAAGTTGATACTAAATAGGTAAATTTTATATTTAAAGGCAGAAGCCACGTGCAATGATAGTATACCATGAACAGAAGCAGAGCACTGCTTGCAGAACATGCCAGCAGTGCAGAATACTGGAGGAAGAACATCCAGCACTCCTATTATGTAGGGGTGCTGCTTCTTCATCATCACACATCATACTTATTATAAGATCATTTGTTCTGAAAGGACCAATTACAATAAGCAGGAGGAGGCAGGAGAGTGGCTGCTAGGCACATATCCTGGCATGCCCCTGCGTAACAGATGACACTACTGGTAGTCTATTTATTTTACAGTGGCAATGCAGTAAGCCTCAACTTACACAGGGGGTATATTCTGGGATTCATGCCTAAAGCCAAAATTGTATATAGTCAAAACACATTGGATGTAGTGGCAGGTATAATTGCCAAAGTCTTTCCCCCCAGATACCCACTCCCAATCCACTTTTAATTCTTTTAATTCTTCCAAGCACATAGAGCTGAATGCACACAAGTTAAATGTGCATAAGTTGCAGGCTTACTTTTCAGGAGCTCTTCTTCTGAGAAATGTATTTGGTGCAAGAATACCCTTGAGTATCCCACGTGTTCGGTGTAAGATTTTTCTCCATTACCTCCAGTTATACATCTTGTCCCTAGAAACTGAGAATATACCGTATTTTTCGCACCATAGGGCGCACCGGACCATAGGGCGCACCCAGTTTTTAGGAGGGGCGAAACAAGAAAAAAAACATTCCCCCCCCAGCCCCAAAGAGCAACGTACAGGCTGCACAGAACCTCTCCCTGCC
Organism: Podarcis filfolensis; assembly: GCF_964270895.1. Lineage (NCBI taxonomy): Eukaryota > Metazoa > Chordata > Lepidosauria > Squamata > Lacertidae > Podarcis > Podarcis filfolensis. The sequence continues at coordinate 48,717,024 of NC_139607.1, read as the reverse complement.
AGAGGGGTTGCGCGCAGCTATGGAAGAAGGCAAGGCAGCGAGCGGGATGGATCCCGCTCGCTGTTTTGGCTTCCCCTTTAGCCCCATGCAGCCTCTCCCTCTCGGGAGAGGCTGCGTGGGGCTAAAGAATCCATAGCCCCGTGCAGCCTCTCCTTGCCGGAGGGGTTGCGCGCAGCTATGGAAGAAGGCAAGGCAGCGAGCGGGATGGATCCCGCTCGCTGTTTTGGCTTCCCCTTTAGCCTGTGCAGCCTCTCCTTGCCGGGAGACGCTGCGCAGGGCTAAAGAAGCCATAGCCCCGTGCAGCCTCTCCCTGCCGGAGGGGTTGCACGCGGCTATGGCACAAGCCTGCATTCGCTCCATAGGACGCATACACATTTCCTCTCAATTTTTGGAGGGGAAAAACTGCGTCCAATAGAGCGAAAAATACGGTACATTTCTCTTATTAATCTTATTAATCTGATGTGCGACAACAATTAGCTGTTAAGCTACTATATGAGAGAAGGTTGGTCCAGGAACCATAGACTTAACATTGAAATTGAAACGGCCTCTATAAACCAAAATTCCCATTTGAGATTTTCACATTGCACATATAAAGTGCCAAATATAGAACACTCAAGTATACAGGGGTGATAAGAAGAGACTGTGGAGGAATGCTTCTCCTTTGCGTGCTGCACTTCTGCAGACTGTTCAGAAAAGGTGAAATACCAAGTTGTTGTAAACTTCTTAGGTTGAGCTGTGAAATTCTTCAGGGGAATGCTAAAAATTCTATTTTTATCTGTTGCTACCAATAATGTCAATAGTTGAAATCAACAGAAAATAGCTATTTCTTGGAATGTAATAAATACTGAGTGCTTTTATTTTTTATTTTTGCATTTGGAGTGCTCCTGTCTGTTCTTCTGTAAACTAGTGTTTGTGCCGTTTTTATTATTCTATGTATGTAAATATTTTGCATGTAGTGTTTCAACATTGCCTTCACAATCACTTGCTCAGTGATCAGTTTTACAAATGTGCAAGAATGAAATTGATGATGTATGTCCTCCTTTAATGCTTTCAGATAAAGAGAAAATACCTAAAAGTAATGTTAAATCTTTTTTAGACTTCTAGCCAGTTCTGTTTCAGGTATTTTGGTCAGACAGTACTGTTTTATGTATCCATTCATGAATCACATCTCTGCCAAAGAGCATCTAAAGCAACTTGCAGCCCTGAAACATAACAGTCACTTTAAGAAAATCTAATCTTATCATTGAAAACGCTAGTAGCACAAACTTACCATAAAACTAGTACAAGAAACCTAAAGCTAGTCTGCAGACTAACATTTTTCTTAACAGAGCGTTAAGATGAAACAGCAACACAGTTTTCATAAAAAGCATTGGTAAAATCAGTCATATAACACAAAAAGCAGCAGAATAAAATAAATTCCCATTAGAACCAAATACAAAAATAGTACACATTTAAAATATCAGTATAGAGCTATCAAATACTAATTTAATCTGGTCACTAAAGCCTGGTGTGTTCAGAAGGATTATGATGTTTACGTTTTGGAGAATTCTGGGGCAGCAAAGCTAATGAATGCCCCAGTGCCATGGTTGTACAGGCTAGGGACTTGATCCTCAAGCCTGATTATGACCAAATTTCAAATAACATAGGACCTAGCTACCACTTCACCACAAAACTTCTAATCTACGTACCTGTCTCAAACCCGCTGTGTTGAAGGCCTTGCAAACCCAGGCACACCTGAGTCCTGAGACACAACAAAGAAGTGCATGTGTGGCTTGTTGGTGGCGGCAGCAATTGCAGCGTTCCCTGCTAGGGTGGGAGCTTCCTGGGCTTGCTGGTTGAACTATAACAAGACGGCTAGCACAGTGTGGTGCCCTCCAGATGCTGTTGGACTCCAGCTTCCATTATCGCTGACCATTGGCTGTGCAGCCTGTGGCTGATAGGTGGGAGTTCAGCAACCTTTGGAGTTGTCTACTATGCTATATATTATTACTTGTTTCTGTTCTGTTGCAAATGTAAATATATTTGACTGCTGATTTCTCTTCCCCTCCTCCTCCGGTGACTAACACATAGTGGCCCGCATCCAGAGTTCCTGTGAATGTAATTTGCTTACAGGAACCTACTGCTAGAGGAAGCAGGCGGGGAGCTGATTTTTTTGCTGATTCCTCCTTCTCCCTGAAAATCTGCTCTGGAGATTTGGGGATCCCCTGTATGTCAGATAATGTGGGGGTTTGATAGGGGGAATTGGAGAAAATTGCCTCCCTTTCCTCCATGGGGAGCATCCGTTGGATTGCATTCCCTTCTGCAATAAACTTTTCTGTTTGCAGAACAGTAATTTGTGTGTTTCGTTATTGTCTTGTCCTCATATCAAAATGTAGGGCAAATGTCTGTTTTCTTGACATTTATAGCCGATTCCCAGTGTATGCACCGTGAGCAAAGTACACTTGATGTATCATAACAGCTTTAAGAGTCCTGCTGGATCAGACCATCTTGCCAGCATTTTGATTCTCACCAGGGCTTGGCAATATCAGGATTTCAACATCATGATATATCACCAGCTATATAGCAATATAGCTAAAGTAATACAGCAATATATCATGATGTCTGAAAATAAGGAGGGAGAAGGAATTAAGGTGGGGAAGCAGCAGCAGCTGAGTGTTGATTCCTAGATTTGTATTGCTCTCTCCATATCAGCCCTGCAATAGCCAGGCAGCTACACCATAGGGTTCTTTGCTCCTGTTGTGCATACCAGTGTTAGAAACTCGGATATATAAGCTAGGCACCAAAATGGTTAAACAACAGTTACAGTTGCCAAAACGGAATGTCTAGTTGCCATTTCTCGGCGAGATATCTCTATAAAGTTGTATTCTACAAATGATTTACTGACTGTGATTGATTATCAGTTTAACATCGGGTTAGTTCAAATGGCAACCTTGAGCTAGGTTAAGAATTTTGAGAACTAAAAGGAGAAAAGTCAAATGATCCAGGAACAGTCCACATATATATTGGCCTATTCCTGCCTTTTTTCTTCATGCTGACTACTGCTGCTCAGGCTGCTCAGAAAAAGAGTTTTAGAAATTCATTCTGATTGTGCAGATAAAATATATCTGATAGAATTCTACAGGATGGGTTATTAATGTGTGAAAACAGTCCCCAGGCATGCACCTCCTGATGCCCAGGCATCTTCACTTGGTTTAAAGTGGTTTCGGACTGATTTCGAACACTGCTTTCAATGAGTGTAATTCAGATGGGAATGCTAGTGAATTTATTTATACCATGCACCCCTTCTGGTACCCTCTACTACTGAACTGAGCTATATTGATGGTGGTAGGAATAATGATGGTGGGCCCAGCTAGAGAACTGGCATTTGCCAAAGTTTGCCGTGGGTTTAGGAGGGGCGGGGTTGGTGGAGTGATACCATCCCAAGCAAGAATAAGAAACTAACCAGGCATCTCACATCCTCTCCTGTCAGTAAGTGGTGATGACCATAGCAACTGGGTCCAAGGGAAATGTTGAGAGGTAATGTGTTCCAGCAAGGAACCACTCACATACGTGTGTTACGCTGATAGGTTGTATACCAGCACTTCGCTGCTTCACAGCAAAAGGGAACTAGCTTTGATTGCATAAGACCTTAAGTGTCACGTGGTGACCTCCAAACCCATATTGGGAACATGCAGCAGTTTATTACTCTGTGGAAAAGTCCCCCATGCACTTGGGGAATATGTCTAATGCTGTTTAGTAATGTTTTTTAAATGAGATGGTCGGGACATAATTTTAAAACCTTAGTTGACAGTTTCGTCCATTATCCGCAAATAACTTGTGAGATAGTCCAAAATGGAAATTGTGCATTATTTGAAAATTTGAGATGCATTAATTTATTAGAAGATGACTTGGGGATTATTTTAGCTGAAAAAAATGAAAGTAAACAAAAGGTGGTGTCAAAGTGTCAATCTTTGACTTGTGTTTTTGTCATGGGACTTTTAGTAGAAAATGTAGGAGCAGTTGTCAAACATGCAGCACCTGATGTTTAGTCTTCCTTAAGCTTTCCATCTTGGTGTTCTTTGCTACGGCATTTGGATTTAGTGTAAAACTGTTTGTGCAGTTAGTTCTCCAAGTTGTGTAGTTGTAACCTTCCAGCCCATAGCTCCTTCTTGGCCTCTGCCAATAGAATAAATTATGTAGCTTATTCCACATGCATAATTTTGGAGGTTTGTTTCACACAGAGGTTGTTTGCAAACCCAGCCTTAGGCGACATTGCTACACTTCTTTTCTGACAAAATGCTAAGTGCCACTGCCTGCTTTTCCAGCTTTGTGGTTGCCTTGTTTAGAACATCCCACTGATCACTCAGATATCTCTTTGTGCACATTCCCACTATTACAGGAAGACCACAACTTTTATGTTAATCCTTACTTAGCATTAATGAACCTCTGTTCCCAAAGCCTAATCTGCCAGCCTTGCAAAATAACTTTGTAATCCTATCTGCCCTTTAACTGATACACAGCCGCTCTGTGCTTTCTTCCTTGTTTTCTCATCATAACCCTGTATTTTACTCCTTCCCTCCCCTACCTGTGAAAAGACTACAGTATTGGAGCACTATTGTAATAGCTGACTTCATTATTGTTCGCTATTTATAGGCGTACTTATAACAGAATTCTTGGGGCAGTTTACTTTGGGGAATAAGCCAAATTAAAAATTAATAACGAAAACAATAAAATATGATGTAGCTGAAAACCCAGGTAGCAGAGAGTAAAACAATTAAGAGGTAAAAGAGATTTAAAACACCCTGTGCAGTAGCTGATTTAAAAGGCCTGGTGGCAGGACCGCCCCAGCATTCTCAACTGTTTGCAGAAGGACAATGACTAGTCTCTTTAAAATCCAAGGGACTGGGCTCTTAAAAATCCAAGGGATTGCCAGAGCAGAATATTATTCTGGCATAACGTGAATCTTTTATTGGCAGAGAGTCTGAAGTACACTGATTTGGAGAATTTCTAACATGTTGGCAATGGCTCTTACTTGATAATTGCAAAGATGACAGTAAGCTGAACGTTGCTGCTCCTGACAGAAACTTATTTGAAGAAATAGTGAGATGATTATTGCACATGCATTTTATTTTCATTGGACTCATAGTCTGATGGAAAAGGAGAGCATAAATGATGTGGTATGAGAAACAGTTTTCCTATTCAGCATCCATTTCCTCCAAATCAAAGTTTTAAAAGCTATTACAGTTTTAAGTACTCTGCAAAATGTAGTTGGAAGGACAGTTTCTACTGAAAAATTACAGAGCTGATCATTTTCTACCATTACTTTTCCCAGATTTTTTAAATAATAAAAACATTCAAATTGCGCCATTAGAACTCAAAGCTGCAGTAATTTTTTCCTGTGCCAAAATCTAGCATGTTCTGAAATGATAGGCATGGTAGGATTTAGAAAACCTTTAGTGCAGCCAATTAAATATCAGTTATCAACTGATTATGATTTTACTTCATATATTAATACTGAATCTTCCTGTGTTCAGGCTTTTGTAGATAAAATCACACCATCTACGTGCAAGAGAGAAGTACAGACTTGGAATAATTCAGAGTTACACACAAGTACAAAAATTATGCAGGGAAAAAGCCCTAAGGGGTAAAAGAGCCCCTGAACATCTCCACAAAAACTCAGTTTTGTGGAGTGCTGAGAGGAGGCAAACCCTGACAACCTGGTGGAAGAGAGAGATAGAATGGAGTGCTTGGAACAGGTGGACAAAGACATTATAGATTGTAGATACAGGTAACTGACTAGTAAGAACCATTCTCTGAGCTAGGAAGTGACCTATCCAATATTGAGATGTTTCTTCTATGTGAACTTAGTTGCGGTGTGGCAGGAATCAGCATTGGCATAGTGGGATTCCCCGTGCCCTCAATGCCATCCCCAAATCTGCTCTGAGGTGTTGGGAGACTGCCAGAACAGATTTAAGGGAGCACAGTGGGAGGAGAAGGGGATAATGTTCTATTATGCAAGGAGAAATCCTTACATTGATGGGACATTCACCATAGAACTATGTTGAATACAACCCCTAATGTATATATGTTGCCTTTAGATTCTTGTTCCACACCTGCCAATAGCTAAGGCATACTGTAAAAAATGTCTAATAATTGGAACTTAAATGGATAATAGTCACAATAACCAGAATTTTATATTTTTGTTTCTCAGGTGCTGGTGATCAGAATCTCTTCAGTTCTCTGTATCCAACACTTTCTCAGCAACTCCCAAGAGATCCCATGGAATGGAGAAGGTAGTTCCACTTTTCTTCATTATATGCATTGGGCAAGGAATCAGTGCAGTGATGCACTCTAGCAGTCTCTTGACAAGACTTGAGATGAGTTTAGAAAGAAGGAATAGACATTGCAAGTTTTCAGAGCTGTGAAGTAGCTCGCAATTAATTGTTGCGCCTTTTACTTTGTTCTGTCTCATTGTCTTAAAAGTAGAACTATTCTGGCTAAAAGTTTTGGGTGGATGCTGCAAACATAATTCCTGTTTCAGAATAGAATATGTGTTAAGATAATAGAAGAATGTAAATAGAAATCACTTGAAAATGAGGGATTCACCTATTCTAACTGTTCATAAGATTCATGGTAAACAAAAAATGGAATGTCTTCCATGAAAAACTTCTGTAAGTTCAGGTTTGCTTTTTGTAAGAGAAGATAAGTTTACCCAATTTTTAAATACGTTGTACTACTGCATCTGGATTTCTGAACTGAGTATTGCCATCTTACCATAGCCAATATATTTGCCCTACATGCTTTCTTTTTCTCAGCTTTGTTCTGTGTGTAGTAATATCCGTGTTCTATATACTATTCAGATCTTATGGGCGTGCTCCTAAGATGATTCATCTGGAATCTAATTTTGTACAATTTAAAGAAGAACTACTACCTAAAGAAGGGAACAAAGCTCTTCTGACATTTCCCTTTCTCCATATATATTGGACAGAATGCTGTGTAAGTATGGGTGTGTGTTTTAAAACATGAACTAACAGCTAGGTAATTTGTAGTTAGCTTTGCATTCTCTTATAGTTTGTGGGTGAACTTATTCAACTCAGGGGCAAGGGGAACTCTGTGCCAACTAAAATTATGCCTCATCTAGTTAGCAAAACTAGTGTTAACAGTGTGTATTTAAAGTAAACTGTTGAAGAATCTTTTACAGAGAGTTCTGTCAAGTGAAAATACTAGAGTCCCCCCCCCCAATTCAGTTTGATAGTTTTAGAACTCCCCACCCCCTGGCATTCCAGGAAAAAGCATTTCAAGTATGTTTCAGTAAACCTGATGTTGTGTTTTAATCTCTTATATCCTTAGGACACAGAAGTATACAAAGCTACAGTAAAAGATGACATCACCAAGTGGCAGAATGTCCTAAAAGTTCACAGCTCTATGGATTGGTTAATTGTAGTGGTAGAGTGTGATGCCAAGAAAAAAAACAAAACGAACATCCTTCCCCGAACATCTATAGTAGATAAAATAAGAAATGACTTCTGTAACAAGCAGAGTGACAGGTAAGTAATTCTGGAGCTTAAGAATTTTAATTTATTGTATTTGTAGCTGGACAACTTTTGATGGTCTTCCATCTGAGAAAAGGGTGGGGCATCTTGGGCCCTCTTCATGTTGCAGGACTGCAGCTCCCATCCTTCTGACCATTGGGTGTACTATTTGGGGCTGGTGAGAGTTGGAATCCACAATGTATCTTAGCAGTGTAAGGTTAGACCCTTGTTATATCCAAAAGTAGTGGGAAAGAGAAGCTTCAGAGCTCGATCTGTTCCTGCCATTAGAGATGCTGGGGGACTGCTTCAGATATTATGTTTGCATGTTGTCAACATCACAGAAGTCTAGTGCTTGTCAGCTTGCTTACAAAAACAATTTAGATCCTAGATAACTAAGATTGTTATACTGTCAAACACGGCTTAAATTTTGTATCTTTGTGGCAGCTCTTAGAAAGAATATTTGTTATTATTCTTGAGTCTCTTCTAAATGATATCATCTAGTATTTATCAACAAATCAATTTTTCCTAGTAAGTTATGAGAGGGTAAAAGATAACCTTGTTCTACAAGCGATCTGATACTTCTTCAGGTATTCATGGGCTCCAACTCCTGTCAGCCTCAGTCAGTAGCTGGGGATGATTGAAGTTGTAATCAAGCAACGTTTGGCTCTCCACAGGTTCCACACCTCTGATTTAAAATTTGCTTGCTTATTTTAAGAATAATTCTAATACATGTGAAGTGGTCCTTTAGTTTGTACTTATTTTGTAACTTTTGGAACACATGCTGTAGAACTATATAGTGTGAGAATATGTATACAAGGGCTTATTAGAAACCTGGACATACCACATTAGTTGAGAGGATTCCATACTAGGCATTATTCAGTGCTGCAGTTGCACAAGAACACTCAAAACAGTTCCCTGCACTGTTATACGTTTGTTTGTTTGTTCATTTGTTCATTCATCCATTCATTCCTATGTTGCTTATATGCCAAAATGGCTTCTACTATTCTACTGCAGCCTCAGTGCTCCCTGAGGGGGCACTCAGGAGAGGCCTGACATGTAGGACAAGAGGAAGTGGGGAATTGGTGGAAATAAGGCAGAGGCAGCTCACTTTTATATTTATATATGTACATTTGTACTCTAGCCTGTCTTTAAAACTCAGACCAATTAGCACTTGGATAAAACATACAGTCATGCTGGCCACATGACCCAGAAGCTGTCTGCGGACAAACGTCGGCTCCCTTGGCCTATAGAGCGAGATGAGCGCTGCAACCCCAGAGTCAGCCACGACTGGACCTAATGGTCAGGGGTCCCTTTACCTTACCTTTAAAACATACACTTAACTTGCAGTGGAAATAGCTCTTGTTGTTACTCTCTGACAAATCACATAGTTTCTTAGGGTGTAAGTCACAAAGTTACAAAGTTGAAGTTCCATGAAGTCCATGCTTAGAAATCATTTGATAGAAAGAAACCACAGGGTTTTGTAACCGGTGAGTGTTGCAAAATAGGCTGGTGAAAGAAAATATTTCAGAATATTTTGAAACAAAAAATAGCCTGTTGACTTTCTTCCAGTTTGACCACTTTCACAAAACTTTCCAAATGAAAATACGCATTCTTGTTCAGCCAGGAACAGAGCAAAGTGGCAAAGATTTAAGTCTAGCTCAGCTGGCAGAGCATGAGACTCTTAAAGAACCTCAGGGTCATGGGTTTGAGCCCCACATGGGGCAAAAGATTCCTGCATTGCAGGGGGTTGGACTTGAATTCTGTGATTCCTCCTCTGGAAGAAAGCAGGGCCAGCAAGAAATGTCCACTCAAGAGGCTTCTGCCTTTTGGTGGGAAGCGGGGGTGGGTGGGTGGAATCCAATATAGTGCTAAGGAGAACATTCGGCCAGTGCAGTGATTCCTGTTCTGGCGCTCTCCCAACCCTCCAGAGCAGATTTAGGGATGGTGCATGGGAAGGTGGGAGGGTAAGTCCTGTTGTTCAAGTGAACATTGGTGCACCATGGGGCATGTCAATACAGCGCTGTTCAAATTTATTTTTGTCCTAATGCTGCTATGCAGGGCAGGGTGGGATTGCTAATATTAACAGGGCCCCTTTTGAGCTGCCAATAGAGGCCAGGTTTGCTTGGGTCTCGCCATTTTCTCAGCCTTGTCTTTCTCCTCACACTTTTGCAGTTAGATAGGAAATAATGATGCACTAAAGCAGCTCGTATTTCCACTCTCCATTGCTAAAGTTGTGTCCTTAGGCGGCACTGCTCCTTTGCTGCCTGCTCTCTTATTGGCTTAATCAGAATGGAAAGTTGGATACCCTGGATAACAGGCTGGCCTATTTTACTAACATTGGGATATTTTTGGAAGGAGGACAGAGGTTGTGTGTACACACACACACATATCATGCCGCATGCAGATATTATTTAGGTACCTCTGAGGAGTTCCTTTTGACCAAACCTCTTCTAAGCACTCTGTGTCCTTTTTCTTTACTTCCTTACTTTATAACACCTCAGTGCAAGTGATCTGTCTTGGGTTTTTGCTTGTGAAAGCCTTCAACACTGAAACCTTGAAACTGGGTGGTTCTTCCCTACAGATGGGATGTCTCTTGTTGGCCCCTCCACTTTGTCTTAGGAGGAGCACTTTTTAATCTTTTACATTTGTTTTGTTTTATAGATTTTTTTTTTGGTATTTTAAAACACCTTGAGACTCTGCTGGTTTGAAGGGATATATAACTAAACCCTTTTCCTGTTATTCTTGCTAAAAAGAAAGTAACCTCCTGGCAAGTCTAGTATCCCATTTGATTTGTCCACTCTTGACCAAAATCTTAATTAATCTAGCTCAGTTGGTTAGAGCATGGTGCTGATAACATCAAGGTCGCAGGTTCGATCCCCCATAAGGGACAGCTGCATATTCCTGTATTGCAGGAGGTTGGACTAGATGATCCTCAGGGTCCCTTCCAACGTGTATGATTATACGATTTTATGATTCTTTCCTCCTTACAGATGTGTAGTGCTATCTGACCCCTTGAAAGACTCTTCCCGCTCTCAGGAGTCCTGGAATGCCTTCTTGACAAAACTCAGGACCCTGCTTCTCATGTCTTTTACCAAAAACCTTGGCAAATTTGAGGATGACATGAGAACTTTGAGGGAGAAGAGGACGGAGCCAGGATGGAGTTTTTGTGAATATTTTATGGTCCAGGTATAGTAAAGCAGTCTGTGGAAAAATAAACCTTTTTAAAACTAGTCTTGTACTGCTTGCATCCAACAATGTGTTTGCATTAAACTGTTTCCTTTAAACTGCGTAGAGCTAAAATCATGAGCAAAAGTTTTTGTTTCAGTGTTTCATTTTTCTTGCATGAGTCAATTTAGCTACCTTGCACAGAGCTTATAGGAAAGGGATCTAAAGATGCCAACCAGTACCCACTTTGTACCACCACGATTAACACATTTTCAAGAGTGAAGACTTTTCTTAAAAATTGGCCCTTGATTTCCTAAGAGTAGTCTTCGGTTATTTTTGCCAGGCGGGGGGCGGGGGAGATACCAAGTACTGTACATTTTTTGTTGCTACTGTTTTGTTGCTTCCATTTTGTTTCACGGTATTAACATATTTTTCTTTATATATTAAAAGGAAGAATTGGCCTTTGTCTTTGAAATGCTGCAGCAATTTGAGGATGCCCTTGTGCAATACGATGAGCTGGATGCCCTGTTCTCCCAGTATGTTGTCAACTTTGGAGCTGGTGGTAAGTAGTTAAATCAGAAGTGTAATTGAGCATTTCCATGAAGAGATCTGATGACTTTTGCTTTGCAGAATTAAATTCGAGCAATCCAAGGGTTACATATAATCCACTTGATTGTGTAAACTTTTTATTTCCCTGTAATAAAAAGTGTATTCAACAGAAAACTTTAATACGGATGTGTGTAGCTTAATTCACATTGCTTCAATGTGCCAGGTGTCGTTACCTCTCACTGTGTTTTGCATAGATGGTGCAAACTGGCTGACTTTTTTCTGCCAACCGGTGCGAAGCTGGAATGGGCTGGTTCTTCGTAAGCCAATAGACATGGAGAAAAGAGAACTGATTCAGAACCAGGAAGCCACTCTGTTAGACCTGCGCAGTTACCTCTTTTCTCGCCAGTGCACATTGCTGATCTTTCTCCAGAGACCATGGGAGGTATCTCAGCGAGCGCTAGAACTTCTCCACAACTGTGTGCAAGAGCTAAAGCTCCTTGAAGTAAGTTTATGTAAATTAATCAGTCAAGTGATTTAATGCTTAAATTTCCTCCCTAGCTCCTTGTTTTGCTCTGGATTATAGAGTGACCTAAACAGGGGTGGGCAAAAGAGAGATTGGGGTCTGCGGGTAGATTTCTGGGTGATTTGAAGTATGTCAGCAAGGATTCATACTCCTTATCATTTAACGATAGCTACAACCAAAAGATAGATAGATAGATAGATGATAGATGATAGATAGATAGATAGATAGATAGATAGATAGATAGATAAAATATAAAAAAATTTAAAGTCTATTATGATGAGAAATGCTGGTGGAGGTAGGAACCAGGAGTAGATTTTTGTGTGTGAAAGAACTGTGAGCTCAATTCTGTTACTAAAAACAAATTCCTGATCCCAGCCGAGTGTCTGCTCATAGTTTACATTGCCTCCTGACACTATTTGCACCTGACTTCTTTTTGTTGGGTCTTGGGGTTCTAATAAAAAGACAGACCCAAAGTAAATCCTGCAAACCTGAAGTCTTCCCAACCCTGAGCTTAAGGGTCGTTTAGGGTGGCAAGAACTTGAGCCTCTTTTGGAAAGCGATTAGCTAGTTTGTGTGGAAGTTTGTGGTGTTTGGCAGGAGATGATAGATTGCCCTCAAGACCTGGCTTTGTGTTGCACACAACCCCCCGTTAAAAGCCGTTAGTACTAATCTATACATTTTTTGCCTTATAAGAATATACGTTGGGTCTGAACGGTGTCTGCTGTTCTTTAGGTCTCTGTTCCTCCTGGCGCTTTGGACTGTTGGGTCTTCTTGAGCTGCTTGGAGGTTTTGCAGAGAATAGAAGGTTGCTGTGATCGGTCTCAGATTGACGCCAATGTCTCCCACACAGTCGGCTTATGGAGTTACGCCACTGAAAAGGTAAACAAAGGGAGTGATGCATGTTGCCAAACTGTCAGTGGAAAAGTTTCATAGTCACAATCAGTACAACTTTTGTTTAATGAGAGATAGGCCAATATGATACTGAAGTTCTGCTTCTAACGGATCAGACAAATGTTTGTAAGGGCAGTGCACTCATTTTTCTTCTTAACCAAACACTGTACCAGGATACATTTGGCTAGCTACATTCCCAGATAATGAACTTTTGTACTTCTTGCATCAGTCTAGCTGACAATCTCTCTCCACCACCCCCCCCGCCCAAGACCCTGGCATGTGCATACAAATGTAGTTTTTCATGGGTACATTGGGTGAGGGGATCAGGCCACCTGCTCAGCATGGCAGTCTATTCTCCACATTGTACACTGGACAATTGTATTTGCATAGGGGTGTACATGTCTGCAGTCCAATGTGTGTAGGACCTATATGTACACGATGCAGTTGGATCCTTCATCTGATAAACTTCATGTTGGGATATGACCAGTTGCAAACAGGGGAATGGGATTTTACATGATTATGCAGATTATACAAATACTGTGAAGCATTTGGTTGGTTACTGTTTCGGAAAGAATTCAGAGCTAACAGACTAACTCAGTATGGTAGTTCTGTTGCAGGTGCCCTGTAAGATTTCGGATGTGTTGGGGAGGCGATGCATACGTGTGACTTATAACACTGTTTGAAATGAATCTGTCAGGTTTAAGATGGTTTCTTTCATCTGTTATCCCACTCTTATCAGTTGCTCACATTTATTTTCTGGAAATATAGATGTTATTTGCTGGAAAGACAGAAACTTAGCAGTTATTGAGGCATTATGATTGTCAAAATAAATTTGTGAGGTGTTGCAAGATTCTTTGTGTGACTTGGGAGTTAAAAATGTAGCCAGTGTTTTCATATTTCTCTTGTCATGGAGTACAATGACAGAACTTTATATTTCTGCAGTTGAAGTCCCTGGGTTACCTATGTGGACTTGTGTCAGAAAATGGGCCCAACTCAGAAGATCTTAATCGAACAGTTGATCTTCTAGCGGGACTTGGAGCTGAACGCCCTGAAACAGGTATTTACAGAAAATGTTTTATGAAACTATGTGAAGGCCCAATAAGTTCTCTTGATGTCAGTCATGCTTTTGATGGACAACTATTGTTTGCTTCAGTATTTGCCAAAGTTATCCATGTTCAGAGACAGTTTGCTACTGAAGTGTTCATACTGAAAAGGGATTAATCTTCTCCACAATGCATGTAGCTGGACCATTTTTGAATACCACAGAAATTCTTTTATGCTATACTTACTGGAGTGGTGGACAGGAAGTTTGTAACTCTGTAGTCAAATAGCATAATGATGCTGGTAATTAGAGTTTCTCGTTATATGTTTGATGTACTATCCCTTCGGATAACTGTGTGTAGCCGCTGCTTGTTTTTTAAATGACACTTTTAGTCTTGCTGTACAGTGAAAATTTAAAAGATCACTATTTCCTTTGAAAATAAAGAAGGGTAGAACTGTGTTCCTGTTAACATAAATAATAATACAATTGTAGAGTTGGAGGGGACCCTGAGGATCATCTAGTCCAGTCCCCTGCAATGCAGAAATAGACAGCTATCCCGTATAGGGATCGAACCTGCAATCTTGGTGTTCTCAGCACCATGCTCTAACCAACTGAACTAATTTTTTTGCACTGACAGAATATTTGATATATCAGCTAGATGTGCTGAAATAAGAGCAAATCAAAGCCCACATTTGAGTTTGAATCATAGATAGAAAACCCCAGACTCGCCTAATGTTAATATCTTGGTTCTTTAAAATATAGCACAGGATAAAGTGCAGTGTGGTGTCTTCCTGCATTAATTTTAGTTGCCTTTTGAAAACGGAAGTCTTACATCTGTCCTATTTTATTTTTGAAGCCAATACAGCACAATCTCCTTATAAGAAACTGAAAGAGGCCTTATCATCTGTAGAAGCTTTTGAAAATCACTACTTAGTAAGTATGCTATATATATTCTGCATGTAGACTCTAAATAAGAGAACAAAATATTATAGAGTGTATAATATATTGGGTGTAGTCTTCAGTCAATATTTGCAGCAGAATACTATACTAGTTTAATAAATAGTATAGACTCACCATCAGTGTCGGGAGGGATCTTCAAAGTCTTGATTCAAAATGGCAGCCAGCACCCAAAAGTTGGCAAAAACTACTATCCCACCTTGGGAACCCTTGTGGCGAGTTTAATAGTGATATCTCAATAGGTGTCCAAACCTATAGAGAACAAATGGATAGACTTTCAAAAATACATAGCTGATGAAGATAACGAGCATAACATATTTGAATATATGGAGGCTGGTTAAATGTTTGTTTATATGGAGTAAATACAATGGTGGAATTCTTGTATGTGTAATTAGCTTTTTAAAATATTTGCCAGATTTCCTCTAAACTTTCAATAAGTAATCAACAACTTACAACAGTGCAAAAACAAAAACAAAAAACCCAAAGGAACTTTGGAAAAGATCTTTGTGTTCAATCCATAGGACATATGCTTCTGAATATATTAAACATAAAGTTTTGGAACAAAGAACTGTTGTAAGATAGCTTGTCCTAAAGCCCCTTGTCTTTTCTTTTATCTTATGTAGGATCTTTCCCATGCCACTATTGAAATGTACAAAAACATTGGAAGATCTCGCTCAGCAAAGCTTGTTGGAAAGGATCTGGCAGAATTTTATATGTAAGGAAAACTTTAAATGGTTGCCTTTTAAGGAACAAAACTTTTAATCTGAAAGTTTAGTTGAGAGGGACAGAGAGGGACTGTGGCAGTGCATCCTTGTTGATTCTCCTTGATATCTCAGCTTTTCATACCGTTAACTATGATGTCCTCCTGGATTGTCTCTGATACGTTGTTACAGTTATTCCACTCCTATGTACAGGTCCCACTTGGGATGCCTGCTGTGGGGTCCTGTAGGGTTCCATTTTGCCCTCATGCTCTTCAGTATCTATATGAAGCTGCTGGGTGAGGACATCAGGGAAGCAAGGTGTCAGCAGTGTAGGCTGTTGACAAATCCAGCAGTACTTCTTGCTGGAGTAAGATGAGACTGGAAGGTATTGGGCTGGTGTCTGGAGGCTGTAGGGGGAAGGGTGGGCAATAAACAACAGCAGCAGCAGGCTGGATGAGGGCCACTATAGTAAGACTGCATCTTGAAGGCAGAAGCTGTGTGGGTAGACAGATATTTGGCCTGGGAACTAGATAGGTTCCCTGATTTGGATAGGGTTGCATTCCCTTTGAAGTAGTAGGTATATAGTTGGAAGTGTTCTCTGATTCAACACTGTCACAGGAAACAGAGATGGATTCTGAGTTTTGAAGTACCCTCTCCCACTCCATCTATCTTGCCAGCTACATCTGTTTCCGCATAGAGGTAACTCAACTGCAGTTACTCATGCTCAGCTAACCTACTATCTGAACTACTGTAACACAGTTTACATGGGGCTGCCTATGCAAATGATCCAGAAACTCCAATTAGTGCCAGAATGCAGCTGCCAGGGTATTGTCTGGGGGAGCCATGGGGAATCGCATTAAAACCAACCCAAAAAGATCTTCAGTGGCTGGCTGTATTTTTCCAGGCTGAATTTAAAGTCATAAATGACTTGGGATCCAAGTATGTGAAGGATTGCTTCTGCTGTTACCAGCTTGCCCAGTCTCTTTGATCTGGAGGGGAGGCCCATCTCAGAGTCTCACTATTAGGAGAGATGCATTATGTGGGGATAGGTGATTCGGCCTCATCATTGGTGGTTCCCGGATGGTGGAATGCCTTCTCCCTCAAAGTGTGATTGGCACTGACCTTGTTAACATTTTTGTGCCAAGTGAAAACATTTCCTGTTTGTCTGAGCCTTTCAGTGATTTTAGTCATTCTCTTCAATGAGAACCATCTCTGGGGTTTGATGTTGATTTTATGGACTTTTATCTGCTTGCTTTATTGACTGCGGTTTTAATGGAGATATAAATCACTCTGAGATCTTCGGATAAAGAGCAGGCTGAAAATATATTTAATAAAATAAATAATAAATAATGCACTTAGAAATTAAGAGACGTTTTAGGCACATGTTCTGAAAAATAATTGGAAACAAACAAACAAACAAAAATGGCTTGGTTAACCAGTTAGCTTCTCTATGCTGCAACAGCAAAAATATGTGCTCAAAATTGTATTAGCTATCCTGATAATTAGATCCCTAACCCCCATTCCTTTATGTGTGTGTACACTGATATGGAATCTAAGACAAGGAAGGGGTAAATGCTCTGTAGCTCTATCAAGATATGCACACAGCTTAATATTATCAAGGACTCTATGAGCTTAAAAGCTTTCAAGGTATTTTAACAATCCATTCCATGTGCAATGAATGCTAAGCATATTGAATAGGGTATTAGTTATTTTATTACTATATATTTATCATTATTACAGTATAAAATTTACATGCCTCTTGATTGTAAAAAAAATCAATGCTGTTTGCAAAAAGATAGAACAATAAAATTGAGAAAAATTCACACCCATACTTAAAAAATATAAAAGTTTAAATACTAAAATTGATTAAAATCACCTTGGCTTTCTAACCCTCTGGGTAGGTTTGTCTAAGCAAGAATGTTTTCAGCAGGTGCCGAAAAGAGTACAGTGATTAGTTACCTAATCTATACTTCATGTTTGTAGCGGAGGAAAGGTTTCCATTTTTAAAAAATTGTAAACTGCTTTCCCTCTCCCTGTCTGTGACTCTTTTCCCAAGGAAAAAGAAGAGTCCTCAAAAGGCTGAAGTCTACCTTCAAGGAGCATTGAAAACCTACCTTGCGGAGGGATGGGCACTGCTTATTACGCATACACGGAAGCAGCTAGCAGAATGCCAGAAACACCTGGGACAAGTGGAAAAGTATCCTTCAAAGCAAAGGGTATGTCTTAGGTACCTATGTGCTTTGTTGGGGAGGGTGGGTAGTACAGCAGAAGGTGCACAGTATTGTCACCCAAGGATTGCACCAATAACCCTGGAAACTCTTCAAAATCAATCTTGCATTTTTCGTCGGAGGTTAGGTGTTGGAGCTGCTGGGCTTTGCACATAACCGCCATAAAGGCCCTGGCATCGCTTTTATTTATTGTTTATTTCTTAATACTTATATACTACTTGATAGTAGACTACCTTGGAAGTGGCCCACTGACTCAGCCGGTCTTCTCTCCCTCCACTCCCTAAATCTGCTCTGGAGAGTTAGGTGAACTTCCATAAGGTTTAGAGGGGAGGAAATCCTATTGCGTGAGCAGACTTTGTTCTGCTTGCGCATAACCCACTTAGCACTATGTTGAATTACACCACTAATGTCACGTATATGCTAATAGGATCTGAACTGGCAATGACTCTCCAGGGAAGAGAACTTGGGATCGTGGTTGGTAGCTTGGTGAAAGTGTTGACCCAGTGTGTACCAGTGGCTAAAAAGACAAATTCCGTGTTAGGAATAATTCTGGTTGCTTCACCTCAAGTCAAGAAGGATATTGTAGAGTTCAGGAAAGGGCAGCCAAACTGGTCACAGTTCCCTCACAGTTTGAGGAATCCTTATGAGCCTCCCAGTTTTAAGTCAACACTCCTGAGTTCCAGTTGCAGAGGGGATGTGATGTCATCGTTGATATAATTACTACAATTAAATAATTACTAAGCAGGTTGGTTTTTAAATGTAGAATTAGGTGCGGAGATTATCTGATTATTTTTTTTAAAAAAACTTTAACATGAATCAAGTATTTGTCGTTGCATCAAGGTAGCATATTATTTGTGTGTGTGTGTATACTCCTTTCTCCACACTTCCTTAACTTCGTGCCAGCTATCTTCAAACAAGCAGTCTTTTAGCTGCTGATACTCACTTAACGGAGGAAGAGCGCAAACACTATTGCCAAGAAATACTAAATTTTGCCAAACAGCCCTCAGAAGGTGAAGGTAAGACTTTCAAGAGAGACTTATTGTGAAACTTCAACTAGGCTATCTTTCTTAAGAAGTTAGGGGCAGAGTGGGGAACCTTAGGCCTCTCTGTCTGGCAGTCAGGACTCTGCCCAGATCACTAGACCTAACTTGGATCCTCCTTGAGGTTTTGTTTTTCCCTGGCTGGAATATGTATTCGAACTCTTGATAGTGCCCCTTGCCTTGCCTTGCCGGAGGCTAGCATGGTGTGTGAAAGTATGAAACTAGCCTATTTTACAAATTATATTCATTGCTCTGTGCTCTTTTGCCTCTGTCTTTACCCATCATGGGCACTAGCCAGAGTATTGCCCTGAAGGAAATGTGGCCCCCAGTCTGAGAAAGATTCACCACTCCTGAGCCAGTGGCTTTTGGTTTTGAATGGCTTTTAAAGCAAGATTAGTTTCATCCTCTTGTAAGATTTCAACTTGCTCCTTTTTGAAGGAATAACTTTCTATAGGTGATTCCATTTTTTTTTTAGTTCCTTCATTTTATTACATGCTTCTGCCCTCTTCTGCCTACTATTTTGTTCAATTAACAGCTTCAGAAATTTACTAAAAGGATGCTGTGACTTTAGGTATTGTGTGATTATACAGAGCTCATAACATTTGCAGAATTAGGTTGCAGAGTTTAGTTTCCTGAAAATCTCAGCTTTCATTTTTATTGCACAAGTTTCTAGCCCATATGGTAGGCAAGATGTACTTGAAAGTGTGTTAAAAATGAAGCTGAGAGAGTGGCTGAATTAGATTTCTAGTAGTTCGGAGATGGGGTTTACATAGTACTCTACATAGTTATTTGTCTCTCCCCAGGATTAGGCCAATTAGAATAAATTATGCAAGGCATATAGATAGCATATTATGGAGAATATATTGTCCAGATGTGTTTAGGTTGCAGAATTTGGTCTTTTTGACACAATTAAGCAAAAGTGATGGGCTGTATCCAGCATGAGTGATAGTCAGAGTAGACCCATTGAAATTCATGGACATGGCCAACTTAGGTCTATTAATTTCAATGTATTTATTCCGAGTATAACTTAGTGTGTTACAACACAATATATATACTACAGCTGGAATTCAAAGAGTACTTTTGTACAAAGAGTACTTTTGATGAGCCCATCAATATTATCCCTGCATTGCAGGGGGTTAGGTGACTCTTGGGGTTCCCTTCCAAGTCTACAATGCTATTATTCCATGACTGCAGAACCTCCAGAAATGTTTCCACTCTGAGTCTGGAGATACATTGAGGCTTATGAATCTGTGCCCCTAAAGTTGTGCTGAGATTCACAAACCAAGAGTTTATGCTCTTCCTTAGAGTTACTAGGTATTAGCTGAATGGTAACTTTGCTTTGATTACACTCGTACGGTCAATAGAGTTTTACATGTATCTTATTTTATGTTTCTTTACAGATCAGAAAGTTATACTGTCCATGCATTCCTTTGCACAGCTGAAGAATCTGCATTTTGACCCTCCTAATGCGGTGGTCCATGTGGGTGGAACACTGTCTATTGAACTGACGTTGGCAAATCAGATGCCCATCGCGGTGAAAGTGGATCAGATTGCTATTAATATCCATTTCAGCATTGAAAAAAATAGCTACCGGAAGACAGCTGAGTGGCTCACAAAACACAAGACTTCCAATGGTATTATCAGCTTTCCAAATGAGGTTGTAGGTCTCTCTCTATCAAGAAGTAGCTTGCCGATGTTGGAGTTGTATGAGATGTATGAAAGGAGCCCCTCGGATAATTCCTTGAACACAACAGGCATCATCTGCAAAAATGTGCACATGCTGTTGCGAAGGCAGGAGAGCAGCTCTTCTCTGGAAATACCCACAGGGCTAACTCTGGAGGATGGTGCCCATGTTTTAAAATGTAGCAACTTAATACTGGAACCAGGGGTCAATAACATAACTTTCAGAACCCAGGTATGTTCTTACGGAAGGCAAGCGGTAACCTGGTATTGCTCCCTTGCCTGAAATTTGCAACTCTGCTACTTCTTGCTTTTAGCCCCTCTCGCGCCTGGCTGGCCTTGACTTGTTTAGAAGAAAGACTTCTAGCTGTGCCAGGATGTCTGGCTGGTTCTGTGACATGGATCTGTAGAAAATCAGGATTACTCTTAGCCAAATATCTTTTAACACATTATTTTCAGTTCTTGTCACTTCTCTCAAGTTTAAAAACTTTGAGCTGCTTAGCTAGAATTAACATTCAATCTACCATGCTCATTGTCAAAACAGTGTGCAGAAAATGGCTTTAGTCAAGCTTGCTGAGAATTAATTTGCAAGATGTTTAAAGTGATAAGCAGTCTCTTGATCATACAATAGTTTGTACCTTTAAAACTTTTAATAGCACAAAAAAACCTGCACTTCAGCTTTGTCCGGTTTGCCAGCTATGGTCAATACAGTGGTACCTTGGGTTAAGAACTTAATTCGTTCTGGAGATCTGTTCTTAACCTGAAACTGTTCTTAACCTGAAGCACCACTTTAGCTAATGGGGCCTCCTGCCGCCACCGCGCGATTTCTGTTCTCATCCTGAAGCAAAGTTCTTAACCTGAGGTATTATTTCTGTGTTAGCAGAGTCTGTAACCTGAAGCGTATGTAACCCGAGGTACCACTCTACTGTACAGAGATAGCCTGACCACTGTAGTCCATGCATTGCTGACCTCAAGGCTGGATACTGTAATGCGCACCATTTGATGACTGGCCTTGGGTCTGGTTCAGACGTTCCAGTTGGTGCAGAATGCAGTAGCCCAACTTCTGATAGGAGCTTCTGGTGGAGAACATGTTATATCGTTGTTAAAACCATTGCACTGGCTGCCCATCTGCTACTGAGCTTGGTTCAAAGTTGTCATCATAATTTACAAAGCCCTGAACAAGTTAGGTCCAGGGATCACCTGAACCTTTATATCCCAGCTCCATAACTGAGATCATCTGTAGGAATGAGGTCATTCCTCAAGTTGGTGAGGCTCATTAGACTGCAACAAGAATTCAAGTCTTTAGTGTCGTGAGCCCAGTCCTGTGGAATATTCTGCCAGTAGAGATTCAGCAGGCACCTCCTGTGCCATCTTTGAAAGACCTGCTGAATATTGTTCTATCCCACCAGGACTATGCAGGCGGTTATGAACACATCCTTCCACAATGGTTAATTGATGTCTGTTTTTAACTGTGGTTGTGTGGTTTTTATTACACAGTTTTGTTTCAGTGCTGTAAACCACTTTGATACATATTTTTAAATGACATAGTGGCCTGCAAATATTTTAATAATAATATCAGGGGCCTGTTCAAATGTTTCATTACTGCAGTGTCTTGAATTTCATAGGTACATGCTTTTTTAGTAGGAAAGAGTAGTGGATTGCTCACTTTTTGTCAGTCACTTGCTATATATTAGCCAATTTGTCTAAAATAGGACTAGGCTATGTATGGCCTACATGTGCTTTCCCCAGCCAGTGTAGTAGAGTATACTTGGTTGCCCTGAAGCCACTGCCATTCATGCTCAAAGCAGAGTAGGCAACAATGGCAAAGCAACTGGAGTTGGATTAAAAGTGGGTAGATGCCTCCCATAACAGACTAGACTGGTTTGAAGTGCTTAGGCATTGTGCTTCTTTAGCTTTATTGTGAATTCATGCAACTTTATTTTGAAAGAGTGCAATTAGCTGAAATCTCTGCTCCGCTATCCTCAAGCAATGTCCACGATGTATCAGAAACCTTTCTTCAAGCATTGTGGAGCGCAAAGTGCAGGTCTTTGTTGTTCCCTTCTTCTGTTTCAGAACTTCTCTGCAAGCGAGATTGACTAAATGTACTGCGCGTATCAGAGGCCAGTGCTAGCAAGCCAAAGTTTTTGGCCAAGGGACAAAATGCATATAGCCTTTGGCAGTAGTAGGTCAAGTGGTACACCTTTCAGTAATTTGAACAGCAGTACCATTCAATTACAGGCTAGCCACCTTCTGGCGGCAGACAGGAATTGCAAATAAATGAGTTCTGTATTAATATATATTACCACAAAGTTCATGAACACGTTTTAAGTGGTATTTCTACAGAGTGCTCTACAGCAACCGTAAACACAAATGTTGGCTGATGTTCTGAAAATACCACAAGCAAACATCGCTTAGCAGCATAGCTGAGAACAATTGTTGCTTTAGAAGTTATGTCACCTTTGATGTAAAAATAAATAAATACATATATGAATTTGTGCCACAAAGCAAACTGCTTACCAGCATCCTTAAATAAACCACACTTCAATATTTTTGAAGTTATTAAATAATCAACCCTCTCCCGTTTTGTATAAATGGGTGCCAGTAGAAAAATAAAACTACAGTTGAATTACCTTGAAGTTACATGGTTTTTTTCTCTCACACATACCCCAATTTGATTTTCAGCCTGCTATTTTAAGACTGTGTATTTATTATGCAAGAGTCCATATGTGGTGCAGTCAATTATAAGTGTAGGGGAGACATTAACTTAATAACAACACACTTCAAGCTATTTGGACACTTACCATTCTATACATACAAAATCTGGATATACCAACAACCACATGCTCATACAACTATGCAGCCCTAAACTTTTATTATTGCAATGTAGCCTGTTTTGCATGACTATATGTTTATATTAAGAATATAGTAATTACCATTTATTCAATATTTCCTAGTGAAAATAGTCTCCAAGGGACTCAAAGTACTCACAGAATAAAAAACCCACATTTTAAAAAATAAATAAATAAAAGAATTAAGTACAGAGATAATAGTAACCAATGACAATTTCAATACAATTTGAAAAGCAACACACATATGCCCAAGAAAATCATAACTAACTCAAAGCAGACCTGTTTAAGGCCCAGCAGAGCATAATAGCAAAAGTAAAGTTTTTACCTGGTGTTGAAAAGATGTTAATGATATTTTTTCCTGTATACAAGTTATTATTATTATTGTTGTTATTATTGTTATTCTGGCTTCTACATATGTCTCCAGGTGATTTACAGAAATTTGAAATGTTCTGTCAGATCACCTGGTAAAACTGAGATCCCTAAAGAATATTGTTTTTTATTTTCTCATAGGGCAAGGATCCTGGAACATACACACTCAGGCAGTTATGCATTTCAGTGGGCAAAATGCAGTTTGCCCTTCCTCATATTTACCCAATAGTGCAGTATGATGTTTACTCTCAGGAGCCACAGCTAAAAGTGGAGCCATGTACTGGTAGGTAAATTTGTTTGAAAGTATGCATGTTAATTTCTCTTGCTACGTGTCTAAATTAGCTACTTTCCAGTTTGAAATATGTTCTGCAATTTATGAACTAATTTGGAGGACTAAATTCTCAGTAACTAGCTTGCAACAAGAGTCAAATATACAAATGCTTAAGATTTTGAAATACACTATCTAATATCAGTGTAATGTGTTTTTGCACTGCCTTGATAGTTTTATTGAAGGGCAGCCCTAGATAGCTTTTTAATAAAGTTTGTCAGCTAGCTGCCATTGGAAATGGTTTGCTCGTAACCTTGCAGAACAGCTAGATAAATCTTGAGTAATTAGACATTCATGCACCTGGTGCTTTGGAAATAAATGTACATTACATATTTTAACTTAATGAGGCCAAGGGAAACTTTTAATTGATTTTGCTGCTGGAGCCACTGTTCTTGCCAAGTAACTTCCTACAATATCTGTTGCAATATCTGAGTACATTCTAGGTTGTGAAAAATTGTGGAACGCGTGCCTTGTCTTGCCTGGCTTTCCTCAGTTTTGGGGAGTTCATTTTGGCTGTTTCCAATGCAGGAAACTATTGAACGTCTCATTTACTTAGAAGAGCTTCTCAATCAAGGAAGATGCTGAAATACAGCCTTAGCTGTGAAGGCTCTTGCTGCGGAACTTGTTCCACAGCTGAATCCACCAACTTGAAAATTCTGTGTAGGGTTTTCCCTACTTAGAGGAAGTGAAGTTTGCATTTCACATAATTATTTTGATCATTAATATGCAAAAAAGGAGGGATGCTGGAGGATTCCTGTTTCCACTGGGAGTGAAGCTACCCTTTCCCCTGCCCATCAGAGCATACATGGTTCAGCATACCGATTTGTGGGTTGGTCCACAATTTACAAACCAACATATGCATGGGTCCAACAGCACAATTGAGCATACTGTGGTTTAGTTGCTAGCTGCTCCAAGCAGCTGTAGAATGTTAAAGAGAGACGGTGGCTCCCAGGCCTTGTTGCAAGCACATTATTATTTTTCTTTTATTATAACACTGCAGATTTTCTCTATCTGTGCATGTAAACAGGACACATGGACCCAAGCCCAAGATCTGGAAGCCAAGTTTCAACCATGGTTTCATATTTTGGCTTTCTGGCTAGCTATCAACCACAGATTCTCAGTTTGGACATAATGGCTAGCACACGTTTCCTTTGCTTGCACAAAGGGAAGGGCAAAGCAGGAGCAATCTTGGTGTATAAACCAAGATTTAATCATCCATATGTAGCCATTGTGGTTGTTCTGAGACAGCAGAATTAATTGTTTCTCTTCACCACTACTTCATTTTTTTTCCAGACAGCCTTTTGGCTGGGATTCCTCAGAAGGTAAAATTTACAGTGACTACTGGCCATTATACCATAAAGAATGGAGATGCACTCCAGCTAAGTAATGCTGATGCCATGCCAATTTTGTACCATCCAGAGAGTAAAGCTGTGATTTACTCAAACACAAAGGGTATGTAGTTTTGGTATTATTATACTAATATTTGTATTTTGATGAGAGAGGGCTTCCTGCAGCCAGGATATAGAAATGCCATAGGAGCTGGGTGGTGATTGTAGGTGTAAGAGCATAGCCTCCAATTTTATATTTACTTCTTAAATCTGTTTTACCTATAATAGGTTTAAGCTTTTGTTGATCACAACCTCAAGAAACCTGGTACAATGTAGTATGTAGAGTAGCTGCTTCTGATGTTTTAGTTCTCTGATTCTCTGCACAACATATGGCAGGAAAAATATATTTGGAAGCAGTTTAATCTTTTATCAATTCCGAGCAGAGTTGTTATCCCAAGGGTTACCATATAAATTAACTTTCTCTATCTCAGCACCCTCCGTGCTAACTAATTTTTTGTTCACAGTCATAGCCATGATTCAGAAGTGTGCATCAAAACCATTCTAAGCACTTCTTTATTAGCAGCTTTCTGTTCCATGGCGTAAACATCCGTGTTTAAGAAAGGGAATTTGTTATGAGAGCTTCCAAATAGGTAAAGTACTTTAAATATTGTGGCATATATCCAACTCTGCACAAGTGGAGTTCTTGTGGTGCAGGACTGGGAAACATTTGGTCTTCTGAATGATCCTGAACTGCAGCTCCCATCATCCTCAGCCAGCATGGCCTAATGGCTAGATAGGATAGGACTTGTAGTCCAAAACATCTGAAGAGCACCAAGTTGTGGATGCTGCTATAGAGAACTGCTTAAGAGAAGCCACTAAACAAACTGTTGCGTGCAGTCCATGTAAGTCTCTGGATTGCATAATGACTTTGGTACAGTGGCCAAAGTCTTGAGATCATGTTTGTCTCAAAGAAAGGGCATCAGATGAATATGTTATAACACCTGCAAAAAGTTACCTAGTGGGTTAATTCAGACAAATATCAAGCCATGATTTGTGTTAACTGTATAAGGTAAACCATGGCTTGTGTGGTTTCCTTTTTTCCCCTTCATTCCTACTGAGAGTCCCCAAAAGTTATCTCACACAGTAAAACCCAGTGTGGTTTGTTGGTTTAGAGGCAATGCCACACTTTATTTTGAGGAATACCATGTGTTTGGAGTGAAGTGATTATTCTTAATTATAGCTTAATTGATTTTTTATGCAATTGTAGAAAAGGCATCGGAAGCATCTCTAATGATCCAGTCGTCTGAGAAAATCACAAGCATCAGCTTACCAGTGGCTCCTGCTTATCATGTGATTGCCTTTGAACTCGAAGTCTTGTATTTACCATCAACCTCAGTAAGTGTGCTGGAGAATGAGAACGTGGTTAGCAAAGAGCTTCAGAAAAAAAGCAAAGAGGAGATGTCTTGCAATCGTATGGCTACAATTGACCAAAAAGTAAGTTGGCGTGAATAATGTAATACTTTATAGCCCTGTTAAAGTACTTACTTCCTTTGAGATGATAAATTGATTTATCACACCCAGAATATTAGAGGAATGCTGTGTTCTTTGGGACCACAAAAGAAAGCTGTGCAGTAAAATATTGTAAAATGTAAATATATTTTCCTCTGTGAACAAAAGCTACATCAAAAACACATTTTAACCACAGTTTTTTGTTCTTGAAATACACAAAACAGCACCTCCTGAAAAAAAGGTGATTCTTTGTAACTTCATTCCTGTTTGCGCTACCTTGCTCTAAAGCAAATTAAATGTGCCTGGTGTGCAGTGACTGTAGAAATACAAGAAAATAATAATGTATAAAAAATACTCTGATTTTGTTTTATGTTCTTATTTCCCCTCCCAATAAAGGGTACACTTCTTAAGAAATATTGCAACTATTTGAAATTAGAAAAATTAAAATTTCAATAATAACCTGAATAACTTTATTCTGTCTTGCCTGCAGGTAACCATTGATTGTCCATGGTCAATTTACTCCACCATTATTGCACTTACATTCAGTATACCCTTTACAGCCAAACATTCCTTGTTATCAGCAGGCAAAAGGTAACTTTCTCAAGGTCTCTCTCTTAATTCATCATAAAGATATGTCTTATTACAGCTACAGTTTACAACAATATGAATGGGCAAGGAGTTTTGAACACCTGGCCTGTTTTCTCCCTTCTTTTGTGCTTCATAAATCAATGCCATACCTGCTTACTTGAGAGTACAAATAGATAGTGATATGGTAGAGTATTTTTTAATTTCACCTTTTCCAATGGGAGACTAACATAAAAACATAATCTAGACTTGGAGTATAGTGGTTTGTTTAATTTAAATGTAATTTTAGCATGATTAAACAGTGCTATGAATATGTAGAGCTCTTTTTCTCTATTATTTAAGCCTTTAGCAGATAGATGATAGATAGATAGATAGATAGATAGATGATAGATAGATAGATAGATAGATAGATAGATAGATAGATAGATAGATCTAACAATACAATACATGACAAAGTAGGCTATTTGCAATATTAAAAATATGTTTTCCTTTTTATTTTTAGGAAATACATACAGGTTTGCGTGCAGAACATGTCAGATATCTCTTTTAAGTTATCTGACAGTAGTCTTAAAAGTTCTGGCGTCTGCACAGATTTAAGTCTTGATCCTCTAAACTCCAAAGCTGAACAGGTAGGTTTCCTTTCTTGCTTTTTTTATAAATAAATTTTTATTATTAAAATAATTCAATATTCATACATGTTACGAATATACAAACATCACATCTGTTTCTCACATCTGTTCCCCTCCCCCGACCCCAAAAGTTTATAGAAAAAGCATTATGAACCTCAGCTAATTAGAACTCATTGACTGTGTTTGAATGCCACACTAAACTGTTAGGAAAACATAAATGAACCTAGCTTCCTCCTTAGCTCACATGCTACTTTGCTTCCATATTTTGCTCCTGCACGGCCAGGAGAAGGAGTTAGAAACTTTCTCTTCCATTTTTGGTTAGCTGGGGTTTGTCATATTCAACACCATACAAAAGAAAAAGGAGAAAAGAAAATGGAGTCAGGTTTCAAGTCCTACACACACACAAAAAAAATTGTGGAATAGCAATTGCTGGAGATAGTTCTGTGAGAGGAAAACCAAATAGCAGTTGGTTGCAGCCATATTGATGGAGGGAGACTCATGCACAGAATTCTCACAGCATAAACCCCAGTTTTGCTGTTCACAACCCGAATTATGCCTGCTTCCCTCTCCTTGCTCCTTCCAGCTCATGCTGGGAGAAAACAAATCACAGCCTGCGACTTAGCAATATGTCAGAACCATGGATCATGGTTTGTTTGGTTCCAGCAATCCACAATCAATAATCCAAGAACAACTGTTGGCCATACATAGTGATTTGGGAGCAAAGCAAACCACAATCTCGGGTTTGGCTGTAACACTAAGCCAAGCCTTGTGGTTTGCTTTCTCCCAGCATCAGCCAAGAGGGCTGAAACAGACACAGTTTTGCTTGTGTGTAGTTAGCTGTCATAGCCAACCACAAGAGCTAGACATTTGTTTTAAGTAAAACCAATGTGAGGGATCCAGGGTTCTGAGCAAACTATTCAGCCTTGAGGGAAGGGGTTGCTGCATGCAGTGCTGTTGACGAACACACTGTCCACCCCATTGAATTTTTTTTTTTTAAGTATGTATATTCTGTTCTTTGTTAGCTAACACCAGAGTGACTATTGACAAACTCATAACTCTCTCTTTCAGCATATCTACACTAAGCAAGCAGTATTCTTTGTATGGGAACTGAAGTGGACAAAAGAACTTCCCTCATCTTTGCAATGCCAGTTTTCAGTGAACTTCTGTTCAGCACCTTCTGAAGAGCACTCACTGTCTCTGAAGCCGTACACTTACGAATTCCAGCTGGAAAACTTTTTTGTAAGTTTTTGCCACGCTGACAGCTAGATCAGATAGGTTGGAGATTTTCCAGAGTGGAAGCAGGCAGATTCAAGGAATACACATTAAAAGATTGTGGAGTGAGGGGGGGTGGGGCTTTCAAATGTTTATTTATTTATCAGTATTCATATACTGCTTGCCATTATCACACAATCTCAAAATGGTTTACAGGAGTAAAAATTTAAAATTCCATATTGTAATTCTGGAATACTCGAAGGGTTGGTTTGTGCCAGGCACTTGCCACATTGAGAGCACTCGATCACTGCTTGGCAAGTGGCTCTTACTGCTTCTGCAGTGCTTAGAGCAGATTATCTGTGGATTGTCACAACCTTGTGGCATTTCTGGGCCATTGCTGGATAGTGGCTAGTGGTGTCATAGAGATTTCCGCATGACAGCAGTGCCCCATGGGACAAGCCATTCTAGATGTTACAACCTCCGTATGGTGCAGTTACCACATGATGATGTTTTAGGAAGCCATCACATGTTGAATGTAATGTTTGGTACTTGTTTAGCATCAATACGATTTGGGCTTGTTTGTTTTTACGATACAGAGTTGATTTTCAGGCTTTCGCCGTAGCTTTTGTGGCTTGGTCCAATTTTTTATGGAAAAGTAGAAGACAGACTTTCTCCTCCCCTGCCAATCTCATTTTGCTGATAGATTATATTTCCTAATCAGTTTAATTGTGGAAATGTTTAACCTTGTGTATATAATGACCATGAATATCATTGTGCTCCTGCCAGACATTATATAATGTGAAAGCTGAGATTTCCCCCCCATTGGGGGCAGAATATTGTAAAACAGGCTCGTTGTGCTCACTGGAGGTGTCGATCACCCGCCTTTCAGACCTCCTGGATGTGGACAAAGACGAAGCATTGACAGAATCTGATGGTTACTGCACAACAAAGCTAATGTATGAAGGTAGGCATACTAATTGGACTGCATTTTGTGTGGTTTAGTCACTCAGGTCACCCAAAAGTGTATGTAGCTCTAATATCCAAAGAATTTACCCCCCTCCAATTATCTTGAATTAAATCTATAGTAATTCTTAATCTTACAGCTATCAACAGGATTTTAAATATGTGTATGTATCTTCTTCAAATCATTTTGTTTGTACGGCATCACTGACTATCTCATGAAGCTTGTATAAGGACTACATCAGACATTTTCTGTAGTTCCCCCATAAGTGTGGCTTATACAGTATTCAAAATGAAAAATGGGTCTCAGTAACGGTTTCCTTTTAATAGTGTTTTCTCTTTTGTTTCAGTTGTAGACAATAGTAGTAACTGGGCAGTCTGTGGGAAGAGCTCAGGGGTAATATCTATGCCAATTGCAGTTCGGGCAACCCACAAAGTGCACATGGAAGTCATGCCACTCTTTGCTGGATACCTCCCTTTTCCTGATGTTAGGCTATTTAAATACCTCCCGCACTACTCTGCTCACTCTATGCAGCTCGATGCAGGTAAGAAAGTATTCCTTCCAACGCTTTGTTTAAAGGCCTGAAACACGGATAATCTTGAACAGTTTGTTTAGGTGCTTACATGAATGTTTAAAATGTGCTAGAATTTTTCAGCTGAGAAAGTTGGAAAGACACGTGATTTTCAGCAAGAAGGGTCTCCCAGGGTGGCTTGCAGAATATCAGTAATGAGATAGTATCAGGCTTATATTTGAAAAGACACAATTCAAAAAGAAAAGGTATTGGGAGAGATGAGGAAGACAGGCACTAACACTTAATTATAGTTCTCATGACCAGCTGGAACGGGAAAGAGGAGTCACATATTGCTGGTTTTTCAGCAGTCAGTGGAAAGGCTGTGGACTTCCACCCCCTTTTTTCTGTCTGCCCCCATCGTTTGATGGGACGGCTGCTGATAGAGAACGTTTGCAGTCCCATTTCTCCTGTAGCTTGATGGCATGGCATGACACACATTATGTGCAATCATTGCCTTGGAATGCTTTCAGCGCTCTTATGCGCGGCACTGGCAGATACTTGAAGTATGATTTAACAGTTTCTTGCTCTTGTGGGAGTTCTAGTAAGTGCACAGAAATCTATATGTGCCAGGGCTTCCCCATTCGCTGCAATGCTTTATTTACTGCGTTTATATGCTGCCCTTATGCCAGGGCACTCAGTAAATCACTAAAACAAAAACGAGGGACAGCGAAACAGCAGAATTGTTTCAGACCTTTTGTCCTTCCAGGAGTTGATGGCATGGACTCCCTGGCCTGGCCTGGCCTTTTTTGCTTCCCCTTCTGGGCACCCAAGTCTGTAGCCTGTGGAGAGGTGGAAAAGGGACTGCCCCGAGTGAGCACTCTCAGGCCAATGGCAGTTTTTTCAGGAGCTGATGGCATGAGCTGCCCAGCCTTGGGCTCTCTTCAGTCATTTTAGCACAGATTTTAAAAAGTGTTTCTGTAAAGAACAAGTCATGCAGTGACTTCTGATTCCTTCTAGGTGATGAACCCTAAATTGATTATAGCTCATACTATAAATGCACATGGAATAAAGTTTTGCATTTTTGTTTTTTAAACAGATAGTTGGATCGAAAACGATAATCTCTCTGTGGACAAGAATATGGATGATCAAGCTGACAGCAGCAGCATAAAGAGCAGAGGCAGCATACATTCAGCAGCCAGTGCAGAACACAAAGGTTTACCAATGCCTCGGCTGCAATCGTTTTCACCCGGACAGGTCTTCAACTCCAGCTCTGGCATGCAAATCCTTGTCATTCCCAGCAAGGATGATCACATTCTGGAGGTCAATGTCACATGACAGCTCTCTGTACATGTGCATGGACATGCACATGAGACTTGAAAATGAATGCACTTTAAGGGATCATAACCTGATTGTTCTTCATTTGAAACATTCTAACGCTAACGAGGCCTATGGCAACTCAACACTTACTGGCCCTGGAAGCATCAGACAATTGTATCAATTTAAATGTACAGTGATGCTTGTGTCAGCTAGTTTATATTGCTATTTTAGGGTGTTTGTGTAAAATGAATTTTGGGGTCTCTCTCTCTCTCTCTCTCTCTCTCTCTCATCCTGCTGGTGAAATAAAGGATACTTACTGCAGTTTTCTCTTTATTTTCGGCAGCTTCCAGAACTGCTATTTTTTTCCGGGGGGAGTAATTAAATTTCTGTTCAAAGAAAATTTCAGGTTGACATACAATAAGCCTTGCAGTGTAGCTGTTAATGACTGACGTGTGTGTGCCTTTCTAGTCACACAACTGTTTGGTTTCCTGGACCAGGATAGCTATCCAAATTTCTGTATAGTAATTCTTAATCCTACAGCTATCAACAGGATTTTAAATATGTGTATATATTTTCTTGAGGACTTAACTTCTTTTGTGCCTTGGGATACATATGAAACTTATTAGCCCACTCAAACTCTTGAATGCATACCATATAGAGAGCCATTACTTAAGCCCACTGGGGAAACACACACACACCAGGAAGCAAGTAATGAAGTGGCACATAAGTGGTTAAGTTGGAAGTAAAGTTTCACTGAGCAAGCTTTCCCCCAAGTTTGATATTTAAATTATTTAAGGTTACTATATTGAGTCTCACTATATAGCTTTTATTCAATATTTCACTTGATATTTTTAAAACCAAAGTTTATTTGTTTCTCCTGTCCCAACTACTGTTAACTTATTATTGACTACAGAGCCATATAACTATATATATATTTGCACCTTATTCTAAAGTAATCTGAGAAGAAGCAAATAAAGCCAAGGATTACTTGGCTGCTTTTCCAGTCTGGTTATGAGGAAATTTAAGGTCCTACTATTGAACCTCTTCTGGTCCAGCAAACTGCAGTTACACCATTCCAACTGATTACTTTCAGTTGTAAATTTATTGTACAAATGATTATTTTAAAAAAAAATCTAAACTAAACTTAACTGATATAATGTCTGTGTATAATTTGCTCCCGGAATCAAGGACGAAATAAATGTGTTTTTATTGGTGTGAAAATCAAAGCTTGTAAATAAGTCTAGTGCATATAACTTTTTCCAGCTCTCAAACTGTGTATTTTTGTACATACCACATTTCCTTAAAACTTGTGGCTACAATCCTAGCTGCTGTTCACTCCTGTTACTGCTTACACAATAATTCTCTTCTTGCAGCATATGCAGCCTCTTGGGGAACAGCCTTCATTGTATGAACAAGCTTTGTAGGAACACTGATAATTCTTGGTTCTTTCCATGGGTTTTTAATATCTTTGAGGCAGGAGGCAGTAGCAAACCAAATTTGAATTCTGAAAAAGTGTGGTATGTGTGTTCCAACACTGTGTGTATCTGTTAATTCTTGATTTACTTTTCTCATGTCTTAAGAGCAAATGAGGTTTTATTTTTAGAGGGAGCAAAAAGCAAGCCCCATGTTTCTCATGAATTTGCCAGTACTTGGCTTTGAAAGTTAAAGTAAGTTGAGTTTTCTTTTTGGAAATAGAAACACACTCTTGTATTTGGGCACTTCTTTTCTTGAAGTTACAATGGGAGGTTGGCTGACTGTCTCTTTGTGTTTAATTTACTTTAATTAAGTTAGGGAAAAATGTATGCAACCCCCTAAACGCTTTTCAACAAAATTGCCTCTGTACCTTCTTTCAGTTATAAGAATTAATGAGACTACACAATATTGATATGTACACACTTCAATTTTGCATCTAAATGATAAAATGTATTTAAACTTGTTATGGCCCTTCTACATTGAATACTTGTGAACAACAGCTTGAATGTTAAAAGTACATTTCGAATGTGGTGAACAACTTGATACCTTGATTTTGGGTCTTTCACAAGAAATGATTTTATTAGCAGTTAGTGTTGATGTGTTTTCTCTGGTTTGGTTTTAGAGCACCGTAACATTTTATTCTTACATTGAAATGGACTTCACTAAAATGCAGCAGAACCATAGTCTAATCACTACTTCAGGAGACTACATGTGTATATGGAAAGGGGATTGGTTTCTGGGTAAAGATGTAAATAATCAATTTGCAATATGTGTATCTGAAAAATTAAGGATTATGCTATTTATAGATATCTGTCAAGCTTGTAAATACTATCAGATGGGTTAAAGGAGTATAATTTTTGTGAATTTCACAGATTTATTTGTGACTGGAAAAATTAACTCCTACTATGGACATTAAAGTTCAACAATGACATTTGTGACACTTCCTACTTGTAGTTCTGTAAGACTGTTACACTCCACAGAGGATTTAAACAGAGAAAAGCAAACTGTAGGGGAAGGATATTCAGAAACACAATTACCCAGTCTTATTTCTTATTTTAATGGTGCCATGAAACTTAGGGAATAAACTGTCAATAAAACCCCCCAGAAAAGCCAACCAGTAGGAAAATGAATAAAAATCTTGAATATTTTAAACAAAAGTTGCTTACAGTTCTGACATTCAGCTTTCCTTTATATGTTCCTTGGTTTGAGATTTCTAGGTATTAAGTGGCTCTAAGCTGAGCTGATCAGTTATTTTCAGGCAGCTTTTCTATTAGTAGCATCTGTTGGCTCTCAGTTAATTTATTTTGCAGGACCAGGCTGAGCCGCAAGAGTACTAATATACCTTAAGATAATTATATGGTGGTGCACAAGGCTTAACACATGCCGCTACTATAGCTTCACTGTTTTTTTTAATCCTACCAGGAAGTTTTATCCTCTCATGTTCTCCTGATGTTTCTTGGTATATTTGGGGTAGCATTTATGTATGTATCAGAGCTTTGGGAAGCAAACATTGTCGTTCCTAGTTTAAGGAGTCACTACAGATGAAACTTGGCACCAGCTTATTCTGGCAACTACTTTAAATGATGTTGACTCTTGCAGTATGATGAGTCTCTTTTGTGAACTGGGTGACAAACCAAAGCAGCACTACCACATCCTGGTTCAAAAGGCAATGCTTTTTGGAGAAAGCCACCTGCTAAATGCCTGCTTGTTGAAGTATTGTACATCAGAATCGTTTCTCTGGAGCTACACCTGACATGGATCTTCAGCTCCCAGATCTAGGAAAGATTTTCTCCAGAAGCACCACCTACTGTGAATGGTTACTGTTGGGAAAAGTACTGCAGAGTGGAATGTGCAGGGAGGGGAGTAGAGTTCACACTGGTGTGAAAGTTTCTTTTAAAATAGAAGTCTTCAACCTTTTCTTACCTGGGATTCACTTTTAACCCAAATAAGCATTTGGGGACTAATTTACTTTAAAGATAATTTTTCTTCCAGTTTTACATGTTAACTTTGGATAAAATTAGTTGTACACTACAAATAAAAATGACAGTATAATGGTGGTTGATCTAGTTCATATTGAAAAGCAGACTATGGTAGGAATCTGGAATTCATAAACTAAATCTTGCTAGCTACCTCTGACCTGTGCCAAGAGCACCCTTTTTAAAAACAGTACTTGATCCAGGATTGAGATTCCATTCTCAAGAATCCACAAAAGTTTTCCATCTGATACACAGCTCATCATTATTGGGTTGGGGTATTATTTAGGCAGGGGCGGGGGGTTGTTGGTGTTACTGATACTATTTTTTTGTATCTTTATTTTTAGATTAATGATTTAATGTGTAAACTGTTCTCTTTAGTTGTGTACTTTTTGATGTGTCTTATTTATTCTTTGTTACTATTTTTGTTATACTGTATACATTTTTTAAATGTTAAGCCAACTTGAGCATGGTTTTAGCTATGGAAAGGCGGCATACAAATAAAATTATGTATGTAGGTATCAGTCATTATGACACTCTGCACAGGACCCACTTCTATATTGGTATTAATTTTAAAAATTACCCTTTGTGTTTAAAAAGGGCTAAAATAGTGTGTACATCATCTCCTTATGGGAGAGGGTGTAATAGGCTGTGGTGCCCATGCAATGACTGCGATGCTATCCTCTCCGGGCTTTACTAATAGGCAAGAGTGAAGCAGCTTATTTTGGATAGATAGAAATTTGCTAGTTTTTTTATTATTATTTTTAAAAACTTGTATTTTTACTGACAGGGAAGCCGAGGTTCTCCGTGGGGTTTCGAGAAGGGCAAGGTTTCAGATGCTAAAATAACTCCGCCAGTAGTAGATGTCGTGCTTGCGGGTGAGAAAGTGCCATTTGCTGCTCGGCTTCAGCCAGCAAGACGTCTTAGTCTGGCTCTAACAACCGCAGTCAAAATCTGGGCTCTCTCGCCAGTGGGGCAGCTGGATAATTTTAGACATCGGATTTAGTAGCTTATGCCCTTCGGATGACCACGTGCATTAAGTTGCGAGCCACAAAACGACACCCCTCCCAATCTCTACCTCATCCTTAGCACAGCTGCTACATTCCTGACACGTTGAAATAAAAGCAAAAGACCGCGTGCCAATCCTGATGGAAAACAGTAAACCTGGCCACGTGGGCGCTTTTGCATTTTAAGCTCACTTTACTTTTTACAGCTTGCAGCCATAACGCAGGTTTTGCTTCCACTGCCCTGCCGCTATAAAAGCGTAAGGAAACAAGCACCCTCCTACTTGTATGGAAAAAAGAACGTATTTTTTATTAAAAAAACCATAATAAATAATGACTCGAGGCAGGCTCTCGAGAAAGAGTGCTCAAGAAAGCAGCCTTTAAATGAGCTGCACCTCGCTGCTCCCCACCGACCCAAATTATACACGGGTTGGGGCGGCAGCGGAGGGGAGGAATGTTGCTCGGAACGCGGAGTGCGAGTCTCCGGGAGCTTTCGGTTCCCTGTCTGAGTGACGCAACAGGAGCCGGCAGAGAGAGCGAGAGAAAGAGAGCAGATAGGTCGCGCTGGAAATGTTCTGAACCCGGAAGCAAAACGAAGCGGCTCTTCCGGCCGACTCGTGCTGCCCATGTGTTTGCCGACCGAGTGCCGGAATCTGCGCGGGGATGAAGTTCGCTTACAAGGTTCGCTTACAGGGCGGGGGGCTTCGTCCTTTCTGGCCGGGGGTCTCGGAGCTTGGGCAGCCCTTGGTCTGGCAAGAGGAGCCCGTCGCTGCCCGTTTCTTGAGGGCCCAGCCTCTGGGCGGCCGCTTGATCCCAGACCTTCCAAGCGTCCCTGTTTCCCAGGGGCGTCCATGATTTAGATAAGGTTTCTGATTTGACCTCGGACTGTCCCACTTTTCCTTAGGATGCCCCTGTTTTCACTGGAGAAATGTTGGAGAGTATGTGATCCCTGTCCTCCTTTTCCCTTCCTGTTGCTCCTTTTAATCGTTATCTTGCCAAATTGCTCGAGTAGCGTGTCCAGCTTTAATCCTCTTGGAAGCCAGGAACTCTCCTGCCGACCTCCGCCACTGCCGACTATCCGCATTTGCTCATAATCTGACAAATGCACACAAAATTTGCTATCTTTATGTGTTGCTTAACTAGCTGACTCTGGTACTTGGCATGCTACAAATCGTTGAAACTGAACATTAATGTTGACTTCCATTTGCACCATCTTTTCTATCCCCTAGCTAAAACAAAAATTTTTTTTCCCTTCCAGTAGCACCTTAAAGACCAACTAAGTTAGTTCTTGGTATGAGCTTTCGTGTGCATGCACACTTCTTCAGATACACAGCTGCCTTTTTTCCTTGCAAAACTCCCGTCTTTTCCTCCTACTTGACAGATAGACGCATCTGTGCACATCCTCCCTGTGGTTGGGAGAATGAGTTGGCTACAAGTCAAATACTCTTCTTTCATCCCATCCGTTATTCAGGTAGACAATGCTGTGATCTCCAGATGATGTTGGACTGCAACTTTCGTGATCCTTGACCATTGACCATGTTGTCAAGGGCTGATGGGAGTCCAACAACATCTGGAGGGCCCCACATTGGCTGCTTCTGCAATCTATCCTCTTAATTTATCCCCTCACTGGTTTGTACTATTTGAAACTTCATAGGTATTTATATAAAAAAATTAAAAAATTGTCCAGTAGCACCTTAGAGACCAACTACTGGTTAAGTCTGCATTCACTTCGCTTCTCTCTCTTTTCAGTTCTCCAACTTGCTGGGTACAGTCTACCGACATGGAAACCTGAATTTCACTCCAGATGGGAACTCTCTGATTAGTCCTGTGGGAAACAGAATTACCGTCTTTGACTTGAAAAAGTATGCATCTTCTTTCATTGTCTTTATAAATGAGCTTTCTCAAAGAGTAGATGATCACTAGAGGTACTGAGCCTCTGCATACAACACAGACTGTTAAAAGGGCTACTTTGGTCTGTTTCTGGGTCTCTTCTGTTGTTCCACTATAGTGAAAGAATGTGCTCCATTATCAAAGTTATAAAATGGGCTAATGAATAGTACACTGCATTCACACTGGGAAGGATGTAGCTATGTCCCACTCCTCTTCATACATGTGGGATGACATAAAGGAAATCTGGCCTGAGAAACATGGTATTGTGTGCAGAAATGTATTTCTATGTGCAATTCACACTTCCTGGATTGGGCAGAGG
Source organism: Podarcis filfolensis (assembly GCF_964270895.1). Lineage (NCBI taxonomy): Eukaryota > Metazoa > Chordata > Lepidosauria > Squamata > Lacertidae > Podarcis > Podarcis filfolensis. Next base: position 48,678,480 of record NC_139607.1, on the reverse strand, counting down.
TGTATAACAGATTAGCATTTTGCATACAGTTCTGTCACTGTTTGGACGTTTTATTGATTCTTTCACTCTCTTCTCTCCCAGTAACAAGTCTGAAACATTACCACTGGCAACCCAGTACAATGTCGCATGTGTGGGACTCTCTCCAGATGGAAATCTTGCTATATTAGTTGATGAAGGTATTTTAGATTTTTAATATAATGAAAAAGAATTCAATCAGTATCACAAATTTTTAACAGAAATATAAGTTACAGTTAGATTCATTTTAAGTATAACTATCTTTTATATATTATGTTCTACAATCAAGGCAAAAAATGTTGTTTGCTTTTATTATAGTCCTTTGAATAACATGACTCTTTTATTTCATTTAGAAATTTGAGTTTGAAATTGGGCTGAATATAAATGATGCTCAATCTATTTGTTCTTTTTCCAACAGAGGGAGCTGCCTTACTTGTCAGCTTGATCAGTAAATCTGTGATTCATCAGTTCCATTTTCAGAAACCTGTGCACAGTGTCTGTTTTTCCCCAAATGGAAAGTAAGAGAAACTTCCTGGTTTTGTGTTTATTTCTTTTTTTGTATGTATAAGTGATAGTCGTACCAGTTGCTGAAATGAATTTTGCTTATCATAGGAGTTGGGAAGTAATAGACACAGTAGGAAACATGACCTTTTTTACTGGATCACCTTTATACACCCCAAATCAATATGCTTCTTGTACAAAAGTGTCTGGTGACAAAATAATTACAAATAACTATCTAGCTGTAAATACAGACTTTCGCTTATGTTTATGTATGTGTGTAGATATATAAACCTTGGAAACCTGCACAATTCTACTGCATTATCCGAATACATGCGCTTGGCGTCATCTTGTTCATTTTTATTTCTCTGCTGAATAATTATGTATGTTAAGTTCATTTTTCATATTATGTTAAACAGGAAATTTGTGGTCACAAAGGAGAACGTTGCTCTGATGTACCATGCCCCAGGAAAAAAGCGAGAATTTAATGCGTTTGTCCTTGACACAACTTACTATGGTGCATATGACGAAACAACATGCATTGATTGGACAGATGATTCTAAGTAAGTTTTAATATATGCAGTTTACCAAGGCAACATAGAAAATGAGCAAATACATTGAAAGCCAATGCGACTTGGGTTGATTGTATCTGCTGATAATTTTGAAAATCTTGCATTGCAAAAAGAAAAGAAAAGAAAATCTTGCATTGCTCTTTTTAGGAGAGTGTATTTAGGCAGTGCCTCATCTCATAAATTCCCTTAACAGTAATGCTAAAAGTTCAGGTTATTGTTTCAGGATTCTCCATTGTCCACATTTTTCATTCGTTAATAGAGATTTTGTTAACTCCTGAGTTAATAAACAATTTTTATTAAAGTAAGCATAGAGGGTTGGGTCCAGCAGAACCTGTCTGCAAATGGAAATATTCTTTCTCTACACAGAAGGTGTTGCAGTCAAGCCCAAGCTTCCCTGAATATAAAGAGGGACACACTTTTTTTTAATCTGTTCCTCCTACAGCTCTCTGCTGCCACTTCTGACACTGTTCCAGAGGTTCCCCAACCCTCCAGAGTAGTTGGGGTGTATATGTGCAGAGAAGGACCAATGAAAATCACCTTCCCCACTCTTCTGTGAATTAGACCTGGAAACATCCCATTTATTGAACAGAAATCCTCTCATGGATCTCTGAATCCAACTTAATATTTGTAATGCAATCATTTCCATCGTTCCATACAATTATTCCATTCTTTAAAAAAGGGTTGTTGAAATATATTAAAAATGACTCCTTAATTTTCTCCTCTTTCAAATAAATATAATGTATTTCTCCAAATTCACTGTCTATAAAAGTTTACTTAAATCAGTTTCTAATATCATTAAGTGTCCACTGATCTATTTCAATTGCCTCTGTTTTGTATATCCACATGTACACACTTTGGCTAATAGCAGTAAGGGATCGACCAGATGCCTTTTCCCAGTTTAAACTGGAGAGACTATCCACTCAGATGGCGGGAACTGGGAACTGTGGTTTGGAATCCCATGATTTCCTTCCAGTGGCAGTGAACCTTTGGATCCAAATCTGTCTCTTCGTTCCTTGCTATCTTTGCAAAGGCCTCTCACTCTCAATAGAGAGTTGAGCAGTATAAACTGCTTGTTGACATATCCACTATGATGTAGTTTTTGAGATGTTCTAACCACGATTCTTTTATTCTAGATGTTTTGCAGTAGGAAGCAAAGATATGTCGACGTGGGTGTTTGGAGCAGAGCGATGGGCCAATCTGATTTATTATGCATTGGGAGGTCATAAGGATGCAATTGTTGCCTGTTTTTTTGAAGGAAACAGTCTAGATGTATGTACCTCTTATATATATATATATTGCATTGGTTTTTATGGTTAGTGTACTTTGCTTTTGGATAATTATATGGCACAAGTCAATGAAAGGCTGTGTATAGCCTACTTTCCTCAAGGTGTTTACATACTGTAGGGGTCTTCTGCAGATTGCTTATCGGGGGGGCAGTGGCAGTTCTTTAAAAACGTGCCCAGAACTGATGTCCTGGGTGCCCAGAAATAAGCCAGCAATCAGCACCTCAGATATATTATGTTCCCATATTTCTAAGTCCAGAAGGGGCCTGTTATGGATTTTGGACATTGGCTGTTAATTAATGTTTATATTTAGAATGTATGTATACAGCGGAGCTCAATAGTGTACAATAAACGTAAGATAACAATAAAGTAGGATCCCAACAAGGCTTTATATTTTGTCTAAAAATTCAGTTTATTAGGCATCTCACATCTAAGCTTGCTTTCTCTCAAATAAGTTCAAATTGAAAGATAATGTCTTTGTAATTAGGTACACAGGAAGCTGGCTCATACTGAATCTAACTATTTATCTATCGGGCTCAGTCTTGTCTATACTGACTGGTAGTGAGTTTCCAGGCTTTTAGGCAGGAGCTTTTCACAGCTCTATCTGGAGACATGAGGGATTGAATTGGGGATCTGCATGACTATGTTGCAAGGGAGATGCTTTTTCGCTGAACTGTGGTCATTTCCCCCCTTGTAAGTCCAAGTAGCTTACAAGATTCTGTTTTACAGTTTCATGAGATAACATTTTATTCTTAGAGAATTGCAGTCTTTTGAGCTAAGTATCCTTTCGACTCTCCGTTGAGCGTAGTGACATCAAATGTTTGTTTAGCTCATCTGCTTAAGGCTCATTATAGTCGTGCAATGATGTTAACCATTATGTTTTGGTGTTCCAGTTGTACACTGTCAGCAGAGATGGGGCTTTGTGTGTCTGGCAGTGTGATACAGAACTAGATGGTTTGAAAGCTCGACCCCCAAAAGATCAAACTGAAGACAAGGCAGAATTGGCAGAAGGCCTAGATGAAGAGTTGATGGAAGAACAGAAGGGCAAAGAGGTCCATGGGAAAGCCAGCACACATAAGAAAAAAGAGAAGGGAAAGAGAGTAAAATACTCATGTGCTGCCAAGTAAGTGATCTTCCAGAGAGAAAAGGAGGAATATGTTGCAACCAGGAGCTTGGTCATGTAGTCAAAGCCAGTGTATATGAAAACAAAACAATTCCATTAGACTGTCTTATTGTCACACTATGAATGTGCTGCAGGCATGACTATTGATTAGGATTATGGCATTCTAACCTTCTAAAGTGTGAAGATTTCCCACACCACAATCTCCAAGCATGTTCAACTGAAAGCACTTAGACTTTCCCTTGTGGTGGACAACACTGCCTTAACAAGCATCCAGTTAATAAGAAAGAGGCTCAGACTTCCCCTGTCAATGTGGCAGGATCTGAAGTGGACATGTTAGAGGTGGAACAGAAAAATGCCATACCGAGGAATTCTATCCCCTGATTCACTGGTTAACCAGTGGGGGGCAAGCATTGCTCTGCTGCCGAGTCCCCACGGTGCCTGACAGTTCGTGGGCAGGTGGAAGCTACTGCTGGTGGTATCCAGTGTTAACCACAACATTGTTTCTTCCTTTGACTTTTTTATAGCATCTTTTTTTGTTTTTTTAAAAAAAGTGGTGGGTTGGATGTTGCTTGGATTTTTAATAGATGGCTACCTTTCTTCACTTGTTTTTACTTCATGTCCAAAATGTCAGAGTACCATTGGTCTTTTGCTGGTGTATTATGAAATTAATTGAGTGGTAAATATGCCGTGCATTAAACGCATGTCAGTAGCATATTTCAATTGTTTTCTCAGATACTTTTTCAACAAAGAAGGTGATTTTAACACCTTGACAGCTGCAGCTTACCACAAGAAAATTCACCTACTAGTCACTGGCTTCGCGTCTGGAATTTTTCACCTCCATGAACTTCCAGAATTCAATCTCATCCATTCTTTAAGGTAAGTATGGATATTGCTCATTATAGAGAAATGTAGTTCTAGAGAAAGAACAAATCTTTTTTTCCTTTAAAAGCAATTTCTGCTTTATAAGCTTGGACAGAGTGATACTGGTATTAGTGTACTTTCTTCATCTACAGGTTCTTATGACTTAATAATGCATTATTTTATATGGGTCTGAAATTTTAGCATGGGCACCCAAATGCTTCGCTTCGCTTTAAGCAGTTTCTTTCTTTCTTTTTGCTACTTAGCATTTCGGACCAAAGGATCGCATCTATTTCTATCAACAGTACTGGTGACTGGATTGCTTTTGGGTGTGCAGGTGCGTAACTATGAGACACACAGTTGAATGAGGGCCTGTTTATACAATCAGTTATGTTGAGAGAACCCTTTGACACACTTCATCTGTGGAAATTCCTTTAGATATAAATTGGGGGCTGCTGGGATGAGAAGCTTAAATCTTCAGCTCTGCTGGTGTTAAGTCCCCAATGCTGACTCTGTTGAAGACACCGTAGCATAACTTGCTTATCCTTGCTCAGTCGAGGTTCAGCCAGGTGAGGTGAAGCTGGTAAGCCAAGCTGGTGTAAGTTCCCAAAAAAAGGTCATGGCAGGCGCAGGACCAGAGCCCTCTCTCTGACTAAGGCTGGATCCTGAGCCCATTCAGTTTGGTTGCATGCCCTGCCATAGAATACACCTTGAAAGGCTTGCTGTGCTCAGGCAGAGCAGCAGCCCCTCTGTTCGACAGTGTTTGGATCAGGTTTCACTTCATGCTCTCTTAACCTACACCAGCTTCTTGTGCATATGATCGCTCCTTTAGAGACTTTGGAAAGTTATCACATCCAGGCAAAATTAGGGAGGTTGGACCCATTTCTTTATCAAGCTGGGTTATGAAATCACGAACAATAGCAGGTTGAGTCAGAATCTCCTTGTTACTTGAATACATTGGTTTGGGCCCTAGCCTCTGGAGCAGGAGAAAACAAGCTTCCTTCATCTTCCATGTGGCAGCCTTTTAGATATTTGAAGGTGGCTATCATATCTCCTCTTTTCCAGGCTAAACATACCCAGCTTCCTCAACCATTCCTCCTCATAAGGCTTGGTCATGGCAATGTGTGTTGCGTTGCCAGTTCATGCATCATGTTGTCCTTGTGAATATGGGCAAGCACAAGCTTGTGTAAAAAATAAGAATCCATTTGAACCCTGAGAGCGGTGAAATGCTAATCCAGTTTGGTCAGTCTTGATTGGTGCAGTTCTTACACCCACCATATTTCTGAACTCATTAACTGCAATTTACAGACTTAGCTTTGTGTTTGTTGGTGTATTCTATGTATTGGTGCTGCAGGAAAATGTATACATTGACTAGTTGTATTTGAGTTTGAACTACTTGTCATTATCCTTACAGGTCTGGGGCAGCTTCTGGTTTGGGAATGGCAGAGCGAGTCCTATGTGCTAAAGCAGCAAGGCCATTTCAACAGCATGGTTTCTCTTGCATATTCTCCGGATGGGCAGTACTTAGTCACTGGCGGAGATGATGGGAAAGTAAGTCTGCCGCATGTTATTGAGCATGGAGTTTGTAACTCTCTAAAATCTGCAATTTCTGGGCATATACTATAAAGATACTAAGAAAGGAGCTCTTAAAGCTTCTAGGAGCTAGGAATCTTAATTTATTTTGGATATGTTGTCATTCCTGTTTGCTATGGGTGATGCTTGCATTGTTTTTTAGAAAAAAGGCATTAGTGTATATTTGGAGCAGAAGCAAAGCTGTGTAACATGGAAGTTGACCATGTTCTTGGTTGGCTGTAGCGATTCGTAATGTCTGGCCAGATCATATTGTCAGTGATGTTTCCAACTGACAACAAAATGATAAATTCATGTCCTTGGGCTTCTGCATGTGTGATTTTGAATGGCTTGCTTAACTTTCCTGGAAGTTTAGCTCTGCTAAGTGTGGTGTACGGGAGTGTTCTTTCAGTGGCTAACTGTGTCAGTCCCAGAAAAGGAATATTTCTGAAGCTTACTGGAGCATTTTCTGTTTTCTTTTCAGGTGAAGGTGTGGAACACCAGCAGTGGGTTCTGTTTTGTAACTTTTACAGAACATACAAGCAGTATATCTGCTGTAACATTTACTGCTTCAGGATATGTCATTCTGAGTGCTTCCCTAGATGGGACAGTTCGAGCTTTTGATCTGCACAGGTAAATTATTCTTTCCCCCCCTAGCAAAATTCTCTCTTCCCTGAGCTTGGAGTGGAAAACCAGAGAATTCAGAGGGAATATTAATATCTAGAATGTTGTTTGGTTATATGTGGTACACTCCTCTTGTGCCATTGAGCATTTCATAATTTTGAAAGTATCCAATAGAAAAATTGCACCCAGTTTCAGAAACAACCAAAGCCTAGGCTTCTCCATTGAGGAGAAGCCTAGGCTTTGGTTGTATAAATATAATTTATTTAAGCTAATCAGTTGTTCACTTGGGATATTCCAAAACTTTTTGTGATATCACTGAGGGACTTTTACCTAGAATAGTATACAGGCACCAAAGTTCTTCCTTAAATCACATTCCTGCATGTTTTAAACAGGTACCGCAATTTCCGCACCTTCACTTCCCCACGACCAACACAATTCTCTTGCTTGGCTGTGGACTCCAGTGGCGAGATTGTTTCAGCTGGTTCTCAGGACTCCTTTGAAGTATTTGTGTGGTCAGTGCAGAGTGGGCGACTCTTAGATGTAAGAGACGTTTTGGTTGTCTCAACACCTTTTGAAACTGCTTTTAATTGAGGCTGATTCCATCCTTACAGCAGAGACCGTATATATTTGCAGGATTTAAAAGAATCATTGAATTTGAGTGAGTTGAGCGTGATTAAAAATATGATTAAAAATAGGCACATCTTTAATTTATCTTACTAGCTAATGTGCAGTTTTTGCATCTAAATTCAGCTTCTAACATCTAACCCTATTGATCGGCACAGCTGTGCCCACTTGGTGTTCCCTGTGTCTTCATAGCTCCAACAGAATCCTTTGTAGAGCAAGTGGAGAGGTCTGCCTATCATTTTCACTCCCATTATGATCATTCAATATAAGGATGTATCCCATGTAGGTTAGCTGTTCTGTGTGTGCTGCCATGCTGAATCTGGCAATGATATCTGTTGCCAAATAGTCATGTCTCTCAATGCTGATCCACAGCTGTGATGGCGATACGGTGATTGTTTTAGTGTTACTGTATTGAAAGTCCTATTGCTTGTGATCCTGGATCCTTGCTCTGATTTGGTGGTGCATTAGAAGGATCTGGTCATGTGCTTTGCTTATTTTAAATGTGGCTCAAAAGTCATATACTATAGTAACTTTAAATGTTGGGAATTGCAACCCAGTAATGGTATCTCTGATGTGCAATTTTTGCATTTTGTATGCGTTTTATATGCATTTTGTTCCATCTGTGGATTATTTTTTTCTTGTATAAGATACTGTGTAAACCAACATGTATAAAATAAATCAAATTGGCTTTTCTCCATTAGGTCTTAGCTGGTCATGAAGGCCCCATCAGTAGCCTGTGTTTTAATCCCGTCAAGTGTGTCTTAGCAAGTGCCTCTTGGGATAAGACAGTCAGGTTGTGGGATATGCTGGATAGCTGGAGGACCAAGGAAACACTGGCACTGAACTCGGATGGTGAGTCCCTTGGAAATCTCTTGTGCGAATGCAGGTAGCTATGTTCTCCATGTGATGTTGGGTGGCTGGTTAAAGCTTCAATTGGTCCTAGGTTCTGGGAAGAAAGCTTGCATATAATGCAGCTTTTTCCTCACAACTGGAACTTAATTTGTCAGGTAGTACATCTGTGTTTGCTTGTATTTACTTGAAGCAATTCTGTCTCTCCCTTCTTTGTTGCCCATTCCCAGGGTGGGTTGCAAAGCATGCAGCGCACCATAAACTGCAATAAATACTATAATAACAAGCTGAAGGATCAGATGAGAAACAGTCAATGAGCAAGCATTATAAGATTCATATTAAAATGAGTAAATGCAGTCACTGAATCTCCATTGCATAAAAGCTTGGCAATACACATACATTTGCATTAAAAACCAACCAACCCGGTACAGCAGGTGTCAGCAGTACCTGCTGTAAAATGTAAACTGCAAAAGGTTCAGAAATGAAAAAAATGAAAATGAAAAAAATGCCAGGATAAATGATTATGTTTCAGCACGACTTTATACAGCACAGCATTATATATAGTCTTTGTGATGATGGATATGTTATGTGTTGAGCGTGTGTGTTCATGTGTGATTTCTGGAAATTCTGAATCTGGTTTCATTGAGTTTATCTGTGTGTGTGTTTTTAACAACTGAGGGCAATGTGGCTGAAATGTACATACAGGAAGGCATGACTTTGGTTTTGCTCCCTTACCTTTTCCAGTGCTCGCTGTTGCTTTTCGTCCGGATGGCAATGAACTTGCAGTTGCTTCCTTGGATGGACAGATCACTTTCTGGGACCATGAAAATGCTACGCAGACTGGATCAATTGTGGGGCGACATGACCTTCAGATGGGCAGAAAAGAGCTGGACAAAATAACCGCCAAACAATCTGCTAAGGGGAAGTAGGTAGACTTAAAAAAATAATTTCCCCCCTTGGTTTACAGAAGTACATGCCTTGTCTCTTTTTTCAGGTTGTAAAGTCTTTTCTACAGATCAGTTACATTTGTTATGAGACATTAGTGTTGAGTACAGTATAAGGTCAGGGATGGAGAGAAGGGGAGAGGAAGGGTGGTGGTGAAACTTACATTCTTTTTTATCATGTATGTGTGGGGTTTTGTGTCAGCGTCAACTGGATAGGTTCTCTTTCTATTTGCTTGTTACATAAGTAGGTTGACTATTTGATCACAGGGTTGGGAGGGATCTCCAGTGTCATCTAACCCATTGGTGACTGTATTCTAGGAAGGATTAGCTCTCTTCCTTTGAATTAGGGATACTTAATATAGTTGTTGGAATTAACTACCTGTGTATCTGGTGAACTTGAGTTTTATTAGACTAGTTTTAATAGAGAAGTAGGACGCTTGTGCATTGCTTGCTGCCTTTGAAAGCTCTCTTGTGCGTCCTATTGACTTTTTGTAAATTAAATGTGTCTCCTTACTGCAGATAAAGGTGTGCATATGTGATTGTATTAGTATCTGGTTTTGATAACTTCTTAAGATGTGGGCATCTGACTTAATGCTCCCATCAGCTATGAGCTTGTAGTCAGACTTGTAGTCACAGTCTTAGGTTTTACTTGTTGCTGTGTGAAAGGTAACCTTGCAATTTGTTAGAGCTCATTCAGCACCCCTCTTACCATGTTAGCAGGCAAAGGCAGTAAGAGAATGGCTGGCATATGTTTTGAAGGACTGTTTTCAGATAACTTATTCAGATAATTTTTGCAAAGAAAGAACTTATTGCAGGTAGGTTTTTAAACCGTGATGGACATGTCAGGCGATATGAGTATTTTCTCTTTTTTTCAATCTCCCACTAATAAAATAGAAGGTTCTACTATAATTAATAACCCCATGGTATTCAGGCTGTCACAACATTGTTTATTTCAATCCTGACCTTTTTCTATTATGTGTTGAATCTCTTTAGTTCATGAAAAAATGATTTTAAGATGGCGATGGTTGGAATGGTTGGGTAGAGAAAGGAGGACCTAATTTCTTAGCACAACAGACATCTATCTGCAGCATAACCAGAATATCTCTCTTGGTGGAAGGGACTGACTTATAACATAAATCTAACATGTCTTTGTTTTCCTCCCCAGATCTTTTACTACTCTTTGTTACTCAGCTGATGGGCAGTGTATTCTAGCAGGAGGGCAGTCAAAGTTTGTTTGCATTTATCATGTCAAGGAACAGATGCTTATTAAGAAATTTGAAATATCTTGCAACTTGTCTTTGGATGCAATGGAGGTTAGTGATTGATTTCCCCCCCCCCCCTTATTTGTTGTGTATGTTTGGGTATGATCTATATGACACTATTAAACTGAAGTATGTTTGTGCTTCTGCTTCCCTGTGCCAACCTGAGTTGTAATTCGTCAGTGAATCCAGTCTTTGGACCAAGTGATGCAAATCTGTGCTCCAAAGTATTTTGTTATGACATTCCAATCTATTTTTGGTATGAACCAATGTTGTCTTTTTAGTGCGTGACTTTTATCCAGAAAGCATGGGCACATCTTAGATTTGGAGGGATAGAGATTGAGCAAATGCTGTAGCCCTTTAAATATTCTGAAACATTATAGAAATTCCAAATAGTTTACCTGAATTCACATGCCTTCTACCTGAAGAATATAAGCTTTGCAATGTTGTTGTTGTTTTTCAATTTTACAGGAGTACTTGGATCGCAGGAAAATGACTGAATTTGGTAGCATGGCATTAATAGATGAAGGAACTGGGGATGATGATAATGTTGCAATCCCTCTTCCGGGAGTTAAAAGAGGTATCTGTTTCCATTTCACAATTTTCAGCTTATCTGCTGTTTCATGTGTGCCAGGTACTCTGTGAGCTAGGAAGCTCCCTTGCTGAGTCAGGGAGGAATGGAAAGGGTGAGAGCATGCAAAGCAAGCCTTTTGTTTATGCTTTCTCACTTTTACTTCCTAAAGCGGTGATCAAACCTTTTTTTTAAGCTGGGAGTCCAGCTAATAGCACTTTGTCTTCTTTTGACATCTCCTGAAGAGTGAAACCCATTGTGTGAGAATGGGCGCTTGGAATTTAAGATTTCAAAATGCTGCGGTCGATGCAGCCATCAGTTTCACATTCCGTGATGGTTCTAGGGAAGGGATTCAGTGCCTCCAGCACTGTGGTCACCACCAGCTTTTTCACATCCATCCCTGTTTTGTGAAGTGGTCCCTGTTGCCTCTTTCCTGTGTTCTCTTGCAGTTTACCTGTCTTAATCTGTTTTCGCTCCCATCAGCCCCATCCAACGTTGTAATCAGAAGGATAGGCAGATTCCTAGATATTACTGCAACAATCTGTACTGTGTTCAGTGACAGTGATGACAGGGAAGGAAATGGGTTGTATCCAGCACTGCGCAAGCAGAGTTCCACTTGTGCAACAGGACTTTCATTGCCTCTCTTTTTCTGGTACATCAGCAAAAGCTGCTCCAGGGGTTCCCCAGCCCTCCAAAAACTTATTTTGAGTGTGTCGGGGGGACTGGTGGGTAGGTGAGAGGAAGTTCCATTGCATGCAGGGAGGTATGTTGTGTGAAGCTTTCAGTGTTGGACACAGCCCAAAATGTAGTTTTTACTATGCTGTTTAAACTCTGGCAAACAGTTTTAAACCTTTTTAGAAATATTTTATTTATTTTTTACAAATGCTAGTGCAACTGGCTTGCCATACTGACGGCTAACTAAATGGAATTAACTTGGATTCTCATGGTTAGTACAGTCATACCAAGGGATGAATACGCTTCAGGTTAAGCATTTTTGGGTTGCACTCCATGGCAACCTGGAAGCAATGGAATGCATTACTTCCAGGTTTCGCTGCTCACGCATGTGCAGACACTCATAATGACGTCATGCGCAGAAGCGGTGAAACGCGACACGCGCAGACACAAAGTCGTGTGTTACATTCACTTCAGGATGCGAACGGGGTTCTGGAACGGATCCCGTTCACATCCAGAGGTACCACTGTACATGCAAAATTAATATTTAACACAAGAAGTTAACTGAATTTGTCTTTTACTTGGTTTCAGGTGACATGAGTTCTCGATCCTTTAAACCAGAAATAAGAGTGACCTGCCTCCGCTTCTCTCCTACCGGTGGGTGCTTTTAGAATGGAACTGGCAATGGTGCTGCTTTTAGGATCAGGTTGTGGTGGTTTAAAAGAAATGAAGGGGCTGTCTTTTTAAAAATTGCTATTTTTTGTGTGTGTGAATTTAATGAGAAGAACAAGGAAAAAGAGGAAATAAAAGAAGAGAAAGAGGGAAGAGAAAAATAATAATGATAACTGGCATATACAAATAATACGAAAGATAGACCACCATTAGTAAGTAAATCTTAAATTAAACATAGGTTAATAAGCCTTCCAAATGTCCAGATAGGTATCCACACAAAATTGATGCCTATATGAAACATGTGGGGATCCCTGTGTGCTTGTGCTCCCTCAAAATCATTCGCCCCTGGCCCTCCCCATGCTGTGCCTCTGCCTTAAGTCTTTTCCCTAACACTCCTCATATGCTGTTTTGCGCATCCATCTCTTGCCATCAGCATTGAGAGGCAACCAATCAGACCTCTGCCTTTCATTTGCAGCAGGAAGGAGTAGTGAAGGAAACTTGAAGAAACAAGGATCTGCAGTGACAGGGGCAGGGTAGAGTCACACCACACATTTAAAGCACAGGGCTTCCCCCAAAGTGTCACGGAAGCTGTAGTTTGTTAAAGGAACTGGGAATTGAATTAAACTACAGTTCCCACCATTACTTGCTTTGGAATGAGATGGCTGTCTTAGTTCACCCCTAGAACAGCATAACTAATCATAATTACTAGATATTTGTCACTTATTTGCACTTTGATTTGACTAGTGGAAAGTACGTGTTTTATGCCAGCCAGTACAGTTTAAGAATAAAGTTGTTTGTACACGTAGATTTATTCTTCAAGATCTTGGTTTATAAAAGCTGTCTAATATAATTTTCCAATATTACTCCTTCCAGACATGAACAATTTTAACTAGCACAAGCAATATTTCTCTTGTAGGACGAAGCTGGGCAGCAACAACCACAGAAGGTCTTCTTATCTATTCTTTGGACTCTAGTCTGGTCTTTGATCCATACGACCTAGAAATTGACATCACCCCTAGCAGTATTCGTAAAGTACTGGCTCAGAAGGAGTACAACAAGGCGATTGTCATGTCTTTTCGACTGAATGAGAAGAAACTGATTCAGGAGGTCCTAGAAACTGTTCCATACAATGAAAGTAAGCTGGAATTCTGTTGCCAGTCTAATGTGGTGGTTGCAGAAAGCTAGATTTCCTGAAGTTATAAGATGTCTCCAATACTTGGTTTGTCTATATATTAGGGAGAAGGGAAAGTATATGAAGTCCCATATGATCTCAGGTGCTTGACATGTGTGCAAGAATAAGAGGGGAAATATATATATATATATAGTGCAGTAGCACCTTAGAGACTAACTAAGAACAAACTTATATTTCATCTGCGTCAGACCAACATGGCTGAAATCTAGAAAAAGGGGGAAATATGGAAAGAATAGCATCGTGCAGTATGGCAGCTTATTGATTTGGATTTCCTTTGCCTGGAGATACCTTTTTTTAATTAAAAAACAACAACTTGGAACTGGAAAGCTTAGTGATGAATCATATAGAATATACTGGGTTTTTTTGGCTTAAGATTTTGCACATGTGATTTAAACTAATAACTTGTTATTTTTTAAACCACAGTTGAAGTAATCTCCTCAATGCTTCCAGAAGTGTATATAGAAAAAATGCTAGAATTTTTAGCCTCTTCCTTTGAGACATCTCGTCATTTGGAATTCTATCTACTCTGGACTCAGAAGTTGCTTATGTTACACGGATGCAAGTTAAAAACAAGGTTAGTGACCTTGGGGATAAGGGTGTGGGAAGAGAGAGAATAAGACATACTGGTATCCTGCCCCTATCTAAGAAATTTGGAGTGGTTTCCCGTCAGAACTGGTTGGGCCCAGATCTGCTTAGCTTTAGAAAATTAAATATCATTCTTTAGACTGTGAATTTGAATTCATTGCAAGTCACCATTCACAGCTGTCTCAGTTCTTTGACACTTTGAAGTTTTGAATTTAGCCCTTTTCATTCTTAAAATGTACAGAATGATTTTTACAAACCAAGAGTTAACTTTTTTGTGTGCTTTTGCAGGTCAGAGAAACTGCTGCCCACCATCCAATTCCTTCAGAAGAGCATTCAGCGTCACTTTGAAGACGTTTCCAAACTGTACGTATTTTGTTCAGTTGCATTCTCTTTCAAATAATTTCTCTTCCCAGTAGAAAGAGATGACTCTGACTAGAATATTGAGCATTTCTTAATGAAAATTCCCTTTCCCCTTCCTTCCACCTAACATCCTGCATTGTATTGGGGAGAATTTTACCTGGGATCTTCTAGCTTTGTGTGATTTTGTTCTGTCAAGTGCCTTGCCATTCACTCACTGACCTTCCTGTTGCCTTAAGGACCCCTCTTGTTCCCAGCACCAAATTCCTTCAGGGGCGGGGAAGGTAGTTGGGGGCTGCATACTACTGTACTCCATCATTGAACACACACATGCTTTCCCCATTCACACACATACACAAACACACAGTACATACCGGACTCATAATCTCATACCCTTAACAAACAGCCCCCGATAGCTAGCCTGTTCCAATTAGTTCAGGAAGAGGTCTTTCCCCCCATTGTCTTAATTCCACCCTTCCGGTGTGTCTTTGTGGGGATGAAAAATGCTCCTTCCTCACTGGTCTGCACTGATCAGCAGGAGAGCATGGAGAAAGTGAAGCTGGGGTGGCGAAAGGGCTTGGGGAAAGTCTGGCAGGCCAGAGAGTCACCATATATGTTAGATCTGATGGTTTGTTATTTCAACATTAGAGCATCTTGCAACATGGAGTTTACTTGCAGAAGCAGCTAGTAAGAAAGATCGTGGTTAATTAGTTGCGTGTGCCAATGAAGCATCATCAATTAAAATCCACAGACATAACTTTCATATTGCCTCAAACATAATACTTTTCATTGGAGCCATTCTCAGGTTTGCCTTGAGAAATTAAGCTATGAGTGTGGCATGTGTGAACCAATGCAAGTAGTATGTTGCTGACAGTGGTCTGATTATTGGCTACTTTTTATAAACATAGGAAAGCTCTTACATGCACTGCTTTGAATCTACCTAATCCCCCACCCCATGGTCTTTGTCTCTACAGTTGTGACTGGAACTGTTATAACATGAAATATATTATGGCCATTTCACAACAGAGGGGTGTGAAACGTACAGCAGAAGTGTCTGAAAATGAAGATTTGGAAGACTCCAATAATGACTCTGTCATGGAAGAATTGCCTGCACTTCCATGAACTTTTGAGAATGCTTTTTCATACATAAGTAATTTAAACAGTGGTATTCACTGAGAACTGAGCAGCCCTCATAGAGGCATATTTTGTACAGGTGATGCAGCAACATGATTGGGAGTAAGCAGGCTATTCCTTTTTGTCCTCTGTTTCTAAACTAGCATGTAAATTCTTGATACTGCTAAATTTTAAGCAAGACAATGTCATCAAACGTTTTAGATGCCTAGGAGGAGGGGCAGGATCCATCTGCCACCAGTTGACTTCTGTTTCTGCACAGGAACTTTTAAGCTCCCTCCTTCCATTGACAGCCCTTTCTGGATTGGGAAGTCATTCAGAGTGGCATCCTGCAAGAATACATGGGGTGCTACCAGAAGAAAACATAGACTTCTGGCATGCATGGAAGTATTGGAATGTGAGTGGGGATGGATCCTAGCCATGGCTTTTTTTCTGGCTTTAGGGTAAACGCGTAAAAGTGCTGCAGTCATATTGCAAATGGTCCATTGACCTTTAGCACAATTTCATTGATATAAAATTCAACTATTAGTTGTTTATGGGGGAAAGAGAAATACTAGGACTGGTGGGATCTGAGATCAACTGAATGAATATCTAGGCAAATATTTCTTACAAAGCAGCTCATTGTATGGCCCAAATAACTGGTTGACAATTTTTAGAAACCGGCCATGCACAAGTGATTCCAGCTATTCATAATCCATGATGTATTCACAGATATCAACATGAGAATATGGTCTAGTAATAAAGGCATGTTCATAGCTTCACAGATTGTCTGGAGTGCATTAAGGCATGTAGTTACTTTTATGAAGTACTAGAAAATTACCCTGACTCAAATGTGGGAAAGTGTTGTATGTAATAAGGTGGTCTCCTACGTTAAACAACAGCAAATGCTCAGCTGTTGTAGCCTGAATGTGAATCGTGTATCGCAGGATAAAGTGAACAATGTTCTTTCCAAATGGTATTTTGGTGTTATTAGTTGATTGCTAGGATTTTAGCTAGGTGTAGGGAGTGTGGAATATTTATTTTTATTGATCTCTATACCATCGTTCACGAAACAATTCCATTGTTTTTCAAAGAAAAAGTACAGTAAGAACAGCCATACGAAACAGCAGATAGAAATAGCTGCATATTTTAACTTCAGTAGGTTTTTCAAACCTTTCTCCTGGGCAGGTTATTGTGGGCAGAGTTGTTTCTTTAGCTACTTGGATCCTAAGCCACATAGCATGTTAAATGTCAGCACCAGCACTTGGAATCATGCTTGGAAACAGGTGAGATTGGTGAACTGGGGGAAGTGATGGTGCAGTTATTCCACTATGACATATCTTATACCACATCTTTAACCTTAACTATAGGATGCAGCAACAATGCCAACTGGGTGGGTGTAGGTTTAGTGAGCGGTTGTTCACATCTCAACATTTAAAAGGGTCGTATGAATTGGACTTCAGTTGAATGAAAGAACAAATGAGTTATTAGGTGTTGAGTTTCCTGTACCCATTGAGGATGTTTGCTCCCAAGAAAGACACTGCTGAAATGTATTTTTCTTAGATTACTATGCGATACCCACCTTTCCCCCTTTTTTGGGGGGGGGGGCAGATCTTTTCCCACTCCTCCTCTCCCTTAACTAAAGGGGGCAATTTGGTTTGAAGGGAAATGTTTTTCAATGCCTGAATCAAAACTCGGCATTTTAAGTTGGAGCTTTGGGGAAATGCGTTCAAAATATAAAAGCAAAATACGATGAGGAATTTATAAGAGATAACGGAAACTAATCTGTATAAAACTGCCGCCCCCTCCGTTGGCTGCGCCTCGTTGGCCGACTGAGAGCGCCGGCCGCGCCTGCCAGCCCGAGCCGGTTCGCCCAGTGACCTACTCAGTCAGACCCTCCTGGCGAGCTCAGCCCTCTGACGTCAGCGGCGGGACAGGCCTCCTTGCCGGAGGGTGGCGCTGCTGCGCTCCTCCTGGGCCCATGCCGCACTCGCATTGACGCCGGTGCAACGGGCTAAGCGCTCCGGTGTCGCCGTGTATATAACTCCCTCCCCATTCGTTCCGCGGCTCGTTCCCTTCGAAGCGAAGTGGTGCGGGGATGTTGGCCGCCAGGTTAGCGGGTTGTAGGCCGCCCCTCTCGTCGCTCCGGGTGCTGAGGGGGCTCCCGGCCGCGGGGTTTCATTGCTCGGCGCAGCGTCTCCGCGGGGCCAGAGTCGCTGTGGTGAGTCCGGCTGCCAGCCGAGTGTGAGCGGATGAGCGCCTTCTTTCCCGTTGCGCCCTAAGGGGCGGCGGCCGCTGCTTCTCCTGCTCCTGCTCCTCCACAGGCGAGAGAGCTTGGAAAATTACTACCACCTTTCCCTGCCACCCCCTCGGCGGCTGTGCGGCACACAGGCAGAAATGCAACAGGTTGGGCGGCAGCTGCAGCCCTGGGCAAAGCTGCACGTGCTGCACTGCCTCCTCCTGCCTTGCTGTTAAAGGAAAAAGAGATGGCGGAGTGGAAAGTTGGCGTCCTTGGAAGGGAAGCAGTTGTTCGGGGTCGAGCTGCAGCTCCGAGCACTGCAGCCCTTCACTCGCGCACTTCAGGAATGCTGGCATTGCCCCAAATAGATACCTCGTTTGGTTTTGCTTCCTTTCTTTGGCTCTTATCGTAATTCTGCTCAATTCCCTACACGTAAAATTATTACAGCTCAGAAGCAAGTTTCGCTGGGTTCAGTAGTGTCGAGAATTGCGGCCGCAGATCAGTACTGTATAGTAATGGCTTTCTTTGTTTATACGGTAGTTATATTTTATAGCGCAAGCCCCCTTACATTCCGTGTTCATGCTGAAATATATAACAATATCCAGGCTCGTAAAGGCTTACTAGAGCTGCAGTGAAAAGTGGAGTGGAGAGTAACAGTTCAGACTTCTGTTACGGGTTCATGTAAGGGTCCCGAGTGAAGCATTTGGCACAGATGGGGGAATTTGGAGAACGTTGCAGACAGTTGAGCATTAACAAAACTACTGTGCCCTAGTCAGTGACTGACTTTGGGGGGGGGGGGGTTGAGAGGTTTGGGGAAGGAAATCTTAATACAGTTTACTATTGTTCCCTGGGAGTTTAGATAGTCTATAGAAACAAAGAGTTCTTATGTGGGACCTTCAGGAGTAACACTTCATCCATGAAAGTTTATGCTGCAGTAAGGAAAGCATATGAACAGAGTCACTTTTGGAATACTGAACTGAGTTGGACAAGAAACTACTGTTCCCTCTGTGTATGTGAACTGGGAAAAGAAATGTGATGTTGAAATCACTAGACTGATTTTCTTTTTGCAGGTCTTATCAGGATGTGGTGTTTATGATGGTACTGAAATCCATGAAGCCTCAGCGTGAGTGTATTTGTGTAATCATTGGGTCTCCAAATGATCAACAGTTGAATCAATTGATAAACAGTCCAATTACGCAGGCAGTATTTCTTTGTTTAGATAGCTTCTTGAGTATTTTGGAGAGTCATACCCTATCCCCTCCCCCTAGTTTCTACCAAGATATGAAGTAAATTTCAGTTTAATGTTTTGTTTATTTTGCTACTTCATCTCCTATATCTATGTATTTTGTAGGATATTGGTCCATTTGAGCCGTGAAGGAGCCAGTGTTCAGATGTATGCCCCAGATATTTCTCAGATGCACGTTATCGATCATAGCAAAGGACAGCCAGCTGAGGGTGAATCAAGGTAAGAACAAATTTTAAGACAGGCTACATGAATGTATCTAGATTTATATTTATCCAGTGCACACATATACACATACATCTATTGATACTCTGTGGGAAGCTGGCTACCCTCACTATTTGAATTGGTCTCATCTAAACCTCAGTTTTCTAGATTGTCTCTCCCACCCAGTTATATGTAAATAGTGTTCCCAGTATTTGGATCACAGTTCTGTATATTGCCCTCAAACCATTTGAGTATGACTATACTTTGTTAAATACTTTACCAATAAGTTCAGTAACTTTAAATTATCAATCTCAGGCTGTTCTTTCCTGGGGTCCTTTAATAGCAGTGCTCCTTATATGTCTATGTAGTCAACTTTTGCTCTTCACTTTATACCTCTTTTCTTTAAGAAATGTCTTAGCAGAATCGGCAAGGATCGCTCGTGGTAAAATTGCAGATTTGGCTAAACTTACTGTAAAGGATCATGATGCTGTGATATTTCCTGGAGGCTTCGGCGCGGCCAAAAATCTGTGAGTTCTGAATTTATACGCTATTGCAATTGTTAAATTCCAGATAATTAGCCTCTCTTAAGAGATGCTGTAGGAAAGTTATAGTTCATTAAGAAATACCATTTTTCCAGATGCGTTCGTTCAGGCTTCTTGTTTCATAAGGACAAATATTTTCATTGTTGTGTGTTTGTTGATCCCCCAGAAGAATACACATACCGTTTTTACAGCCAAATCAAGCCCCAGTCTAATGTTGAAAAACAGAATCAAAAGTTTTCTTTTTAAAAATGCCTTAAGTTTTATGCCACATTGTATGGAAATCTTGATGCTGAAACTATTAAAGATAAAATACCGAATTTTTGCACCATAACACTCACTTTTTTCCTCCTAAAAAGTAAGGGGAAATATCTGTGCGTGTTATGGAGGGAATGCCTACAGGTGGCATGCCTACGGATTTTCCTCCTCTAAAAACTATGTGCGTGTTATGGTTGGGTGCGTGTTATAGAGCGAAAAATACGGTACATTAAAAATATTATAAACTAGTTTAATGTGCCATTTTATATTTGTGAGCCACTCAGATAACTATGTTAAACATACGATGTATACAGTATGGTATAAGTACAATAATTATTAAGCAGTAATAATTATTCTTCCTGGTGGTGTTTTCTTGGCATGCTGCAATTTATGTTTAAGGGCCACTGAAATCAGTGGAACTGCATGATGGATTGCAGCTGTAGGCATTTGTTGAAGACTGAAACAATCTGTTACTTATTTGCATGCCTGTTTTCCCTTGGGGGGAGTCAAAATATTTTAAAGAGGTCTTTTAAGGCTGAATCTGTGGATCACTAATGGAATAAGAAAATAAACAAGGAAGCTTTATAGCATTATTGCTGCTTGAGAGGAATATGTTTTCAAGCTGGCTTGGCAGCATCGGTGCTAGAATGGTTCTCATGTATTACAGAAATAGTGCTGATGCCTTGTTTAACTTTTGCCTTGGGAATTTTTTTTAGTGCTTCATCTTTGCATCTGTTTTGCATTTAAGCGATCCAACTCACCCACTGAGTTTAAACTTGACTTTCTTTACTAGCAGTCAATAGACTATTAAAATATTTTTTAACAATTGAAAATTACACTTGATAAAATTAATAAAAATACATGTTGATACAGATGAAAAACGCAGACTTAAAATACTAAACTATCAGGCAATCTTAAAGAGGTCCAATAAGGATAGCTGTATTCAAAAACTTTGCCACTTGCTCTGTGACTAATTGATTGGAACCTTGGAGCAAAATGGTTATAAAAGACTCAGAGGAGCAACCAGGGAGGGACTGTGTAATGGGGAGATTTCAGACAATGATCAATAGGTTCTACGTGTAGCATTTCTGGAAAATGTTTGCAAACTACTTAAAGTCTGAAGGAAGGAGTGCTTCCTTCTCTTGGCTGTTATCCAGCTGTACATCTGCCAAAGAAATTGAGCAGCACAAATCTGAGAACCAAATTTCAAACTGCTCTGTGGTGGGCCATTATGTACACTCATAGAAAGAAGTTTGTGTTTACTTAATTGCCCAGTCAACTCTGTGAATCACTGCACGCAAATGGATCGGCAGGACAGGTGATTTTAACAATCTTCATATGACGGCTGTGCATGTATACCAAGGTGGCTGTGCATGTATACCAAGGTCGTCGTCATCGTCGTCCCCCGGATATCGCTGGACTACAGCTCCCATCATACCTCACTATTGACCATGCTGGCTGGGACTGATAGGAGCTGGAGTTGAATAGCGTTCCAGGGGCCATAGGTTAGCCACCTCTGGTTTACACCAACACTAAAACAGGTATCAAAAATATAGCTTGTATTTAGTGTTCCTGAGGAGGGAGTGGCCATATTTATTGACCTCTTTCTTCAGTACTGAAGCAAAGGAGTGTCTTGGCTTCTGTATTGAAGTAAGGCAGAGGATATTAATTGCTTTTATGAATAAATAATTCCTGCCTCACAGCCCTATTTTTTTAGGTGGGGTTGAAGGGAGGAATCTTGGAGGCTGCCTTATATTGAGTCAGAGCATTGTCCACACTGACTCGTAGCAGACCTCCAGAATTTAAGAATGGAGAGGTTCCTAGCCTTATCTAGAGATGCTGGGGATTGCACCTGCGGCTTTCTCCATGTGAATATGATGTTCTACCAGTGAGCTAGGGCAGAAGTTGAAAGGAAATGGGGATTGCTCTCTTTCTTTGAGTAGTTTAAATTGCATTTCAAGAGACACGGAAGGGCCTTTTACTTATTTAAAGCGTGTTGTACCTCTGGGAATGTAAAATTACAATTTATGGGTCTTTCATTCTTGTGTTAAGGTCTACGTTTGCAGTGGATGGAAAAGACTGTAAAGTGAATGGAGAAGTTGAACGTGTGCTAAAGGATTTCAACAAAGCTGGGAAACCCATTGGGTGTGTAAGTTATAAGATGGGAGTATTTGTTCACTACCGACCTGCCTTCAGCCCACCAGCCACAAATGTTTTGGCTGGCTGATTGCCTGGCACAACAAAGTTGTCAAGCATTGGCAGTCCACACAGTAGGTGATGGTTAGCTGCTTTCGGCCTAATGGATCACAATTTGGGCAGGGCCTATTCAGCTGATCAGCCGAATGAGGAGCCCTGATGGGCAAGGCATCCCATTTCCCACAGTGGCAGCATTTGGAAATCCCACAAGCAGGACATGGCTCAAAAGGTGTGCTAGTTTCTGTACCTGTACAGCACACCAATGCTCCCCAGTCCAGTGTCAATCCTTTCTCTCTTCCTCTTCTTTCCTTCAGACATTGTAGCAACCCACTTTTCTTTGAGGTCCCTGTTCTCACCTCCTTCTTGTCTCCCTGTCCTCCTTCCTTCTGCCTCCAGGCCTTCTTCAAACTCATGTTTCTTATCTTTCACACTCCTTGTCACTTCTGCTTCTGTTTTTCTGTCCTGCTAACAGCCCACAACTTTTCCAGTTTAAGGCCCTATGAGCTCTCCCAGCAACCAGATTTTATCTTCCAACAGCCAGCATAGAATTTCTAATGATTTCTCTCTGTGTGTGTTTGTTTTCTTTCCTTTTCTTATGGAGAAGCATTCTGGGCAGCTGCCACAAGGAACAGAAAAGAGGCATGGGATGGAACTGCCTAACACTTTCTCCTCTGGGTGTTTTTTTCCACTCAAGAGTGTCCTCCCCCTGTTATCAGCTGTGTGTGAGGAAACAGCTGGAGAAGGCATAATTTTGAGAGGTGAAAAGGTTCAGCAATCCTGTCCCTGGACTATTTTGCCTCTCCCAAGAGCTGTTACCTTTTTTTTTTTTTAAGCTGCGTTTTAGAAGTCTAAAGTTACCTTATTCCTTTTAGGATTTTGTTGAGATTGTTTTCCACCCTTGCCGCCTTTTCCTGGTTCTGTTGGACTGAAATTACCATTGCTGTGTAATGATTAATAAGGATTTTACTCAGTTTAGTATCTTTTTTATTTTTGAGGGTGTGCCAAATATTTATAAGCAAAGGAACAGGGAGGTGTAAATACAATAAATCCTCAATGGAGGAACCTAAGTGAAGGTTTTCTGTCCACCTTTTTTTCAGTCTGTGCTGCATTTCACCCGTTTTGGCTGCAAAGGTTCTTCCTGGTACTGAAGTCACTGTGGGACATGAAGAAGAACAAGGTGGTAAGTGGCCTTATGCTGGAACTGCTGGGGCCATTAAAGCACTGGGTGGAAAACACCGTATTAAAGAAGTAACAATATCCTTTTTTCTGGATGAAGGCTGAATTTAAGTGTCTTTTCCTCACCCCTCTCCACACCCTCCGCTACTCCCAAAGAGCCACATGTTTGGAAGCAAGTTGCACTGAAACCAGTAACAAGGTTTTCTTTCTCCTTAAGTGTATATGGGTTTAGGAGGTTAAGTGTGATAAGACATCAGAGATGTACATTTTTGTACAGAATTGAAGAGCTTTCGGGAAAGCATTCTGTGATATATTTTTATTAGCTGATAAACTGCATGACCATCTTCCTTGGGTTTCTAAAACCCTGATAATTAGTTATGATATAGCACAATACTAACCATGTCTGCTCAGAAGTAAGCCTTAATGAAGTTAGTGGGTCTTAATCCCAGGAAAGTAGGGTTAGCATTTCAGCCTTAGTATATTCAATTTGGAAGTAGGATAACATTTGCTTTAGGAAAATCATTAAACTTTTTATCTAAAGTCTAACATAAGAGACTGTTTTAAATGTGAATACCAGATGCCCTGGTCTATAATTCCCATCATCCCAAACTATTGGCTGTGCCAGCTGGTGATGTTTGGAGTCCCAACAGTATCTTGAGATCCACAAGTTGCTCAGCACTGTTCTATACAGTTCCTGAACATAAGTTAGATCACATTCTCAGTTACAGTGTTAGCCTTTTGATTTTTTTTTTTAAATTTCCCGAAACAAATTTGTAAACCCAGGAAAAGCTTTCTAGCAATGTAAGTGGCCTCATTCCAATGTAATACTAAATTATGGCTTAGTGTTAAATAAGTGAGCCTCAGGCTCACGCACTGTTCCCTGGCACAGCTGCAAGGAACATTTTGGAAGCTCTCGGGGTTATGCTATCCATGCATGGAGCAGGCATCCCACTTGGAAAGTTATGACCTAATGTGAAGGAGGCAGGAAGAGCCATGTGACTTTGGGGACGGGGCTAGTTAATATTAACGCTAGTCAGACATAATTAAGTTAAAAACTAAGCAGTTTCTGATCTCCTTCTGACTGTGCCACATAGCTCACCCAGGTTTGTTCCTGAATGAAGCCACCAAGTTTACAGTAAAGAGCGGAGTCTGCTGTCCCTTTAATCATTCTGTCATTCATTCTAAAGTTATGCAAAGTCACGCATTATGTATAATTATATAAAGGCTTGTGAGGCAGAAAGGCATATTCCTGTTTATTCTGTCACTTGGCTTAGTCCCTGTGTTTTCCTTAACTGTCTTCTATGAGGCCCATGTGGACGCAAACCACAAGGTTGTAACTACCCCAGCCTTTATGTGTGAAACAGAATTGCATCACATTTATGATGGCATTGGAGCCATGGTAAAAAGTGTGTTGAAGCTTACAGGCAAATGAAGTGGATACCCATAATAGCAGTGACAATAACTTTAGGAAGTATGGCCCTTATAATGCCGACCTAGCACAGGAGTTGCCTCTAAGAATGCTTACGATTGTATTGGAATGCCGTGTGTAATTTTCATCACTGAAGAAGCTCAGGCCGGTTGAATCATGCATCCCCTCCGTATTTCAGCAACAGTCTTCACATCGTCTTACATTTGACAACTTACTCTGGAGATGGTCACCGCTTAACAAATCTGAATTGATAATGGAATAATAAAAACGATTACATCATAACCTCTCCAAATCTTTCCAATTGCTTATCAAGCCTTTCAGAGACTATTCTAATTGCATAAAATATGTTTCCAAATAAATTCCTACTTCTGAAAATGTGTACCTGAACATTATCATTAGGCAGATTGAGACAGACATAATTAGGTCAAGTGCTGGGGGTCAGGGAATGACAGAGCTGTGTGTGCCCCACATGGCCTGCTCTGTGCCTTCAAAGCTAGCCTGTTGCATTCAGGTACAATGGAGGATGTTGTCTCATTGCTAGTGCCAAAAAAATATTTGACTACCAGTCTGGCTGGCTTTTCTACATGGAATACGGTGAGGCACCACCATCTTGCGCTTCTCCTGAGTCAGCAAAATGTCTTTGGTCACTCCTGCATTGCAGCAGTGAAATCTGGAGATTATGTTGCATGGTTGACAGCCTTCCTCAACCTCAGGTTCCCACATGCTGTTGCACTACAGCCCCATCATCTCTCATCATTTGCCGTGCTGGCTGTGGATAACAGGAGCTGTAGTCCTACTGGAGACCCAAGTCTAGGAAAGGCTGCTCTACTGACAGCACTCTTACCTCACTTTTGTTGTTGTAGTAGTAGTAGGGATGGAGAGTCTCTTTGAAAAGATGACACTTTGCACTAAGAAGATACTGTCAGCGCAACAGAAAGCAGTTGCCCATCTTTGCCACTGTATCAGGGAAGGGGGGAGCTATGTTGAAGCTCTATTTGAGGTATTCACTGGGGGAATTAAAAGCATGTAATCAAGAGTTCTGAAATTGGGGGAGAAAACTACTAAAGAAACCACAAAATAAAAAGGATTTGTTTAAGTTATATGATATAAAATAAATAAAGGAAATAAATGTTCTCACAATTTTGCTGGAATGAATCCATGGTTTATTTTATCAGGGCTAGCTGAAGTTAACAAGTACGTTAGCTGTAAATCATAATTTGACAGCCAAATATCTTGTCTCATGATTAATTGGACTGATTATTGTGGAAACAGAAGATGTCTCCTATTGTACATTTTGTTTTTGCCCTGCCATAACCACTATCTTGCTCACTTTGCCAGTAAGTTCCATATACCAGAAATGACTTTTAATACAATCGTATCTGGTGTGGCACTACTGCCTTAATTTTTTTTTTCTTCTTGAAGGAAACATTTTTTTCCAGCTGATTTCAGTCACATCATGGTTTAAAAAAAATGTGTTTGGTTCTTTAAAAGGACAGGATTATTTCTCTGATTCGTTTAGCCTTCTTGTATTTCCACCCACAAGTTCAGCAACCACTGGGAGTCATCAGTTTGCTGATCATAAAGTTCCATTAACGATTAATATTCCCTTCCAAACATGCTGCCCTGACCACAATTACCGTATTTTTCACTCTATCAGACCACAAGACGCACCTAGTTTTTGGAGGAGGAAAACAAGGGGAAAAAAATATTCTGAATCTCAGAAGCCAGAACAGCAAGAGGGATCACTGCGCAGTGAAAACAGCAGTCCCTCTTGCTGTTCTGGCTTCTGGGATAGCTGCGCAGCCTGCATTCACTCCATAAGACACACACACATTTCCCCTTACTTTTTAGGAGTGAAAAAGTTGAGTCTTATAGAGCAAAAAATATGGTAAATAAGCATTCCACCCTGTTCATTTTCTGTGGCAGGTCATTATCCTTACTCATGAGTAAGTTAAGTCCCAGCCTCCTATTTGGGAGAGGTTCCAGCTGTCATTGCAAGATAGGAGTCCTTTCCCAGCAGAGCTGCTGCTAAGTTTAATGTGTTTTCAACAAATTGGCATCTTTCCTCTACAGAAGAAGTAAGCAATATTTGTTGCTGTGTCTGTTAGGTAATAGTTAAACATGTCACAGGAAATAGTGAGCTCGCTTTCCTTTGTTAATATCCAGTTCAAGCACTCGTCAAAGCAGTTCCACGCATTGTTGCATAAATGTGCTCTAAGTTTGTATACTGTATTCCCCCACTCCCGTATATGTGTGGGAAACAACTCCGTTCCTTCATGTATCTAGGGAGTGTTGCCCACCGAGGCTGTGTGTCATGTGCATATGGCAGACATGAACAAAGTCCACGCTTGACAGGTTTGTTGTGGATAACACTGGTATGCAAACAGTTTCGCATAATATGTGAAGTTGCCCTCAATAATTACATCCACAAGATGGTGCAAATGGCTCCATTCTAAGAAAATGATACTTATTAGATGAGGGATGGATTTCTAGAGTCCCACTGTGGCATAGAGGAATTTCCTCCACTGAGGCACCTGATCCTATACTTCTGAAATATCCACAATCAAGTGAAAGTGCTCAAGACACAGCAATTTATTAGTTTTATGTGGATAAACTCTTCACTAGTTCAGCTGCTTATGCCACAACTTGGCACTGTTCCCATATAGGATATTATAATTTGTCTGGAAAGGAAATTTTTACAAAATGGGACTTGCCCATGTGCATTGCATGGAGGAACTTTTGGCAAACAGGCTTAAGGGAATTTTCTGGGGATTTCCATGCTTTAAAGTCAGATACTGGCTGGTAAGCAGGTAGACCTTGCACACTGTGCCACTGTATATACACATGGACAGAGTCCAAATCAAGGAGACCAGTATCTCCAAAGTAGAATATCATGTTTAAACTCCTTTTACATACACGTACGTGATGCATCTTAGAAAATAGTTGGTGGCTGCAGCAGCTACATCATGACCTAGTTAGAACGGGCTTTTCAGTCACCATTACATACATGTACAATGTGCTACTTAGGCAGAAAAGTTCCACCCATGGCATCTCCACTTAAAAGGCTCAGGTAGCAGGTGCTGGGGAAAACCTGAGACCCTAGAGCAGCTGTTGCCAGTCCGAACAGGCAATACTGGGCTAGATGGATAAATAGCTTCCTCTGGTTCTGTGAATCTTAAGAACATGAATGCAATAATCTCTGGTTATATATGATTCTCACTGATGCTGAGCAGCTTACACAGCTTTTTAAAAAAACATAACTTGCTGGGGTCAATTTCTCTTTCCTCAAACCAATTACAGTGGAACCTCAGCAACCAAATGCCTTGGGAGCTGAACGTTCCGGCTCCTGGATGAACAAAAACCAGAAGCAGTTGTTCCGGTTTTTGAACGTTCTTTGGAAGCCGAACGCCCGGCACTGCTTCCACGGCTTCTGATTGGCTGCAGGAAGCTGCTGCAGCCAATCAGAAGCAACGCCTTGGTTCCCGAACTGTTTCGGGAATCGAACAGACTCTCAGAATGGATTAAGTTCGGGAACCAAGGTTCCACTCTATAACCCTTGAGAAATCAGAGAAATCAGCCTAGGCATGGTCTCATTCAGTGTAACATAACATGATTGGGTGTGTGGTAAGTGCCCTGAAATTATTAAAGTTTGGTATCGGGAAGGTACCTGGAGAGTCTGAAGGCTGTGTGCAAACCAGTGACTGAACCTCTCATGAACCAAACCACCCGCAGCAAAATGTACTCAAAATTCTTCTGCAATCACCACTGCGCCAAACTCACAGTATATTTAGCTACAAAGTCAAAACCAAAGGTTGGTGCTTACTTACTCAGAAATTAGGTTACTCTGCCCTGTTGGGATGCACTGTCAAGTAGCCTCTGCGAAGATGTTGTTTAACAGTCTTGACAACCTGTCACCACAAGTAAGTAGTCAAATGTATCTTATTCCATATTATCTGGACATAGTCAAGTAAGTTGCTTATGTCACTGAGGTTCTACATGGTGGTGGTGGGCTAAGCCAAAGCCCTTTTCTTACTGTAATTCATTTTCAACAATTGCTTAATTTTTGAAAGCACATACTGATTAGCTCAAACCACATGACAACAGAGTCTACTCCTACCTAATAACATTGTAGATTAGAATTGGCAAAAAGCCAAAAATACTATAGAGCTTCTTAACAAATCAAGAGTTTTATGTTGCTATTGTTATTAGCCTTTATTGGCATAAGCCTAAACAATAAAATCATACAAAGTCATCCAAATACATTAATAATCCATACACATACAATACATAAAAGACTAGCTAGTCACCATTAAATAAATTGGGCAACTTTAGATCTAACTTTAAAGATCATTGCTAAATATGTAACCCTGTTACTGCAGGGTTGGCTGAGTCGAGACCTTCCAGATGAAGTTGGACTCCCATCATTTGCCTTTTGGGGCTGGGGCTGATGGGAGTCTAACAATATTTGAAACACAGTAGGTTCTCCCCATCCTTGGATTATGGTAATAGCAGTGTACTCCTCTGCATGCTTATTTGGAAATTAGTCCCACTATGTTCAATCTGTTATGTTTTTTCTCAGGTTAAGTGCACAGAACACTACACTACTAAACACAAATATCTCCCCATAACAGCTAAAATATTGTAAAGTCAGTGCCTGGGAGCACAGCTGTAGGGGCAAGTTGTACCGTTAAGTACCAATGCTAAAGATGTTTCCTCATTAGGACCTGTGGGAAAGTTATGGCGCCCAAGAAATATGACAGGTAAAATGATGCCCACCAGTACCTGCAAATCTTTAACTGAAGCTGCACACTTGATTGTACACTTTACAACCCATCAACCATTTGGGGTCTGTGCAAAAAAGATGGCGAGGGGGCTGTAAAATGTCTTTATATTGAAAACGCTTCTGGTGCTCTTAACTATGAAGGATATCATCTGGTGCACTACCAGGACTCTCCCCAAGTTGCAACTTGCAAGTGGAATT
The DNA here is from genome assembly GCF_964270895.1 of Podarcis filfolensis. Classification (NCBI taxonomy): domain Eukaryota; kingdom Metazoa; phylum Chordata; class Lepidosauria; order Squamata; family Lacertidae; genus Podarcis; species Podarcis filfolensis. Next base: position 48,648,838 of record NC_139607.1, on the reverse strand, counting down.
TTCAGAACATTTTTGTTAAACGTATGTGCTAATAATACGTTACTCCTGGCATCTCATGACCTAATTTTTTAAACACAGATTTCCTCTCTGCTGAGGAATATGATAGTTCCCTTTTACAAAGGGAAATCAAATTCTGTTTCCTTAGTGTCATTTACGCTGGTAGGAGTAAAACCAGTTCCTCTCTCAGCCCCCCACTCCAAATTCCCTTTGCTTCCCCCTCGGAGTTTCTTTCTCATTATTGCAAAGATTCCCCTTTTGCATAAAAATAAGACCATCTATCTCAAATGGTATGGTATCTTTCTTTAAAAGAATAGGGAAGAAATGCCCCATTGATTTATTAACTTTAGCATTTAAGAAATTTGATAGCAAATTATTCTGCAGAAGACAGAATTTAATTTAACTTTTTTTGTGTATAGTGGTACCTTGGGCTAAGAACTTAATTCGTTCCGGAGGTCCGTTCTTAACCTGAAACTGTTCTTAACCTGAAGCACCACTTTAGCTAAGCTAATGGGGCCTCCAGCTGGCGCTGCGCCGCTGCTGCCCGATTTCTGTTCTCATCCTGAAGCAAAGTTCTTAACCCAAGGTACTATTTCTGGGTTAGCGGAGTCTGTAACCTGAAGCATCTGTAACCCAAGGTATCACTGTATTTGATTAGGTTTCATGTGAAAGGTTGGGCCACAGTAGATTTGTTAGTTTTTAAGGTGCCAAGAGACTCTGTTGCTTTCAGTGTAACAAACTAACATGACTAACCCTCCAGAAACCAAAGTTTGTAACTGCTTCAAATTTTCTCAACATACTGTCAGTTTTAAAAAAGAGGATCAGCACAATATAGTTTCATATCTTCTTAGACCAGGGCCAAAAGAGTAGGAGTAGGGAAACATGGTGGGACTTTCCTAGGAGGGTAAATGGAAACTTGATTAACATCTTTCAGTACTGCACTCCCATGTGATAAATTTTTAGCTCTCAAGTATGAACCTTTGTTTCACACAGTTTCCAGGTTGAGGCAAACCATCTCCTCTTAGACTGCTATCTGAAGAAATTATGAACTCACATGCAGTGCAAGCCAAGCCAGACCAAACTACGAGTGCCTGTCTGACACTGTAACACATTGTAAGAGTTTGCCAATTTACAGCAGGCCCCTCTAAACTCTGTCCTATCTGGACTGAGTCAGGTTGATTTATCCTCATCCAGTGGTTACAGGCATGTTTTCAAGAACACACTACCTTTAAAAATATATTATGAAAATGAGAACTAGGACTAGTGGAACAGAGCTATGTGATCCCTGCCTCTTGTACATAGGTGCAATCCTGATCGGTTTTTAAAAGAGAGGGGGTAGAACATTAACAGCCTGTCCTTCCTGCAGCAAGCTTACTTATGCCCCTTATCCACTGCATGAGGACAGGCAATTGCACTGCCAGTGCAAAATCCACCTAGTACTTCTAGCATTCATTCCTCACTATAGCTTCTCTTCTCTAAACATTTCCAAAGTGAAGCATAATATGCAAAGTCACACTGGCTAAGGCTTCATGAAGTATCAAGAAAGAAAAATGGGAGGCAACTATTCACAAAACATTCCAAGGGTGTTTATCAAAGACTACAATGACTCATAATTGCACTCTGTTATAATCAACATCCACATTGCTCATGTTATTGATGTGTACTTTAGATTCAAGAATCTGCTGCATATACTAGATTGAGTTTCAGGCAAGTGGTAGCCTGAATCAATGGGCAAACCTGATAAGCAATGGACCAACAGCTTGGCATTTGTGTGTGAAACCATCATGTAATGTACTTATTTTGCTTGTGTCAGCCTGTCACCTACAAAAGAAGAAGTGGGCTTGGACATGAGTGAAACAAATGTGCAATAATGAGAGCAGACCCATTAGCACATGATGAAAGAATTGACATTTAGAAAACCTCAAGTATGGCAACTTCAGTGGATTGCGTGAACTTGCCTTCAAATTTAGTTGAATTCAACATTAAACTTTACATGAACTATGAAGAAAACAGGACAAGTGGTGATTGTAAAAGAGACTACTGTTTGAAAATAAAACCAGCCCCTTTCTGATCTGCCTAAAAAGTTTTAAGTACAATTTTTCAGCCTAGTCAACAGCATATGCAAATGTACCATATATGTGTTAAGGAAATATGGACAGAGCCTCCTCTTTCTTAATATTGCTTTGTTCCCCAATGTTTATAAATCTAATGGCTTGGTACCAGGTTTAGCATTCATCGGACACCTAAGAGTAATGGAGCTGAAATGTGTTTAAAGCGTTTGAGATACAGAATATTAAAATAAACACTTTTGAGAAACCTTTCCTTTCCTTAACTGTACTGGTAAGATCACCACATCAGGCCCAAGGTTCATTCTGTTCCCAAAGGGGACATCCAAATGTCTATGGGAAGCCCATAAACCTAGAATTTGAGGGGATATTGGGGGTGGGGGAGGATATTCTGAGATCATTGACTTAAAGATCCAAAATGTGAATAGTTCTTTGTCATTTAACTAGGAAATAAACTGAGCAAGTGGCTATAAAATCTCCTCCTATACCTGAAGTCCAGTGAATCTCTGACCACCGAGGGTGGAACACAGTAAAAGAAGTGGTTGACTGAATTAGAATATAAAATCAAGGGAATGCAGATGAGTGTTGGTTAAAATGCAACTTACCATGGTATGCAAGTAACTCAGGAATATCAAACTTTCTGTCTGTGAACCCTCTAGTCCTCTCTGACAAGCTCTGGGGACTCTCTTCCATGGCCGCAACCTCTATCTGGCTTGCTCATGCTCTCTTGGAATGTGTCTTTGAACTGTGGTCAGGCCCCTTCATTTGCTGAATGAAAAAATATGGAGTGAGTCAGGGTATATGTGTGTAGAAACCTCCTGCCTGCTGGCTGTGTGGAGCAATAAGACACACCCATTTGCTCCATCTACTCTGGCCTCTAGCACAGCCCACCACAGGCATGCAACTCCCACAAGCCCTCAGGCGGAAAATAATTCCCCACTCCTGATATAGCCACTTGGTTTGCCTAGGGGGCAAAAGCAGGACTTCTATAGTTTGACATTTTATAGTTATTGTTTTTTAGGACCCACCCTATTTCTGCAATTTTCAGTTGTTCTAAACTGCTTTTTAAAGATTGTGTTTTCACTGTTGTAACCCATGGCACAGGCTGCAACTGGATGGAGGTGGTTGCCAGGTGCAATTCATTTAAACATTTGATGGGTTTTTAATGAACTGGGGGTAGGGGCATTGAAAGAGGAACTGCAAATCCAAAACCCTGTATAACTTGTGCTAGTTGTGATTGTAGTGTTTTAAGTCTGCTTTTAATGCTGCATTTTATATTGCTGCAGTGGTACCTTGGGTTACATATGCTTCAGGTTACATACGCTTCAGGTTACAGACTCCACTAACCTAGAAATAGTACCTCGGGTTAAGAACTTTGCTTCAGGATGAGAACAGAAATCATGCTCTGGCGGCGCAGCAGCAGCAGGAGGCCCCATTAGCTAAAGTGGTGCTTCAGGTTAAGAACAGTTTCAGGTTAAGAACAGACCTCCGGAACAAATTTAAGTACTTATCCCGAGGTACCACTGTATAATGTTGCAATCCACCCTGAGACCATCTGTAGGAGGATGGATAATAAAATTGAATCATCATCTAGGAACTGGCTCTTTGTTAAAAGTAAAACTGAGCTTACATTGGTTTAAAAACATTTTCAAAAAATATGTATTCATTTATTTAATAAAATTTACACACCATGATTGTAAAAAGCCTCAAAGCAGCTTGCAAAAAGATAAAGCAATTAAGTTCAAGAAAAATTCACAGCCATACTTCATACAAAAGTTTAAATACTAAAACAGATTAAAGTTACCTCAACTTTCTAAGGATCTGAGTAGGGTAGACAACAAGAATGTTTTTAGTAGGCGCCAAAAAGATTACATTGAAGGTGCATGCTTGATCTCCAAGCAGTGTACAACAGTATAAAACATACAAACACTGAAACAATGTGATAAAAACAGAATTAAAATGCCATGCAAAAATACTGTGTACAAGGTCCAATCTTATACATCAGGTAGATCCTGCACTAAAAGATCAGTCTTCAGGAAACTTCTAAAGAAATGAAAGATAATGCTTCACGCAGGGCACAAGTGTTTATAACTGGAAAATTCCAATTTGTTTTTCCTTTGCTGGTAGCAGTGGAAGTATCCGACTTTTGTCGGTGAGGGAATAGGAGGTGAAGGGTGGGATGAGAGAAAATGAGTTATCTGCATTGAGATAAGTAAAACCTGAAGTTTCCACTGATGTGTTGAACAGTGTGAAAACTCATTTTATCACAGTGCACTAGAACAAAACAACAACCAGGACATGATTTGTTTGGGAAGAAACAGACCAAAGTTTCACATTCACATTGCAGAATTTATAAACAAAGAAATAAAAAAATATATTTTGGTAAAGTCAAATAGATGATATCCCTGTGAGATTAACTAAGTAAAGTATTAGCTTCATAAAAATTTTCAGTTCATCTATTGTACGATATGTACAATAATTGCAGAGTATAAATGCAGAATGGTGCTTTTAAGGCAGGTTTTTCAACAATGCTTACTTAGGAAATAATTGAATACTTTCCCAAGTATTTAGGACTGAGTTGTAACAAGACCATCAATAGAATTCCACTGGCTCTCTAATAAACAATTCAAGTCTTCTGGTTTGATCAAGGCTGTAATTTACATTGCTTTTCTGGTATCTATGATGATTGAATTGATAAAGTATGTTGTTTAAAGTATGTGCCCCAAGATTTGTCTACTTTATCATGCCAATCAACACAGATGTCACGGAGCTAAACAGATTTTGATTTAGCACGCCAAAACCCCATATTAATGCACGTATCACCATTTGCTGTGTGCTGCTATCTCCACATGCCTACCTTGCCATCATATCTTCCAGTTCGGACTTAGCACACTGGCAACATGAAGCCAACAACTCAGTAAATCATACGAACACTTGCACAAATCCAGAGCCCTGCATTCCTTCTGCTGCATACACTGTTCACGAGGAAGCATGAACAGAGCAGAGCTGTCTGTACTCCTTCAATGTTCAACCTGTAAATGCACATCACACTTCCCCTGCAAATGCATAGAATACTTGGGATGAAATATTACAACTAGGATTTACAAGTTCCTGTCTTTGCAATCTTGTATGTCTGAAGCCCAGCCTTCGGTTTGTTTAGATTTTGCAGCTGTACTGAAATGAGATGTCTGTCCACTAAAGCTGCTCTTGAAGAAGCTCTGGCAAATGGTAATGCATTCACACGCCAGCATTTGAAACATTCCATTTGCTATTGTTACACAACTGGGCCGACTGTTAACTGGCTGAAGTATCTAACAGGGAAAAGCAATCATAATTAGCCCAAGGCCTTTTCATTTTTTGCCCAAGATTGCTTCGCCTTCAACAGTGGCAGAGCTTGCAGTTAATATGGTTCCCACGTAGGTAAGATGCATATGTTGACATTCAGATTGTGATGAAGCCATTAAACTGAGATAAGAACTCTGGCCTAACTTGGTCCCAAAGTGATGTCTGGTGTAGAGGATCATATTCCCAACTGATTAACAGACCTGCCCACCTACCTGGAGGTGGTGTCCACGGCATATACCCCCCAAAAAGACAGCTGTCCTTGTGTGTCTGTCCTATACAACCAGACCTCTGGGTCTAATGTTGGGGGACTGATTCCATGTCAATCTTCCGTTCTATACCACCACTGGAAGACTGGGCTCAGAAGTGCCGCCACACTTCAGAAGATGACCACCTTTGCTGGATCAGGTCCATCTAGTCCGGCAGCCTGCTTCCAAAAGAGGCCAATCATTTGCTTCGAGGAAGCCGAAAAGCAAGGCATGAAAGTTCTAGTCACTGGCATATGCTGCTGTGGAACAAAGAAGCTCCATTAAGCCATTGACAAAATGCTCCTCCGTGAATTTATTCAGTACCAAAATGTCATTAACAAGTGAAGCAGTCCTTGGAAAGCTCAAAGGTGTATGTTGATTCCCCCCCACAGAATCAGTTCTGAGCTATGCCCAAGAAGTGTGCCCCTTCTGGGTTTCTTTTCGTGGACTAACTTTATAGCATAGCCTTTATCTATCAGACGTGGGCCAGGTAGCATTATGCCTTTCACCAGTAGAAGGGTAAACATGGCAAGCTGCTGGCGGTACATAAGTGTTCTGCTCCAGTCCATGCTCTGCTGCAGATAGATAACTCACAACCATCAGTCTCTGTGGGAATGTTTCCAGGCAACATTACTCTGGCAGTCCAAAATTTGTGTTTCCTATTTCAGCAGGAGCTTTAAAAAAACACACACAACAGAATATACAAATGTTATATGGGTCAGATTACAGAAATGTTATGTAGTAGGACAGGATTAAAACATCAAACCCTGGTGCGGCCAGAGAATTTCCATTTCCGCCCCCCCCCAGGCCTCTTGTCTTGCCCATCTACAGCTGTCACAGCAACAAGGGCTAACAAATCAAGGTAATGGTGTCTCGTTTGTTAGGACCAGTGCTGGAACACACCATGAACACCCTTGTTCTCTTATAATGGCAACGGTGTCCACCTGAGAGGTGCTGGAACTGAGTTCTGGCTGAAAATAGCCCTGGTTAGGACCCACCCTAAATTTCTTTCCTTTGGGACATGACAGCATCCAAGCACTCTGAATGCTCAGAGCAATGGAGCTCCCAAAATGTGGGAAGCCAAGGGACAATATCCTTATAAGAGGAATCATTGGCTAGAAATAGCCCAGTTGCAGCACTGACCAACATTTATTTGCAAGAGAAAGAAATGAGCAAGCTCAGAAAAGTATGCAAGTTCTTATGTCAAAAATATTGTAAAGGGAGCTACAAGATGCTCAGAGCTCTGCATCAAGTTAAAATGTATGTTCTTATCAGTACAAAATTTCAGTTTAGGGGTCCGAAATACGTATGCATTCTTCAGGAAAACACTACTGGGCTAAGTGAACCATTTTCTACTGACTACTGTGTTGTTTGATTCTTCATTTTTATGAACACCAATTGATAGGAAAAAAAGATTTATAGAACTTTTGGAATGAGGTGCATTACACGTGCTTGTGTATTCTAAATAGAATGAGGACCATTGAAACTGCTTTCAAGATGGCACACAAGGACTCAAGACATCACAAAGGGAAGGAAGTTCAATGGCATATTTTAAATAGGAATTACAGAGAAACAGCTAGTCTAATTTGAGTTGACACCAAGAGAAGGAACTGTCTTTTGAGCCAGGATTACATGAAAGTGCACAAGATGAAAAACCCCAACATGATGAATGGAAGGTTTACTGTCTACAAACTCTGAGTGTCTCATTACCCTTGCCAACATTTGTTGGCAAGCAAGTTTAGGAATTTACGGATGGATATGACCTGGAAGGCATCTATGATTAATCAGATGCTCTGCAGATGTGGGACTGATTCTATGCTTCGTTTATTTTGTGGTTTTCTTATTTGAGTAAGTTGCTATGGCCAATGTTGTTCTGATTGCTTTGATATGACAACATTGTTTTAAGTAACAATTAGCATATGGTAGACCCAGATGATGTTTTGGAGGCAGAAGCCATTCTTCCAGCGAAACAAATAACCACAGCTGAGCCATAAACATCAATAAGAATGGCATGGGAGCCAAGAATACTTGGCCACGGTGACATTATTGGCTCTCTTTATTGACATTATTAGTTCTCTTTAGTACAAGTGTGGCTAGAGTCTTTTTGGGAGGGGAGCATATTGTCTTTGACCCAATGGGAATCCTGAATTATGCATTAGTAGAATCCTGAGTTAGAAGCAGAGTGGCTACACTAGGGATGAGGCCCATGTGCCCCTCCAGTGGCTGTTGGACTACAACATCCTTAACCACTGGTCATGTTGGCTCAAGCTGATGGGAGTCCATCACCATCTGCAAGACACTAGCTTCCCCAACCTCTGCTCTACATCAGCAGCAACGAAGTTTACAGAAGGAAGCCTAAAGGCATTTCTAGCCAGTAGCTTTTCATGATAAGTGCATATTACACAACTGGTCCTCCTTTTGGGAGATTTGCCATACGTTGTCCACAGGTTGTCCAAAGTTAGCACTTTGTTCTTCAGCTCCTATTGTAACAAGGGCTATTTGTAAAAGGGAAACCTACATGTTCCAGCAACCAGAGCAAGCCAGGATGAACGGAGACAACAAATAAGATGTGGCAGGCTTCCCTTGAGAAGGCCGACTCTGAAGTATCCCCATATTTTGAGAATGGACTATAATAAGTGCAGCACAACACGTCTTTCTTTTAATCTCCCCAGTTTCCCCTTCCACATGCCTGTTTTCCTAAGTCTGTGGCTGTAGGATGGGCCACTATCATTTCAGTTTTCACAAGCAGGCATGCAAATGGAGAGTAGGTGGGAGTGAAAGTAGAAAGTGGTTTGAGGCCTAGGGTGCATGCTAACAGATCTTAAAATAGATCCCGCTTCATTAGAAAGTCTAACACCACCAGCTGTCTTCCTCCACTCAAGGAGATAATGCTACATACCCTTCCAGTGATCTCAACAGCGGGTCCACTTCAGCCTTGCTAAACCTGGTGTGTGCTTGAAATGTGGACTGTGGCAAACCTTACTGGTAATCATGGGAAGAGATTCCCCAGGCAGCACCCGGGGGTGAAGATGTATCCTCTACATGACAACCTACTCTGGTTGTCTACACAAACTATCAGCTGTATTGCTGCCTCAGAAATGCTAGTTTAACCATTCTGGAAGTCTTGGGGGGGGGGAGATGAACCACTGCTTCTCTACTCCTACTCCTTAGGGCTTGTTAAATTGGGTGTACTGTTCACTTACCAGTGTAAGTCATTAGAACAGAAGTCCTCCTTTTCTTCCACCCGATGTACAAAATAAGTAGAATGACTATTGAGACAGCTGCAACAGAAGCCAGAACTGCACCTTTTGTCTTACTTGGGCTGTTATCAACCGAGGGGCTATTTTCAGGACTGCTCGTGTCAACTAAATAGAAACAACGCCAAGGAGAGAAGGAGGAGAGGTTTTTTTAAAAGGCTCAGACAGAACAGGTCTGCAAACAACATAAACTGCACATCTTAACTGTTTTTATGCTTTACAACACATGCACAAAAACTGGATTTTACTAAAATACGATGAAACTTAAGGATCACCTTTTAGCAAAAGGAACTTTTATCCTAATAATTTGCACACTGGATGGAAAACTTTGGTCATAACCCAGAGATTTTCCTTAAGCATATCTAAGTCAATAAGTTACATACACTCCCAGCTGAGTTATAGCCTTTCATCCAGCTCCCATTTCCCTGAAGGTCAGCCAGATAACAGACTTCACAACTGCTGAGTTTTGAAAACGGCATTTCAGCTAGCAGAATTGAAACAAAAGTTGTTGTGATTTAAGGTAGGTCTGTTTAACAGCCAAGATGCAGCAGGAGTAGGTGGGCCAAATGTCACCTTCTGATATGAGCTAACCTGCCAATAATTTGTTCGAAGGCTTTAAGTAGCCTGCCCTAGAACCCATATGATTTATTATTGCATCTGAATTTAAATTTGAAGCTTTCCTCTCTATTTAAGAGGCGAAAGGCTTTTGTTCTAGCTGACAAATGATCAGAAAGTCAAGTTTTTTTGGGGTTCTGGACATGAATTACACTGTAGTTGTTGTTTTTTTTTTTAGCTTACTTGACAAATTTGTTCTTCGCTATAAATATTTCACCATGCATGAAAAATATTTGAGAGGAGATAAAATGAAGAACATCAACTTACTGCTGGCAGTTAGATTTTGGTGCAGCTGCTCATTCTCAATTGTACACTCTAACTTGATAGCAGTGGCTGCTTTAACTGTTAACATACTGAAAACACTGATCGTCCCGTCAGGCGCTCTAGTATACTGTTGAGTTGAGTTCAAGAGGCTGATGTCAGTATGATTTACCCAATAAACTTTTGGTTGTGGGTACCCGTGGCTAGAAGTGCAATTAAACGTCATTTCTTCTCCAGATAGCATGTGAGTTAGAACTGGCGCGCTGTAATTTGCTGGGGGGGGGGAAGTAAGGGTGACATATTTTAACACAGTCTGGAGCTGTTGTCAGTATAAAAGGTTGAGAGAAGGATTTTCAGTCCTCGGATTACACTAACACATGCAGTGGGAGTAGGGTCCTGTTTGCACACACAAGTAACTTGTACAGTGGTACCTCAGGTTACTACATACGCTTCAGGTTACAGACTCTGCTAACCCAGAAATAGTGCTTCAGGTTAAGAACTTTGCTTCAGGATGAGAACAGAAATTGTGCTCCAGAAGCGCAGCAGCAGCAGGAGGCCCCATTAGCTAAAGGTTAAGAAGAGTTTCAGGTTAAGAATGAACCTCTGGAATGAATTAAGTACTTAACCCGAGGTACCACTGTACTGCCAGGTTGATGCCTTACTGTTGAACCAGAAATACTGGAAGTAGCGTTGTAGTATAGACTGTGACCTCATGGGCTGTTGGGGTGAATGAGGTTTCGGTCTACACACCTTTAGCTCTCCTCTGCGAAAAGCTCTCCATGAACAGGAGGGGTGCTGACACGGCAGTGCCAGGGGAAAGGCCCTACTTCCATGGTAGAGCATCTGCTTTGCTGCATGCAGAAGGTCCTAGGCATCTCCAAGGTAGGGTTGTGAGAGATTCCTATTTGAAACCCTGGAGAGCTGCTGCCAGCCAGTGTAGGCAGCACTGAGCTAGATGGACCAAGGCAGTTTCCTATGACCCTTGCTCAGGGAGCCATGCAGAGTGGGAGAAAAAGGACATGGCAATGGACTGGATTGCCCCTGGTGTGCCAAGCACATTTTCTTGTTTAAAACACCATTGCTCCTCCGCTCCCCGTGTTAACTCAGAAACACACTTGAACACGCCTTTCTTCTATGCCACTCTCTGACATACACAAAGTTTGGCAAAAGAACAGGAATTTATCATTGATGGTTTATAAACATTTGCTTTACCTGCCACTTTGAGGTTTGTTTTTACTTCTCTATGTACTTCAAATTTTCCTTCTTCATTCTTCTTCAGTACCACACAGGTATATGTGAACTCATCTTTAGGACTGATCCTTAACAGTTGCAGAGTAAATTTGCCCTCCTTCAGTTCCTCCTTAAACCGAGTCCTATCTCTGAAGTCTGCACACTGGTTTTTCTCGCGGTATGAAGTCAGATCTTCATCAGAATCATAGGTTTCTACAAAGCACTTTATTTCCCCTTCTTTTCGCCATGTTACTCGAAAGTTATTTAAGATGAACGTGCCATTTAACTCATCGCATCTCAGTTCAACAGTACTTCCTATTATGCCAGTGACAGATATGTTAGCTATAAAGACAAAATGGGAAATTAAACACATGCTTTTTACGAATGTCTCCTTAAAATCCAGTTTTACTGGGGCCACATTTCTTTTCATTCCCACTGGAGAGAATAACTTAATTCACTAGTTTGAGTTCACTTGATGTTATACACTCTAATGGAAAGGTGACCATGGCCTAATGGGGAACGCCCTCATGGCATCTACTTCTCTTTATTATTACTGATTTCTTGTTGATTACCTTCTACCTATGTCACAGCAACTGAGTCCAAGTGAAACTTAACTGAATCTCAGGGTCTTCTCAGACTCTTCTCCAAGAGTCCATGGCCACATCTTCCATGCCACAAGGCATTGAACAGATACAGCTCTTCCTAACATGCAAATATGGCAATGCGTATGTTGATTATCTTCCAGCAGTGCACATACTAAAGACACAGAACCTCTCTGAGGGGGAAACATAAACAGGAGATTCTAGCATGGCAGCTCTCCTGGGTAAGAGAAAGCATTATGAGAATTGTATTAAGACTATGATTATTACCTGAAATGTTAATTTAGTTATCTGTATATTTTAAAGTGGCTTTGCATATCTGCAGTCCACCCTGAACTTTAGGGAAAAGACAGGACTGATCATCCGCATTATCAGCATATTTAAAGGTTTGCTTTATATTTGAGCATAGCAAACAATGCATTCATAACTTACCAGCTGTCTGAACCCAAAGGAACATCATAAATCCAAAGCTGAAACAAAATAAAAACATTATGAGGCAAGAATTTTATAAACTACAGTGGTACCTCTAGATACGAATGGGATCAGTTCCGGAGCCCCGTTCGCATCTGGAAGCAAACGTAACTAGTGATGGTACGTCTGCGCGCGTTGCTTTTCGTCGCTTCTGCGCATGACGTCATTTTGAGCGTCTGCGCATGCGCAAGTGGCGAACCCCAGAAGTAACGCGCTCTGTTACTTCTGGGTTACCGCGGAGTGCAACTCGAATGCGCTCAACTCGAAGCGTATTCAGCCCGAGGTATGACTGTACTAAATACATATTCAGAATTTGTAAGACACAACTAAACAACAAATATTGATACAAAAACTGTATAATAGCAACTTTAGAATTTTTCTCAGCAGTCCTCACTGGTATTCCTATATTATTTCAGAATTTCTTCTTTTTGTACACAATAACCCAATAACTGTGATGGAAATTTGTTTTATGTTACTCTAAAGGATAGGACCAGAACCAAAGGTTCAAATTGCAAGAAAGGGAATGCTAACTGAACATCAACAAGGATTCTCTGTTGGTATGAGCTGTTGGGACAGTGGAACAGGCTGCTTAGATGGTGAAAGACTCCTTTGTAAGTTTTTTTTTCTTTTGGCACATTTGCTAGTGCCTGGGGGTTGAACTAGACAGCATTTTGACTTCCCTTCCAACTGTATGAATCTAAGAAGGCAGGTCAATATTTTTATCTCTGTGTTGCTTATGGGAAAGGCCTGAAGCCAGGAGATTGTGGCTCTCTTCAGTTCAGACTATGGTTTCACTTCAGTCCAGACTATGTTTTGAATCATTACACCAACTCTCATGTGTGCTTGTGCTTTTGTGACTGTATTTATATTTATTAATTTGCTGTCCTTGAAGCAGGGGCGGAGGAAGGGGGTGGTCCGCCCCGGGTGTAATTACTGGGGGGGGGTGACATTTGGCATGCTGCCCTCCCGCAACCCCCAAGCCTACCCCAAGCCGTTGGGGGAAGGGGCGGAGCTGCACCACCTTGCCGACGCGGCCTTCCCCTTTTCCCTCTTTGTTTTTGACAGCTTGCGGGAGGGCTGGGAGTCATGGGCAGATGGTGCGCCGTTGTCCCCCCCCCCCTGCTCCCGGGCTGCTTCCTGGGGGGAGGGAAGCCTCCCCGAGCTGTCAAAAGGAAGAGGGAAGGGAGGAAGGCTGCTGGCAAAGCGGTGCAGCTCCCTCCCCCCCCCAGGAAGCAGCCCGCCATGGGCTGCTCGCCCCATCCCAGGTGCACAGCATGTATGCCGCTCTGGGTGCCAGAGCAGCTAGCTCCACCTCTGCCTCTTGAAGGTTCGGGGGAAAGAAACTAAGCCATTTTAGAACAAATGCTTTTTGTGTGATTTTACTCACTGGTATGGAGCAGCATCACCTCTATTCTTTGCTATCCATGGCACTTTTAATATACCGGTATGAATGTTGGAACCTCATTTTTTTACATGTGACACAGACCTATATACATAGCAGTATTAATAGATCTAGTTACAGGTAGGTAGCCGTGTTGGTCTGCCGTAATTGAAACAAAATAAAAAAATCCCTTCCAGGAGCACCTTAGAAACCAGCTGAGTTTGTTATTGGTATGAGCTTTGTGTGCATGCACAGATTCTTCAGTATTAATAGATGTGACTGCTAAACTTCATTCAAAATAAGCCTGCTATGAAAATAGCTCCATCTTTTTCATTAGAAATGAGGCAATAGTCCTTATATCCCTGTATTGTGGAAGACTCTGCCAATAGAGATTCAGTAATTGCCATCTGTTTCAACTTTTAAATGCCTGATGGAAACTTTTCTATGCAGCCAATTAAGAATACACCTTTCCACAATGGTTAATCGATGTCTCATGTTCATCTTTCTTTTAAAAAATTACCACCTTGATATATTTTATGAAATAGTTGTACAGAAATATTTTTATAAGTAAAATAACTAAATATCCAGGGTGCCTTTCCCTGGTGGTTACACACCTCAATCCCTGACAGACAATTAGTCATGTGGGGAGCTGCAGTCAACCATTTCACACCAACTCAAGTTAATTAGTCAATCAGTATCAGAAACATCCCTGCGATAGCTACAATGCAGTATAGATTATTGTTAGTGTGTGATCCTAAGCATTTGTTTCAGCATTGTGATGCTGGGACAATGCTGTTGCAAAATTAATGTGTCCAGAAGCATACGTTGTGCTGTCAAGCCAAGAAAGCACCACCCTAAGCACTTATTTTGCCAAAATAATCAAGATTATTCAACTGTTTCTAACACGATTGCATTATATTTATTTGAAGCACTGGTTCTGAATCAGGAAGTATACCTGCTCTTTCACAAACAATGGTCAGGAACAGCTGGTTTCCAGCCACTGAGAAATAAAAGCCTTCAGAATTTGTTTCAAAGTGTTTGTTTACTCAATTCATGTTCTATTTATTCCTGTCTCATTCTCTTGGTATTCAGGTTTGCTTGTGTTGTGGTTAGTTTCACTAACCACTTCCACAACACTGGGCTAACACCGCCAGAGTGTTTTGAGTCACAAATTCAATTGTGACGTTTCTATTTGTCACCTTTCAAAACTTACAAAGAAGAATCCCAACAAGCTAACTGTAACTACATTACAAAAATGCCATAGTATCAATAAAGATGAGCCATTTGTGTTATGTTTTTCAGTTGTTTAAGCTGATAGTTGAGCAGGACCCGTCTCTCTCTCTCTCAAAAAAAAGCCTGGCTTACAAAGTAGTCAAAAATCAGTTCTGTCTACTAGCATATCAGCTTCATTTCCCTGTCCTGACTAGCAGCCATTCAATACAAATATCCAGAAAGTAATGTTAACATGCCTTTACTTTTGGTTGCATTACTCTTTGCTACCCTAGGCTCCTTCGAGACGAAAACAATTTAATCAATGAAGCCTGGATCACCCCAGCTTGCACTAGGGTTGTTTCCATTCAATTTAGTAATACTTAAGTTTCAGCAACGGTGCCTGATTGCTGTTAAAAGCATATCAATGCAAGCAACATTTTAATAATAACAATAGCAGCAGCAGCGACCCGCATACAGAATAGCGCAACATCCAAGTGTAGGAAATCGCCTCGGCGTTTAAATATCGTATGCAAGCAAATTTATTCCACCTGGCCTGCAAGCAAAGCAACGACTAGCTGAGAGAGAAGCTCCAGGAAGGAGCGTGCAAAGTGCGAGACTTTGCTTAGAGACTCCACTCACCTTTTCGGCACCATCGTGGCGGCGGCGGCGGCGGCCTCAGCTGCAAAGTGCGCGAGGGCAACTAAACCCGCCGGCGGGGCGCCCCTCGCGCCGCCATCTCCGGACCCCGAAATTCCCCCGCGGAGACGCCTTGCAGCCGCAAATGGAGAGCCGGTGGTGGCGCGCTGCGGCTGGCCGCCTACGCCTCCCGAGGGGCGCGGCACAGTGGCTCTCCGGAGCAGCCGCTTCCTTGAGGAAACTCCCGGCCGCAAAGCTCGCGCCGCAGCTCGCCGAGGCTTCTCCCTCCCGCGGAGGGAAAGGAAGGGAAGAAAGCGGGGATTCCCGAGGCCGGGCGCTTGAAATAGGCGCTCGGGCGGCGCGTGACGTGCCGTGACGCCGCGCCTTCCTATACAGTGGGCGCGCCATTGGCTCAGCCTCGAGGCCTCGGTGCGCTCGCTCCCATCTGCATGATAGGAGTCAGTTCCGTGTATTCAGTGGGACACCAGGGACCGCAGAAGTGAAGAGTGGGAAGGAAGGAAGCACGAGGAATCTTCTTGCCCAACGTGGGGCTTGAACCCAGCCAAGCTGATACTGTATTAAAGAGTCTCATTCTCTACAGACCCAGCTATCAGTAGACTTACCTTTTACTTTACACGCAGGGTTGCATTGTGAGGGATTTTTATCCAGCATTTCAATAAATGCGAATAATCATCATTGGGTGAAAACAAAATGCGTTCAAAAGAGAGAGAGTAGTAATATATTACTGTTTTATCTATTATGACATTTGTACCCCATGTTTCCTCCCAGGAGCTCAAGGTGGTGTACAGTGGAACCTTAGTTCTCGAACTTAATCCGTTCGACTCCTGAAACTGTTCAAAAACCAAGGCGTGGCTTCCGATTGGCTGCAGGAGCTTCCAAAAACGTTCCCAAAACAGAACACTTGCAGGTTTTCGGTGTTCGGGAACCAATTTGTTCGTCAACTAAGCTGTTCGAGAACCAAGGTTCCACTGTATACGACCCTTTCCCCATCATCACAACAAAGCCAGACCCTCTAAGTGTCCCTATTTTCCAGGGACAGTCCCAGATTTATAGAAGCTGCCCTGGTTTCAGATTTGATCCTGGAATGTCCTGCTTTTCCTTAGGACGTCCCTATTTTCATCGGAGAAATGTTGAAGGGTATGCAACGCTGTGAGGTAAAGGCTGAGACTAGCAGGCAGTGGCTGGTCCTGTGGAGATTTGAACCCTGACCACTCAGGACATAGTCGAACACTCAACACCATGCTGAGTACACATCATAGATATATTGAAAAACTAGCAAAAATGCCTTCAGTGGGGAAGATGGTGGTTGCCAAAGATACCAATTCTAATTTTCATTCTCTGGCCTTCCCTCAACTCTCGGCCACCTTTGCTCACTGAGCAGGGAGTTGCTGATGTTGGCATTCCATCCAACTGAAAGACTATAACTCAGCCACTGGGTTCAGTTAAACCTCTACTGAACCTTCCCTTGCAGCAGGTTCATATAGAGCATGTGTACACAACACCCTTATGAATTCCCATTGGTTAACACTGGCCACAACAATGCCTTTTTAATCAAAACTGCAAACATTTTTCACAAGCACACACCAGACATTTCCCTCGATCTATGTCAACAACCTGTTTCCCAAAAGAAACGGTACTATCAGATAAATCTTTCCAGAAAAATCATCCAGACATGGTCTATGAAAGAAAAATATATACTACCTGTCACTCGCAGAATGTTTTATTCATATAAGTTATTTTTTTTCCTGCCCCAAATTCAGCATAGGCCATCTACAAATGTGCCTCTCTTACACTATCAAGTTTCAAATCAGTCCAGTAAATCATTTTTAAACTATAAGCCATAGAACCTACTGATCCCTGGATTTCTCATTGTAATGATTCAGTCAACTCACCCCTAACATATAAACAAATACAGAAAACTTTATTGGTCCTTTTGGGAGTGTGTCTCTGGGTGTGTACATGATCATTTTGTACAAAGAAAGCTCATAATAAAGTAAGAACATTGTGAGTTACTTTCTGTAGGTGAAAATCATGCTCCCAAATAAGCTTTCAAACCAACAGCTATTCCTCCATGAATGGCGCAGTCACAAGGGGAATTCACATTAGAGAGCTAATAAACTTGGTGTTGAGGTGTGTATTGTTTTAACAGAATCTCCCCCCACTCTCGGATAATTCAGTCAGTAATTCTGTATGTTCCTTTCTTCTTCTTTTTAAAACATGTACTTTGTAGTATTTAAAAGAATATGACCTTAAAAGTGTGAAGGGAAAAGGGTGATGTCATTTCCTTACTTGTTTAATTAACAAACCCCAACTTCAGCTTTCCTCAGTCCTTACCACTGCCACCATTTAATATCACTGACATGCTTCGCACCCTAAACTTAACAATAACCCTGCAAACTGTGGGATGTAGGTGTGGTATAAAGCCATTGCAATATAGCTTAGTACTGTCTCCTTAAACGGATATACACTATAACTTGTTCCTTAAATACAGCTTATGTTACACTACACTTCTTACAAAATCAAGGCAGCTTTGAGGAACCTCATTAAAAGCATTTTTCTAGATTGCTGTTGTATTTACTCTGCCCCAGTTAAGCCTCGCCAACATTTCACTGAGGCCTCTTGTTGAAGCCTTTTTCAATCCCTACTGAAGTTTTTGCTGTCCTGATGGTCCTGGAATCTTCCTCTGGCTTTCCTGCCTAGCATTCCAAACTGCTTCCCACTGCTTCTCTAGGCTCTCTTAAGCCTGAGCCAAGTAATTTGGCAACCCCAGAAAGTCTTTGGTTCACAAGCCACTCTGCCTTCCTCTCAGATGTTCTTCCTCCTTCTTTGAACCTTTTCCCACTGTCCACCATGAAAACAAAGCACCAACCAGCACAGACTCTCTCCAACCAACAGTTACTGTCTCACAACAGACTAGCCATATGCAGTGGTACCTCAGGTTAAGGACTTAATTCGTTCCGGAGGTCCGTTCTTAACCTGAAACTGTTCTTAACCTGAAGCACCACTTTAGCTAATGGGGCCTCCTCCTGCTGCTGCGCCACCGGAGCATGATTTCTGTTCTCATCCTGAAGCAAAGTTCTTAACCCAAGGTACTATTTCTGGGTTAGCGGAGTCTGTAACCTGAAGCGTATGTAACCTGAAGCGTATGTAACCTGAGGTACCACTGTACTGTATATTTACTTCTTCAGGCCTCTCTAGCCCAGACTCAGCTATTTCATTCTACACCTACAACCACCAGCTAGACAGTTTTTCTTTTGTAAACTGAGAGTTCTGTCTCCTACCGCTTCTTAGCTGTCAGCTAAGATTCCCCCGTGACAGTTAAACAAAGTTTCACCTGACAAGACAGAAGACTTCCCCTATCAAACTGACAGGATACATTCGCAGTACTCATTAAAATACAGTTCAAATAAGCAGGATTTCTCCGCAAAAGGCTATAAGAGAATTTAGGTTCTAGAAGATAAGATATGGACTAACAACCCACACCATTAGACATGTCACTTGTACTATGTATATTTTATATAATTGTATATTTTTAATGGCATTATTACAATACACAGGGTACTTCCCGAAAGCAACTTCTTCAAACTTCAGTCATAGCACAAACACAGGAAACTGGAAAGGAAGTGTCTGTGTTTGGTACCCTTAATATCACAGCTGTGTTGTGTTTGCTAAATCTCAAAACCTCCATTCTAAAACACCCTGAGCATAATATATAGAATACACATAAGTAAAAGTCCTTATTCTTCTTTCTGTTGCCCTTGTTAAAACAGAAACATACCTATGGAATTCAGAAGATGTGTGTGGCTATTTTACTATTGGCCCAGCATATGACAAAATAGGTTTAGGCATTCTGTTGTCCCTAGAAGGGACCTTGAGGATCATCTAGTCCAACTTGAATATGCAGCTGTCCCGTACAGGGATCAAACCTGTAACCTTGGCATTATCAGCACCACAGTCTAACCAACTGAGCGATCCTTAAGAAATGCAGATTCCTACTTTAGTGTTCTCAGCTTTCACCCGTTGTTTAAATTTCACATTTTAACTTATAAACAGGCTAAGCAACAAAAACAACCCCTGCCAGGCTTTTTGGCATGTTCACAGATTATGCAGCTGCTGCTTAGATTTGATTTCCCCAAAAAATTAACTCCTAAAGACATCAAATGGGGACTTTCCTAATAAACAAGTGGCTAGCCTTGAGGGAAACCAAATTGAATCTTAAGTAAAGAAGTCCTGAATTTTAAATGCATTAGAACCATTAACATTGGAGTGAGAAGGCCTGCTAAAAATATATAAGAAACCTTAGATCCCTTAAAATAAACAAAAGAAGTTTCATCATATTCAGTTGTTTTAAGAAGTACCCCATTATGGAGATAAGAAGGTACTCAAAGCAAGCCAGTTTATTTAATGGGTTTTGCTACATATTGTCAAAATTATTATTATTATTATTATGCTTACATACAAGAGAAACACAATTCATTTTAATCATGATACCACAACAAGCTATCCCCAGATTGGAGAACTTGAGAAAAACAATATCTCTGTTTTATCAGGATTCAGCTTCAATTTATTGATTGAAGCTGAATCTGTGTTAGTTATACAAGGGTTAAGAACTACCTTTGAGAAAGGACACTGTTTTATCTCTCTCTGTTTTTGCTTTTATTTAGATTAGTTTATTTTATCTTATTATGAAAAAGCTTTAAAACATCTTATATAAAAAAAAGATTCAGCTTCAATTTATTGACCCATATCCATCACTAAACACAGATACAGAGTTAACAAATGACCTAGCTCTTGTAAGTTGTTCCCACATTGGCAGAAGTAGAGAGAGTGCTTGTGTCAATGTTTATTTGTTCCCAACAGGCCATGTCAGGGTGAAGAATGTTATTTTAGTTTTTAGATATTTTCTTATGATGCACTGATAGCAAATGGGGCTTCAGTTCTGATCTCACCACAACTATATTTATGGTGGAACAGCAACAAAAAGAGTAATATAATAGTTATTGTGGAGACTCTTCCCCCTTACTGCTTCCATAGCTGTGCTCTTGTTCTGGTATTTAAAGGTTTACAGCTGGATAATTGTACAAAAGGATGGGAGGGGTATCACTGAGGCAGGGGGAAAACAAGATTCCATAATTGTCTTCATTCCAGTTGCATTCCCTAATTCTATACATATCAATATGAATGACTAAATGATAACATGAAGAGATTTTTGGCATTTGGATTTGAGTGGGATGATGTCTCTTGAGTTCCTTTTAACTTGACTAAGGTATCTGTGAATGAGTTTTTGAACAGTGTAGATCTCCTGAGACATACTTGGTCAGAGTCTTGAACTTGTTAATATCTCAGTTTCCTGGTAAAGTTGCCCTAGGCCAGGGGTGTCAAACTCAAATTCATCGGGGGCCGCATCAGCAGTTTGGTCACCCTCAAAGGGCCGGTTGTTCAGGCAGCCGTTGGATCTGTCACATCACAGGATGGCATGCGCTCAATATAAAAACAAGTGGAGGTTTCCTGAATGCATGTAAAGTGGAGGTTCCCTGTGTAGAACGGCCGGTGCCGCTAGAGAGCAGACGTTCTCTGGCTTGTAGGTTGCCGCGCATGCGCTGAAGAGGCGGCTTTCTTGTGTCAAAAAAAAAGAAGCGAGAATAAAAGGTGAAGGCCGGCGGCGGCTACACGGGCCACATGATGAGGTCTGGCGGGCCGGATTCGGCCCGCGGGCCTTGTGTTTGACACCCGTGCCCTAGGCCTTCCCTTTGTCTGGGATAGCATTCAATAAAATACCTAAAAACCTGTGAAAATGACTCACCAACCCTGAAACCTTTGTTCAGAGCCCTGGAATGTACAGAACAGATTTATAATCTAGAATCTAGGCAGATTTCAGTAGGAGAATTGAGTTGAATTTTATCCTACAAAGGAAATTTCACAATTTAAAAACCCAACAACCTGCATGAGTGCATGTGTATCCATCATTTCACACATTAAAGAGTTTAAATAACTTTTTGAAAAGTTTTGAAATTGCTCCAAACATAGACAGACAGTGCTGGTCAGATTTCTGCCCCCTGCCCCATGCTACAAAAATCTGCACAGTGTCTTACTGTGGTGGCACATTAAAACCCTGAACACATTATTCTGGTATGAAGATGTTGTTGATCAGCTTGGTCCTCCAGGAAATTAAAATTCTGGTAAACAGAAACCTTTATAGAAACATACATTTTTTAATTACCTCTCTGTTTTGATATACACATTTTCAACCCAGCACTGTGCTTTGGAATATAATTATTAATTCAAATAACTGACACTACAGCTGTAGTATACATTAACATTTATGGTGGCTCCAGTGTGCCCCTAGCACAGGTGTTTGAGCTGAACACACACTACATTAACCACAATCCATAGGTCTCTTGTAGCTCCTTGAGAAATTTCCCCATTTCCAGTGTTTCTCCTCAAATCAGCTTCCATCTGATTTGGAAAGATAAGCTGTGGTTACCGGTAAGTTGAGGTGTGTATATTTGGGACAGCTGTTGCACATGTGCAGATGACAGCTGCATTGAATAGGAGTGCAAGGGGGGAGCTGAATGCGCAGGGAAACAAATCAGGCAATACACATTGGGTGAAGACATCCCTGCCTTCTCTCTGCTGTGTACAGGAACATAAAACTCAGTGGACAGAAATGTTGGGTATAAACAACTTTGCAGGACTCCAGTCAGTAGAGGGCAGGTTTGAGACGAGCAGATCATCAGGGAAAATACACTGTTGTGGTTTTCCACTTAACACCTAACCTCCACCCCTTCCTCCATCATCCTCCCTTTCTCCTCCTCCTGCATGAGACAGCCATGAAACCTCCTCTCTCCTTGCGAATATGAAGTACCGTATTTTTTGCTCTATAAGACTCACTTTTTCCCTCCTAAAAAGTATAGGGAAATGTGTGCGCGTCTTATGGAGCGAATGCAGGCTGCGCAGCTATCCCAGAAGCCAGAACAGTAAGAGGGACTGCTGCTTTCACTGCGCAGTGATCCCTCTTGCTGTTCTGGCTTCTGAGATTCAGAATATTTTTTTTCTTGTTTTCCTCCTCCAAAAACTAGGTGCGTCTTGTGGTCTGGTGCGTCTTATAGAGCGAAAAATACGGTAACCGTTTTTTCAGTACCAATGAGATTCCTGTGTAATTTATTTTACTCTTTTAAGCAATGCTAGTGATGTGTGAACAAGACTGACAATGGATGGTGGGTTAGCTCCAGCTTCCAAGCTATTTTTACTTTGTAAGCCGACCAATTTTATTTTTAAAACCTATTAGCTTTGCTGCATTTTAAGCCACTAGGGGTTCATTGGGGTTCAGACATAAAAGAGATCAAGATTGTCATGTGATATGAATTTCAGATAAAGAACTTTATAAATTGTTTCTTTAAATGGGGGCGAACAAATCAAATTTAACATTGCATTTCTCTTATGACAAAATAACATTTATTTGTTTTAAAAGTACCCTTTGGAAAGCATAAGCAAGTACAATATACTCAAAAGCAAGTAATTTTTAAGATTCTCTTAACACTGCAAATTTTATTTTTTTCATTCTCCTGATGGAACATTTTGCAGCCATTAATTGTGATAATTCCTCACCATTCATGAATTTCTAGCATTTAAATATTATTTAAATATGTACAGCATAAATATGTACACTACATTATTGTATTACATTTGGTTTTTGTTTTTGTTTTTGTATCCTGCCTTGCGAGCCCTTGTTAGGGCAGAAAGGCAGTTTATAAAGTTTTTAAATTATGAATAAATAGCATAACAATTAGAGCTTGTGTACATGTATGATGCAAACCCAGGTAAAATAAAATAAAGAATCCTGCAGAAGGCAGTTGGAATAGGAATTGTATCAACAATCCAAAAATATTTTTTCAGGTTGATGGCCAACTGATTAGAAGAAAAACAGCTTGGCTGGCTCCTCTGCATCGAAAACAGCTTGGTATGAATAAATCAGTAGATGAAATTTCTCTGCATTGAGATAAAAATCTTTCTTGTTAATATCAAAGCAGTATTAAAGGGACAGCTGATTATGGCAACCCTGCTTATAGGCTGACCTACAGTACAAAGAATGTCTTATGGAAATGTCCTAAAATATTCCTTCAAGGGCACAAAAAAGTCCTTAATCAGAGTGGCTGGACGCTGAGAAAAGATTCTGGTTTCAAGGATGTTCTTTGCCAACAGAGACAAATCCACGTACAAGGCAGATGCAGAATATTTGCTGGAGAATAAAAAACAACACCCCACAATATTCATGTAAAAATGTTAAAATACACGACTTCTTTCTTTCCCTTAACAGGAAATAAACAACTTGTCATTATATTTACATTTCAGGCCATACAGGAAATTATGCTGCTTCCACACCCTGGTCCCTTTCCCTTTCCCTATATAAAAGGGTCTAACATCTCATTGTGCCCTTATTAGCTGTGCACTGATTAGGGTTGCCACATTGTTTCCTGACAATGCTCCATCTAATTTTAGGCGACTTCTCAAATACAGCCACAGCTGCAGCAGAGCCTCTGCTGCTGAGGAGAGGTTTAGGGGGAAGGAAGGGACACGAAAGTTCAATTGCATGAGCTGCTTTCCTCTTGCACAACTTTGGTTTTCAAAGTTATGGGAAACGTTCTCACAGATTAAAGTCTGATTTGTGAGTTAGAGACTAATCTGTAAAAGTGTCTGTTTTTATTTGGGGACCGCCATGCATTCAGAGACAATACAATAGCAACAACAGGATTATTGCTCTCTGGGATGTGGACATCAACTTTAGCCTCCTTGGCTCTTTTCCGCTGCTCTTGGAGAACGTCAGCAAACCATAACAAGTACAAAATGAAATCTTTAGTCTCAAAGTCTCTGAAAATCTTTAAATGAAGCGAGGTAACAGACTTTGTACGATGAAAGACAAGCTGTAAAGCTTTGTATATTCAGCAAATATGGTGTCCAACACTGAACAGTGATTCCGGATATTGACTACTGTTTCGTAGAATTCTTTGTCAACGTGGTAGGAGGATATAGAATTGCTTCATAAACCCATCTTATATCGAATGAATGTATGTAAATGAAAATATCAAATGCTGTGGAACAGTGCTCATGTAATAATGTAATAATGTAGCAGCAATTCTATAGCCTCCCACCATGCTGATGAAGAATTCTACGAAACAGTAGTCAATATCCAGAAGATTTCCTTTTGTACTTGTTATGGTTTGAAGGAATTCTATAAAGATTGTCTATTGCCTATGTACATAGTCATCGTGTTGCCTAGACATTGCTGATGTTCTCTTTGCAACACAGGGGTTTGTTTGGTTACTTATTGCTGCACCTGGAGTACAGCAATCTATTGAGGAGCCAGATGGTTGTTGGTTTTTTGCCAGCTACTCCACCCTTGAAGCACAAGAGTCAGAGCTGTAGCTGTTTCCAGGGAGAACCATATTTATTTGGAGGCTGTTAGGGGCAGTGGGTCACTCAATGGGGTGGCTCCTAAAGGCAGGAGACCAAAAGGGAAAGTTCTCATTTGGTTTTCTCCTATGGGTTGTGATGAGGGCAAGGCCACTTCCGTCAGGCAATTGTTTGTGGGTGGGCTTGCTCCTACGTGAGAGACTGGAGTGGGTAGGGTATGTTGAGTGTGAGTTTACCCAGTTTTTACATGAAAGGTGGCATGGTAGGTAGCTCCATCTGTGGTAAGAGCATGAATGCAGCTCATGAATGTAGATTTTGTTATTGTTTTGATTTATTTAATGTAGTTCTGTTGCATTTTCCTTTTGCCGTGATGGTCTGATCACCACTTTGGGCTTCAAAGCAGTATATAAATAAAACAGAATGTAATATAACACAATGTGTTTGTTTGCTTTTAACGTGTCCTACGACTCTGTTATTTTTGCTGCAGCAGACCAGGGATCATACTTCTGGGATTAAATTAGAAAAAAACCCATCCCCATTTGGGGATCCCTTCAGCTGCATCAGATAATATCTTCAGGTCTCACTGAAGTTAATCTACAGGATTGTATTAATTCTTCTCTCATATATTATAATGTTCACCAAAATAGAATAGTTGTAAAGGTAAAGGTACCCCTGACCATTAGGTCCAGTCGTGACCGACTCTGGGGTTGTGGCACTCATTTCGCTTTACTGGCCAAAGGAGCCGGCGTACAGCTTCTGGGTCATGTGGCCAGCATGACTAAGCCACTTCTGGCAAGGCCAGAGCAGCGCACGGAAACGCCATTTAGCTTCCCGCTGGAGCGGTACCTATTTATCTACTTGCACTTTGACGTGCTTTCAAACTGCTAGGTTGGCAGGAGCAGGGACCGAGCAACGAGAGCTCGCCCTGTCACTGGGGTTCAAACCGCCAACCTTCTGATTGGAAAGCCCTAGGCTCAGTGGTTTAGACCACAGCGCCACCTGCGTCCCCAGAATAGTTGTATGAGTAGCTAATTAAACCCACATGCCAGAAGCCAAAGCTAATACATGATCCTTCAGTTTCAAATTAGGGATGGGGGAAGAATTTGATTTAGTTCACATTTAAGGGTGAAGCTAACAAATGTTGAACTTTCTGAAACAATGTTGAGAATCAAAAAAGAGTCATCCTTTGTCATTTGCACATATTCAGATTTTGTGATGCAGTTCTTTAACCAATGGTTACAAAAATGCATTGGTAAAAGTGTGTATAAAAATGATTATATTAGTGAAAATAACATGTAAAATGCACTATATTTGAAGAAACTGCTTGCAAAAATACGTATATGAGCCAAAACTGCACTACAAACGTGCTTATTTGGAGAAATTCACACTAAAATGTGGAAGAATTTTCATGAGGATTTTAAAAATGAGTAAGCTGCAGAAAAGTAGAGAACTGAATTTAAGGTGGGGGGGGAAACATGGAAATTGAGAGAACCGAAACTGGCACAACTTTCCATACCTAGATAACCTAGATAAAAGAGTATGCAGTTCATTTGATTTGACATGATTTAGTTTAGGTCTAGTTCATGCATGAATACACACCACTTGACAGCTGCATGTATAAACAAGTTAGCTGTGAAATGGCATATTTCACACTATCTAAAAACACAACTTTTCAATGGAATCAGTTCATCAAGAGTATTCAGATATCAAGTGATGTACATGCATGTATGAACCATGGACTTGTTGAACTAGCCATGGGGGAGAATATTGCAGAGATAAGTAGCTTGTGAAATAAGGAACAGTGAATGATTCCTTTCACAAGAGCCTGTTCTCAGATGCCAGCATTGACCACAGTCTGCAAACAGCTTAATAATCTTATTCATGCTTTGTTAGCATTTTTGTAGCTCAAATGTTCTAGAAGTGTCATTAACACAAACTGATTCATCTCTGCAATACCCCTGAAATGTATGTCACTATGTGGTTCCTTCAAAAGAGAGCTGTGCACTTCAAATTGATGAGCTCTCTGGACCCAAAGCTACTGTCACTGCGATACCTTTAATATTAGCCCAGCATAGAGAAATTTAGCAGCCAAATCTTTACCTGGCATAAATAGTAACCTGGCCAATATTCTGAGGGCCAAAGAGGTAGGGCCAGAGGCAAAGGAGAAAGGACCTTACTCAATCTGTGCCATTACTTCCCATCCTTTCCCCCATTCCAGTATTATCCCTTTTCTCCATTGCATTTTATTTAGTTCATCCCACTGTACAATTTGGGTCTCTTTCTGGCCTGTAAGGAATAAAAATGTCACTTTTTTATATCACATGGCCCAAGTTACGCAATATGATAATATTGGTTGTTGTTTTGTTTTGTTTTAAAAAAGCTTCCTTAAACTAGCACCTTTTATTGTTGAAGTAAAGGTAGCTCTGGGGCCTAGATCCAAAGTAGAGAGCAGCCCTGCACCAGTTTCTTGCAAATAATGATGCCCCACCAGTCCTTTGCCACCGAAGGTGTTATTTACTGCATACAGTCTCTTTGGGAGAAAATAGCAGCGGAGGGAGGCATTTTTGGCAGGAAACCAGCACGAAGCCCCAGTTGGGTTTGGGAGCACATTCCCAATCTGATACGGGGTATCAGATCTGCTGCTATGTTGTCAGAGTGCATGTTTGTCTCCTTTTGTGTTCTGTTGTACATCTGTCTGTGAAGTCTCCAAAAGAAAGAGGGCGTTAAAAGAAAGAAGTCTCCAAAAGAGAGACAACTCCTCTTAGCTTGGGAGCGTGTAACTATATTAAACTGAGAGAAGTGAAAAAATAGCACCAAGCAGATGAACACTTCTGCGTCATCCTAAGCCATTCTACCAGTACAGATTTGGGGTAAAAATGAGATAACCTCAGGCTTTTTGGGAAAAGTATACTTAAAATTTTTTTAAAGTTCTTTGTAAATCAGTTCCCAAAAGCCTTTTACTTTACTGCATGTCCACCACATATGGTATAATTCACCATCCCCCTCTCCACATTTCCAGCATTTCTTAGTCTTCAGGTTATAAATCTTAGCTAGCTTCACTGGTGTAAGGTACCACCTATAAATCATCTTCCAGAGGTTCTCCCTTAGTACCATACACGCTGTAAATTTCATATTTACATTCCACAATTCTTGCCACTTTACAAAGTCGATGTTGTAACCAATATCTATGGCCCATTTTATCATGGCCTCCTTCACCTCTTCATCTTTTGTATACCATTCTAGTAAGAGCCTGAAGCTTTCTTACTAGGAATAGTTGATAAAGAAATCAAAAAAGAGGATAAAAATTTGTTTCTATATGCCACAACGGCCGCTAGAACTATGTTAGCCCAAAACTGGAAAACGGAATTAATACCTACCATAAATGACTGGCAGATTAAGATGATAAATTATGCTGAACTAGCTAGATTAACAGGAAGACTAAGAGACCAAGACGATCAGAAGTTTCATGAAAATTGGAATAAATACCTGGTATATATAAGAGATAAGTATAGAACTTCGATGACTCTGGCAGGATTAGAACAACTCTAACAGTGTTTGACAAATATGCAAAGGAGATAAAACACGTAACTTTTGAAACTATCTGATACTTACCAACGAAGTGAAGGGAAGTCCAAGGCTCGGCGGAGCTCAAAATAAGTGTGTATTATGTATATGATTTTGGTAACAGCTATGTTATATGCAACTTATGTAATTTAGATTGTATATATGTATAATTAATGAAAACAAATAAAAATTTATATGCAAAAAAATATATAAAAATGAGATAACCTCTTAAGTATGGAGAACAATTAGAAAACCAATACTGTAATGAGGAAGATGTAAGACTTGCCTTGTTTTAGGTGTTCTATTTTTATTTGGTTTTACTAGATAAATGCTTGTATTATTTATATATTTAGAGTGACGCAAAGGAAGTATTGTTCCAAAACACGTCAGGCCTCAAATGTATTTTCCTTCAAGCAACTTGAGTTTCTTCCTCTTTTTTTGCTGCCTTCTAGTTTCAACAGGCCTTGAGACCCACACAAACTGAGACAGGACGGTGAACAAGTTACAACGATTTGCAGAGGAGCAGCATTAGTCTTTTGAGTCTTGTGGCATCTTAAAAGGCTAGCAGCTTTATAATGCCATAACTTTTTGTGAACTACAGTTCACTGGTTCATCAGATGCATGAAGTGTTATCCTGAGTATCACATGGGGTTGTTGTTGTTTTTTGGTTGGTGTGAGGGAAGAAGCTGTAAAATTTGAGGTCAGAGCGAAATGCAGAAAAGTGGCAAATGTAATTATGTAAGCCAATTAACACATATAATGTGCTAAAAATTAATTGTCTTCATTTGGGTTTGGGTTCAATCCACAAGTGAAATCCTTATGTATTTTAATTCAGTGGTTTCACATTGCAGTCTCCTTTCATCCAAGCTTATTTACAGCTTTTGAATATTGCGTTTCTGATTACTGTATCAACAATAACAACTTGATGATATTAGTAAGGGACCCCTGACCATTAGGTCCAGTCGTGGCTGACTCTGGGCTTGCAGCGCTCATCTCGCTTTATTGGCCGAGGGAGCCGGCGTACAGCTTCCGGGTCATGTGGCCAGCATGACTAAGCCGCTTCTTGCGAACCAGAGCAGCGCACGGAAATGCAGTTTACCTTCCCGCCGGAGCGGTACCTATTTATCTACTTGCACTTTGACGTGCTTTCAAATTGCTAGGTTGGCAGGAGCTGGGACCGAACAATGGGAACTCACCCCATCGTGGGGATTCGAACCGCTGACCTTCTGATCGGCAAGTCCTAGGCTCTGTGGTTTAACCCACAGCACCACCCACGTCCCTTGATGATATTAACAAGTTATCTAAAGAGCTGTCACATGGAAGATGGATCAACGTTGATTTCTGCTGCTCCAGTGGGTAGGACCCAAACCAATGGATTCAAGTTAGAAAAAAGGAGATTTCAATTAAACATTAGGAATAACTCTCTTGATGGTTAGAGTTTTTGGCAGTGGAATGGATTCCCTCAGAAGGCAGTAGAATGTCTTTCATTGGAGGTTTTCAAGCAGAATTTGGATGGCCATCTGTCATAGATGCTTTAGTTGTGATTCCTGTACTTCAGTGTTTGGACTAGATGACCCTCAGGGCCTCTTCCAATTTTGCAGTCCTCCGATTCTATTGTAAAAGTGAGTTGGAAGCCATAGGAACATTGAAAAGCCTAAGGATTTTCAGATGTAGAAAACAAAATCTTAAATGCTCTGCAGCTGGTTTGGCTTTAACACAAGCACACACACAGAAACTTCTGGGATATCTGAGAAAGCAGTTACCTGTGAACAGATGGGATATTACTCCATATGTGTACTGCATTCTGGATGGTGTCATCATGCTGCTTATATCTGAGCACAGCTTCCATCTTTAAAAGGACCAAAACCATACATATGTCTCAAGAGCTAGAACTAAATCTCTCATTTGATGCTAATAGAATATAATACAGAATTCAAAATCTGGGAGCCAATACAGATTGAACAATACTGAAGTAAGATGCTCCAAGAGATATAGAAATGCAATAAATAATTACATAAATAAAATAAAACTGTTGTTTCAAACTGTGAATTGAGCCACTGAAAATCTGTATTAAATTACAGTGGTACATCTAGATACTAACAGGATCCGTTCCGGAGCCCTGTTCGCATCTAGAGGTAAATGTAACTAGCGATGGCACGTCTGCGCATGCACGCGTCGCTTTTCACCGCTTCTGTGCATGCGTGTGACGTCATTTTGAACATCTGCGCATGCGCAAGTGGCGAAACCCGGAAGTAACGCACTCCGTTACTTTCGGGTTGCCACGGAGCGCAACTCGGATGCGCTCAACTCGAAGCGTATTCAACCTGAGGTATCACTGTAATGTCTGCAAGTGAGTGCTGAAGCAAACTATCTCTTCATTCACCTCTTGAAGGCATTTTGTTTTGCTACTCACCTGAAAGAATCGAGAAGCTGTATCTCGGTCTTCTTCCTCCAGCACAAGGTTATCCACAAACATCCAGAAAAACATCCTTTCTGGGGGTGTCTCGTACTGAAGAATACGAAAATATTGGTAAAAATACCAGGCTTTAAAGGGAAGGGAGAAGAGAAAACAGGCTATAAAAAGATGGTCTCTGAAAATGCCTTTCTAAGGTGCTCCAGCCCACCCGCTTCCTTTTCAAAGAAAAGAATGACTGAAAGGGGGAAGAGAGCCACCTCTGGGCACCAGGGAAAGCCTCTGGAGGCAAATGGGTGCTTATGGGTGCCAAACTGGCTGCTCCTGAAGAGATTAGATGTTATAAAGACATGCAAATATAACAGCAGGAGTCTGAGGCTGCACAGGTCTCATGTTTAGAGATAGATTGCAAGGTGGGGTAGGTAGCAAGATATAAAAGCCTGAGGGGTGTGCTTTCCTTTCTCTTCGGCATCCACCCTCCATCTATCTGCTGACAGGGACTGGACACTTTAGTTATACACTTTAGGTATAAAAAGGGACGCGGGTGGTGCTGTGGGTTAAACCACAGAGCCTAGGACTTGCCGATCATAAGGTCGGCAGTTCAAATCCCCGCGATGGGGTGAGCTCCCGTTGCTCGGTCCCTGCTCCTGCAGTTCGAAAGCACGTCAAAGTGCAAGTAGATAAATAGGTACCGCTCGGGCGGGAAGGTAAACGGCATTTCCGTGCGCTGCTCTGGTCCACCAGAAGCGTCTTAGTCATGCTGGCCACATGACCCGGAAGCTGTACGCCGGCTCCCTCGGCCAATAAAGCAAGATGAGCGCCGCAACCCCAGAGTTGGCCACGACTAGACCTAATGGTCAGGGGTCCCTTTACCTTTACCTTAGGTATAAAGAAGGTCTCCAGCCAGTGGCGTATCTAGGTAATATGGTACCAGACCAACATTTGACACCCTCCATCTAGTTTTCACAAGACAAGCTTAAGCCAGCTTTCAAACGGAGGCAAGAGGCTTTGGCAGGGCCCTAAAGCCCTCCTATTTCCTTCCCAAAGCTTGGCGAGTGCTTGCCCAGCTTTGGGAAGCAGACAGGAAGACTCTAGGACCCTGTCTGAGCCCTCACACCTCCTTTTTTATATACCAGTATATACCAATAGGGCAGAGGTCAGTGACACTCACTGCAGGTCAGTACAGACTTCCTCTGAGGAAACCCCAGCAAAAGAGTTTTGTTGTATAACCTGTGCCTGTCTGTATTTGGGCTGCTACAGAATCTGAATATATGTCTATAGGAAGTTCTGCGGTTAGTGGCTATATAGTCTCTAGTTGTGGAACAAAATCATGAGGCAAGATTGCAGCTGGAGGGGAAGGCCAGGGAGAAGTCACTGTCAGCTTTTCCTTGTGGTGCTCTGTGGATGAGAGCAGGATGGTAGTAGAGGATGAGGTTACGTCACACACCAGATAGCAGGTACTTTCCATGCCTATCTGATATGCTGTTAATATGGAATGTAGTCTGTGACGCGATCGTGACTGATGTATGATGCAGCACTGTCACAGCATGCTCTAGCTGTGGCTCTTGGTGCTTCCCGTTTCCTTTATCAGTGCTCCTACAATATATATTGCATCATTTTGCTTTCTACTAGTTACTGGAAGCTCATTGGCATGTTGTTAGCTGACACAGCAGAACCCTAGGCTCATGCTGCCCAACCGCTATCCTGTGCACAATCGCCAGGGACTGAGTCCCAGTATCACAGTGTGGCCTACTTTGGAGTAATCATGCTTAAGATTGTGCAGCTTAGCTACAAATATTTATAAGGAAGCAAGATCAGTGAAACGTATTCCCAAGTAAATACTGTATGTTGTAGCTGCAGTATTTAACCTGTTTTGGAGAAGAGTGGAGAGAGAAATGGTCCGTATCTTGGAACTGACCAGAGTCAGAGAGACACAATAAGAGCTACAGTTTCATGCATGTTTGCTTTTCTTACCAGACGGCTGTTGATAAGAGTTTCCAATGGGTGGCGTAGACCCAAATATAAAATCAAATGGACCCCATTCTTTTATCTAATAAACAAAACAAAACAATCACAGTAGTTTGGATGCAGGATCCCATCTTTCATCTTTTAATTTCACATGGGTTCTCGTTTTCCTTCTCCTCCTCCTTTCAGAAATGCACCAGTTTGCTTTATAGACATTCTGATGGGCATGTTTTGGATCAGGATTACTTCCACTTCCTAGACACAGAACCAACCTAACCTTACCAACTAGTTTACCATTAACCACATTGCTACTAACTATTCTGATTAGTCCAAGTTTGGCCTCTTCAGACAAATGACAAAACTACTGTATTAAATTGCCAGTGGTGTTATGCAAGGTTGACTATGACGTGCTCCACTAAGTATTAGAAATACTAAATTTAATTTCTGAACCTATTATTTTTATATACTGCCCTTCATCAAAAGCTCTCGGGGCAGTTCACAAGATAAATGACCCTATCGTGCAGAATACCCACAGAATGTTAAGTAGACAAAAATAAATAAATAAAAAATAGACAGTTTTCCCTCCATCTATAACAGATGTTGAGAATCTACAGCCCTCCAAACGTTGTTGCCGTCCAACTCCCACCAGCCCCAACTGCATACTCAATTGTCAGGGATGGTGACAGCAGAAATATAACAACATATGGAGAGCCACAGGTTAACCATCGCAATGTAATCAAAACCCATGGCTTCTTGTTCCTTCTCCAGCATTTCTGGTAGGCTGTTTTTTTATTGAAAACAAACAAAAGAATCAGTTTTACACACTGATTAAACAGCAGTGTTTGAACAAAGAAGTTGATGGTAATAAACTTAAATAAACTTATTCTTGAAGAAATTCCTTACAGTGCTATTTGATGCTTAACCCTTTGGCAGCTCCTCAGACTGTTTAATTTTATTTAACCTACACAACGTGTGATAAGCTGAATTCATGCATCAAGGATGCTGTATATATTAAAAAAAAATAGACCGCTGAAGAAGCCTAACAAGCTGAAGCATGTTTGGCATTGCAGTTATCCAGAAAATCTGAATGGTGAACATAATATACTGGCATTTTAGCTATCTAAAGCGCTGCTCTAAATAAACGTAAGTATAACTCATGCACTGTAAAGAGGGTTTCTTTGTATCCAGATTATTGCATAGTTCTTTATCCATTGTGGAAATATTACTGTGGCATATGTTCTGTTTATAGATTTGTGCATCTTAGTTATTGTATTAGAGAGATTTCCAAATTTTTGCTTATTTTCATCTTTTTTACTCCCAGTTTCAACTTCATTTTTATGTAATAACATGTTGTTATCACAAGAAAGGAGGCCAGAGAGGAGCAGGCAGCAGCAGTGCAGTGCAGTGGCATGGCAGCATGTGCGGTGTGTGTGTGTGGGAGGACAAAACCACAGGGTTGTGGGTGTGGCTGAAGACATGGAGGGGTCTATGGTTATGGCAAAGGGAACAGCAGTGAATAGCGAACTCCATGGACCTGGAGCTGCTGCCTGGGGTAACTGCCTCCCTGTGCTGGCCCTGCCTTATTCTTTCTTCAGTTATTACCAGCATCAACCAGTTATGACGAGTTTTCAGATTGTCCGGTGTTAAAGGGGCAAGACTGTCCTTTCCTTGACTTCAACATAATAAACACTGAAAGAATTTGTAATTCTTTGACTGGAAGCGAATCTGATTTTATCCCAGTAAAATACAGTTAATATATTAGGAGCAGAAAGAATATACCCATCTAACAAAATTAGAAACATGGGTAGTACCAAGTCAACTCAGTGACATCTACTTACATGTATTCGTGTCACGTCGGTGACATCATCCAAATACTTCAGTGTTCCATTGCCCTTGCTTTCCCCCAGAAACCCCAAACTTTTCAGCTCTGGAGAATAGAAATGAGGACCCAAATGAACACCAATATTAATGCGACACATTTGTGTTTTACTGATGAGGTGCCCTAAAGGGGAGACAGAAGGTTTACAGACAATGCTTCATAAGTGCTTTACTGTGTGCTGGATGGAAGTTATTCAAAATGGCAGTGGCACTTCTGCAGTGGCCCCACAATGTTGGACTTTGGAACCTAAATGGAGACCCTGGCATGCCTTTTGCTGGGCTAGAATTCTCATCACCCTTGACCATTGGCTATGCCACAACATCTGGAGGGCTACAGGCTTCTCACTCCTAATGAAGGCTTTTCATTCAATCTCCTTGGGAGAATAGGTTTTCCTGGGTGCTGACTTGAGCTTCCTTCTCATCTTTCCTTCTCTGTACTTTTCCTGCTGTGGCTGCCTTCTTTTTTCTTCTCTCCACACTCTTCTCTTCCCAATGTCTCCTAGACTAGACTACAGAGATTCCCTCTGCCATTTCCCTGGATTTAGAGAAGAGTGGGAGATGTTCTGAATTAAAGAAATTCCTCTCCTATTTTTAAGAGACAGCAGATTGCTAGCAGGCTTGTTCTGGGAAGGGGTTAAAATTACTGCAGTTCCCACTACTCTTTTTAAAATGTGCATGTTTCTTTAGTGCCACAACATTCCAAAAAGTTACTAGGAATGAGGGAGATGACTTGCAAATGTGCTTTCAGTATCCCACCATTTCTTTCTTTGGTGTATTATATTTTATTTTGCACAGAAAAGATGGGAGACTAAAAACAACAACATAGTGCAGACTGACAGTGTAATTCAACAGGTGTCTACTCAAAACAGAACCTCACTCAACTCAGTTGCACTTGCTCGCTGCCCAGCTAATTGTGCGAAGATTGCAGAAATGCAGTCAATAGTGGCTAGAAACATAAGGAGCTGCTCTATACCAAAGCAGACCACTAGGCCATCTAACTCAGTATTAACTCTGAGTAGCAGTAGCTCTCCAAGGTTTCAGACAGGAGCCTTTCCCAGGGATTGAACCTGGCATCTTCTGCAGGTACATCACGTGCTCTACCACCACTGAGGCTCTGACACCCTTTCTCAGTTTGTTCCCCTTCCTAGGACAGTGTTGCAGGAATCTCTATTTTGGCTCCAAATAAATAAATAAGCTAAAATAAATGGAATAAATGTGAACTGGCAAACCATTATTGAAAAGTAGTGGGGCAAGGGAAGTTGCGGGATATCTGATGGTTTTCAAGCCAGGTCAAATTTTTTAATCCACATTAGGATTAAACCCCATTAGGTTTCTCAATAGTGCTTTGCCAGTCCATACTAGAAGGTTTGTGATGCAATTGCCTTTTCAGTGGAAAAAGAACAGCCACAAATTAGGTCTCAAAAAGAGTGGGTGCGGGAAGACAGGAAACAGTGGAATGCAGTGATTTCGCAGCAGCAGCTAGTGAGTAAATGAAAGATGACAATTCTTGATTAATTGCTTAGTATGGAAGGCACCCAAGGAGCTAGTCAGGAAGGATTAAGATAAAGATCACCCAAATTGGCTGTTTCTCTTCCACTTGGCTTTTCTCCAATTTGTAAACAGTGCTTTAATTTCATGGTTTTTGTTTTGTAAACCTTACTTATAAGTGAAGGTTGGTAAACATGTTAAAAAGTTTTTCATAATCTTCTATAATAAATGGGACTGGTTTCAATGGAGGAGCTAAAGCACATGTTTCATTATCTCCCACTGAAACGGAGAGACTTTAAAACTATCCAAGTATAGTTGGATTGAGGCTGTTTTTGGACAGAAATTGCCATGTATTATTTTGAAGATAAGCAAAGACCACTTTAAAAAGCAACATTCAGAAAGCAATGACTTTTTTTTTTAGCACCCCATTTTTAGATAAGCTCCCAATCATCCTAACAACTATGCCAAGCCACAGATATCAGAAGCCCGTTTCAAAGAACTCTTGCTCAATCAGCTGATGATTTTCAGTAGCCCCATTAAAAGGTTTGGGCAAAACAGCATTTTGAGAGAGGCTTCTGAATAGAATCATAGAATCATAGAATCATAGAGTTGGAAGAGACCACAAGGGCCATCGAGTCCAACCCCCTGCCAAGCAGGAAACACCATCAGAGCACTCCTGACATATGGTTGTCAAGCCTCTGCTTAAAGACCTCCAAAGAAGGAGACTCCACCACACTCCTTGGCAGCAAATTCCACTGTCGAACAGCTCTTACTGTCAGGAAGTTCTTCCTAATGTTTAGGTGGAATCTTCTTTCTTGTAGTTTGGATCCATTGCTCCGTGTCCGCTTCTCTGGAGCAGCAGAAAACAACCTTTCTCCCTCCTCTATGTGACATCCTTTTATATATTTGAACATGGCTATCATATCACCCCTTAACCTCCTCTTCTCCAGGCTAAACATGCCCAGCTCCCTTAGCCGTTCCTCATAAGGCATCGTTTCCAGGCCTTTGACCATTTTGGTTGCCCTCCTCTGGACACGTTCCAGTTTGTCAGTGTCCTTCTTGAACTGTGGTGCCCAGAACTGGACACAGTACTCCAGGCGAGGTCTGACCAGAGCAGAATACAGTGGCACTATTACTTCCCTTGATCTAGATGCTATACTCCTATTGATGCAGCCCAGAATTGCATTGGCTTTTTTAGCTGCCGTGTCACACTGTTGGCTCATGTCAAGTTTGTGGTCAACCAAGACTCCTAGATCCTTTTCACATGTACTGCTCTCAAGCCAGGTGTCACCCATCTTGTATTTGTGCCTCTCATTTTTTTTGCCCAAGTGCAATACTTTCCATTTCTCCCTGTTAAAATTCATCTTGTTTGTTTTTGCCCAGTTCTCATATCTGTCAAGGTCGTTTTGAAGTGTGATCCTGTCCTCTGGGGTGTTAGCCACCCCTCCCAGTTTGGTGTCATCTGCAAATTTGATCAGGATGCCCTTGAGTCCATCATCCAAGTCGTTGATAAAGATGTTGAATAAGACCGGGCCCAAGACAGAACCCTGTGGCACCCCACTAGTCACTCTTCTCCAGGATGAAGAGGAACCATTGATGAGCACCCTTTGGGTTCGGTCAGTCAGCCAGTTACAAATCCACTGAGTGGTAGCATAGTCAAGACCACATTTTACCAGCTTCTTTACAAGAATATCATGGGGCACCTTGTCAAATGCCTTGCTGAAATCAAGATAGGCTACATCCACTGCGTTCCCTTCATCTACCAGGGTTGTAATTCTGTCAAAACACGAGATCAGGTTAGTCTGACATGACTTATTTTTCAGAAATCCATTATGACTATTGGTGATCACAGCATTCCTTTCTAGGTGCTCACAGACTGTTTGCTTAATGATCTGCTCCAGAATCTTCCCTGGTATTGAT
The DNA here is from genome assembly GCF_964270895.1 of Podarcis filfolensis. NCBI lineage: Eukaryota > Metazoa > Chordata > Lepidosauria > Squamata > Lacertidae > Podarcis > Podarcis filfolensis. The sequence goes on along the minus strand of NC_139607.1, from coordinate 48,610,863 downwards.
GTCAGACTGACTGGGCGCTAATTATTTGGGTCCTCTCTTTCCCCCTTTTTGAAAATAGGGACAACATTTGCCCTCCTCCAGTCTGCTGGGACTTCGCCTGTTCTCCAGGAATTCTCAAAGATGACTGCCAGTGGTTCTGAGTGTTAGGATATTTCCGTTCCACCTTAAAAGGGAGCAGGCTTTGTGAGTCACAGAGTCTGCGTATTTCCTGTTCACAGGAAGTTTATGTTTTCTATTGCTTTCGTTTCTCTGTGTGCCTGAGCATACCGAAGCAGGCAGTCATGTTTTTCTTTGTTCTGATCAACGCTGAATAAACTTGGAAAAATGCTCTCCTGCTGTGCATCTTTCGCTGTGTGAATTCTGCTGATAGAGCGTGCATCAGCCCAGGAATGCTGATAGAGCGTGCATCAGCCCAGCCCTGGAGCTCGTGTCGCTAATTGCTGATACTGCGTGTCTACGAGAGATGGATGGACATCCGGAGACGATGTGGAGTCATGATGGACTTTATCTCCCTGGCAGTATCCCAACACTGAGATCACATCTGCCAGTTCTTTTAATACTCTTGGATGCAGTTCATCTGGCCCTGGAGACTTGAATACATCTAGACTAGCCAAGTATTCTTGTACTATCTCCTTAGTTATTCTGGGCTGTGTTTCCTCTACTGAATCATTTGCTCCAAATTCTTCAGGTCAGGCATTGTTTTCTTTATCGGAGAAGACTGAGGCAAAGAAGGCATTGAGGAGTTCAGCCCTTTCTGTGTCCCCTGTTTGCATTTCATCATCTTCTCCTCTGAGTGACCCCACTGTTTCTTTGTTCTTCCTTTTGCTACGAACATACCCATAAAAACCTTTTTTGTTGCTTTTAACCTCTCTAGCAAGCCTGAGTTCATTCTGTGCTTTAGCTTTTCTGACTTTGTGTCTACACGTGCTGGCTATTTGTTTGAATTCCTCTTTGGTGGTTTCCCCCCTTTTCCATTTTTTGTACACATCCTTTTTTAATCTTAACTCAGTTAAAAGTTCTTTAGATAGCTACCCTGGCTTCTTTAGGCACCTTCCATGTTTCCGTCTCATTGGTATTGCCTGAAGTTGTGCTTTTACTATCTCCCTCTTAACAAACTCCCAGCCATCATGAACTCCCTTTCCTTTTAGTATTTCTGTCCATGGGATCTCACCCAGCACTTCCCTAAGTTTTATGAAGTCGGCTTTCTTAAAGTCAAGAAATTGAGTCCTAGTATGCTTGGCTGCTCCTTTCCGCTGTATAGTAAACTTCAGAAGAGCATGATCACTCGCGCCTAATGATCCTTCCACTTCTACCCCACTAACCAGGTCATCAACATTGGTTAGGACCAGATCGAAAATGGCTGTTCCTCTTGTTGCTTCTCCCACTTTCTGGACAATGAAGTTGTCTGCAAGGCCAGTGAGGAATCTGTTTGACCATAAATATTCACCAGCCCCTGACAAAGCTCTGCCTTGACCTATGCTTTGTTAAATCTTCAGAAGTTTCAAATAATCAGCTCCTTAAATTTAGCTTCTGGAGATCCAACAAGATACTGCTAGCAGTGCCTTGAATGGGACTTCTGCAGACCCTTGTGTGGGGGAAAAACTGGTCACTGTGACATCAGATGACTGACAGGTAGGAAGTTTCACCTACCTGTGAAATTCGGGGAGATAATAATCTGGCCTTCTGGGCTAGAAAGGTTTCCCACCTCTGATACAGGGGAAGGGTAAACATGTTGCAAGCCTAATTTCTCAGTTACGTACCTTGTGTAATATTGTCGAAAAGGGAGAGCACACGGATTGGTTTTTTATCCCATGTCTCCAAAGGCTGATATATCCACAGATGGTTCTAACACAATTGATAAAAAGATACATGTTTGCATAAAGTGCTTTTGTTGTTGTTGTCAAAACTTGTCGAACAAGTAGTATGTGATTTTAGTTATTACATGTATTAACATGAAGACTTTTTATTAACTGGATATCAACAAGCTTTGACAGAACTCTATAAATCAATGCATTTATTAATTTTATTTAAAATGTATTAAATTATTTACATCCCACCTGCCGAGGAAATATATAAATGCTACTCTGATAATGGAAAGATGTGCTGCTGTTAGCACATTCACAAGGGTTCTACTACATGTATATCAAGTTGCAACAGGGATGCAGGTGCTATTTAAATCACAGGTAGCTGCAGCACCAGGGCTAAGAAATGCAAAACAACCTTAACAATGCAATGCAGAAACAATCACCATACGATTTCCACAGCTTAAATAATGTTGACTACTCAGTACCTGCATTTGGGGACAGTAGCAGTTAAATCCCTGCAAAATAATAAGCTATTGAGGTTCTCCTAACATATATGACCTTGAGATTCATGGATCCATCCTCATGGCAAATGCCCACCGTGCCTTCCTTGGCGATACAGAAGAACATGAGAAGAGCCCATGAGAAGGCCAGAGACCCGTCTAGTCCAGCTTCCTGTTCTCAGAGAGACCAAGCAGGTGCCTACGGGAAGCCTGAGCAGGACCTGAGTAGAACACACTCTCCCAACTTGCAATTCCCAGCAACTGGCCTTCGGAGGCATACGGTGCAGAAAGACCTTAGCCATATTCTCCAAGAATGTGTCTAACTAAAGGCAAATGTGGCACTACTACCTATTGCTAGATCCCTTGGGAGAAGCTCTTTGGAGGGTATTAGAAATTTATCATTGGGGAGAGACCACATTGCTGATGAGTGGACAACATGCATCAACTGCTTTGCCCTTCAGGCAAAGGACGTAATAAATGTTCTCTTCTTATGCAAGGACTCTCCCCCCAACCTCTGCCATACACTTCCTTAGAAAGCTGTCTTGCAGCAGGCCAAACTGCCTCTCTGTTCAATTCACTGCTGGCTACTCACACTTTCCTGATTCTTATTCCTTCCTCTAACTTTCTTTTCTCTAGGATGGTGTTAAAGGCTTATGAAAAGGGCCACAGGTCAGGGCCCCAAAGAACATGCATCATATGGCAAATGCTTGATGTTCAAACCTCGTCATCTTCAGATAGGTCTGGGAAGGGCTCCTGATGGCTGCCAATCCATGTTGGCAATACCAAGTCAGAAGAGCTGAGCTGCCCTGCTGCTTCTTACTTGGACAGGCTGAAGCCTCAAGGGGGGTGGGGGGTGGGATTTGTGGTTGGACTTGCAGGAACCCCACCAGTCAATCTGGTACTCCTTCTAGTGCAACTGCACAGCTCCAGCCTCACTAGCACCCCAGCCCAGGCCTCTCCAGGTAAGCCGCAGTGATGCTGGCATTGGGAGGGTGGCTCTGCCTCTCCATATGCACCACTACTAGTGAAAAGGAAAGCAGAGATTGGGGCTGCTTGGCATAAACCTCCAATTAACAGGGTCCCCCCCTTTAAAAAATGTCATTTTAGTAAATGACCATGCAGTGTTTCAGGTCAGCTGAAATAGTTTTGCTGCCACCTGCTGGAAACGGAGCATCTAGTTTAAATTAGTTCTTTTTTGGCCAACTTTGCCAGGGTGTAGTGGTGGCAGAAGTGGTGGTAGGTGGGGCACGGGGGGGGGGGGCAGGAGGCAGCATTTCCCATTTCACCTCAGGTGGCTTCCCCTGACCCACAGCCAGCATGGGCAATGGTCAGTGACCCTAAGACTGGTAGTCCAACAGCATCTGGCGGTCCATAGGTTGCCCACCTCTGCTGCTGAAAAGTGATCCAGTTAATACAAGGATCTGCAGCCCTTTGACTTGTTCCTGTATACATCTGTAAAAGGCAACAGAACTTTCCCTTACAGACTCTTGATCGTAGAAGCGCTTCAGTTCTGCACGCCATCTTCTCTTCCTCTTGAGTAGACCATATGCTTGCTGTGGTGCACACAGGAAACATATCCAGGGAGACTTATTTTTTATCTCGTCTGAGAATCCTGAACACACGAGGCTGTCCATGCATTCTTCACAAAAACACCTGCATTGTTGAAACAGACAGCGAAAGATGATTTGAAGGTATTTTTACATTTTACTTTTCAAATATTTGTCATACATCCAAAACTTTCGCTGCTGTTTCAAACAGGGACTTGTTCTTCCTGGAGTTCTGAAAATTATCCAAATGGGGGAGAGGCATCTAAATAGGAGTGCTGTATGTTTTTTGATGTGGGGAGAGCTCACACATTTCACTACAAGGAAAAACATGTGAGCATCTATGTTAGATTTTATACCAGCAATGCAAAAGCAGAAGTATGGGTGACTTGCACTTTCTTTCCTCCCACTTATTCATAATTTCTGAGTGAGCCCTGGCTAAGGACCTGATTTACACAAAACTGACTTAGATTAAAAGGATATGGAAGTTTGAAGCTGAGGGTTGGTGCACAGGTAACTGAGCAACTGGACACTCAAATGATACTGATATCTATGATACTCTTATCTCCACTCTGTATCCCTGCATCACAATGATTCACATCCTAGAATAGAGCAGTTGTGCCCCACAGAACACCTCATTCCTTTGCAGCACCGCAGAGACCCAATCCAAGCACCAGAAGCGGATTTAGGTGAGTGTAACTGGTTCGATCATGCTGGGACGCGGGTGGCGCTGTGGGTTAAATGACAGAGCCTAGGACTTGCCAATCAGAAGGTCGGCGGCTCGAATCCCCACGACAGGGTGAGCTCCCGTTGCTCGGTCCCTGCTCCTGCCAGCCTAGCAGTTCGAAAGCACCTCAAAGTGCAAGTAGGTAAATAGGTACCGCTCCAGCAGGAAGGTAAATTGCGTTTCCGTGCGCTGCTCTGGTTCGCAAGAAGCGGCTTAGTCATGCTGGCCACATGACCCAGAAGCTGTACGCCGGCTCCCTCAGCCAATAAAGCGAGATGAGCGCCGCAACCCCAGAGTCGGCCACGACTGGACCTAATGGTCAGGGGTCGCTTTACCTTTACCTTTAACTGGTTCGATCACACTGGACACAGAGCCTGGGGGTGTTGCAGGAGGCTCCACAACTATGAAAGCGAGAGGCACAACTGAACTACAGACTTTGGCTTGTAAGGCTGTGTCCCCAATCCCACTTCCCTAGAAGTATGTGTGATTAAATTCAAAAGGACATACTTTTGAGTAGGCATGGCTAGAACTTCTGAGGCAGAAGATATTGCAGATATGCTCCACCAAGTGTAAGGGGAGTAGTCTGTTAGAGAGGTAAATATGCACATTCTATCTGAATATGGAAGCCAGGTTTTACGGCAACAGCATTTGAATCCCATATCCAAAGGCACTGCTATAAACTTGAATGTGGTTTGGGAGGTCAGTTACCTGTTACAGGTTGGATCATCACACATTATGAGAGATTTGCTCCAGCAGCATATGGCACAATCAGTCTTGTACCCATCATTGTCACACAGGAAAAATCTCTCCAAAAGATGTTCCTTTTAAAACAGCAGCAGCAAAAAACTGTAGTTAGTTAATAATGAGATTTAGCATTTCAGCTGTTCCAAGCTCAGTACTTCTTAAAACAACCCTTTAAAGATGGTGACCATCATTATTCCCCTAGAACAGATGATGGATCTGAGGCGGGGAAAAACATCTTAATTAAGGCCACCAAGGGAGTTTGTGGCTAAAGTGAGAGTTGAACTGGAGACTGCCAGCATCTTTTGGACAGATGCAATTTTTTTGCTTTAGAATTTGGTGGACAATCTAACACTGGCTTTTCCAGCAATTCCTTGATTCCTCTTTCCCCCTTTATTTTTTAAAGAAAAGTTGCCCAGCCTGTTAGATAAAGGAAGTGTAGCATGTCTGACCCAAATCAGCTACTCACTGTGCATGGAGCACACATTCCTCCTTGAAACAAAGGGTGCTGAGTGCGAATCTCAAGGCTTCCACAGCATATGCAGATTTCTACCAAACACAAAAGATACACATCTTACACTGTTTTTGGCATCAATTCCCAGAGCTTACTATATTTCTTAAAATAAAATACGTTGCTCAAATAATACACAATACATGGTTAAGAATACATAAAACACATAAGGAATGATTAAAACTATATTTTCCACTAAAATTAGAAATATAATTGCTGATTTGCACTGATAATGCAAGAGGAAAAAAGCTGACCTTGGAAAAAAAGACATATAAACAAACAAACAAACAATAAGTAAACATTTCAAGAATGGTTTCCCTACACACAAAGAAAGCTGCTTTTCCTCGCCTATGAAAGAATATTTTTCTTAGGAGGACCATGCCTGTTCTCTTCTCATTTTCTCATTCAGTTGGTCAGGTTTTTTTTAAAAGGATAATCAAGCATTTATATATACAAGGTGTCCAAACGCCCAATTTATACAGGGCTAAAAAGGCCTAGTATTGTTAATGCAATCTGAATTTCTTCTCAGTTCTACAATCTGGGATTGGGATGAATTGTGAAGCAGTATATGAAAGAGACACAGTTTCTATCCCAATAAATGTGGATTTAAACAATCCATACATACTGCGTTTTTATCATGTAAGCCTGATTAGTTGGGTAGTACCTTGTCACTCAACCAAATTGGTTTATACCGATTAATCTCACTGGCCGGCTAAACACTGAAGTCCTCCTAATAGCTATCTGTAGTAAAGACAGTTATAGCAGTAACAATTGCAACAAGTACCTTCAATATTCCTCTCCTTGAAGTTGACTTCATATGCAATGTTTTCTACGAAGGAAAAAAATCAGGGCACTTTTCGGAAGCGAGGCTTGCTTGCATTGCTAAATGTACAATCTAATCTGACTAGAATGTGCACTGGATTGCTCTTCCATGCTGTAGCCAACATTTGTCACGTGTGGCACAGACAGCATCAGAAAGAGCCAAAACCTTGTTTTTGTATCAGGCATGAAAGTCATCTCTAAGATTACAATAAAAATAAGCTCAGTACCAGGCAGGGATGTGAATTATACTTGCTTTGAAACAGTGTGATTCTATACAGTTTATTAAGATGTAAGCAGCAAATTCAATGTCATTGCTCCCAGGTAAATGGGTATAAGTTTCAGGATCACCAGCGGAGGCTGGTCCATTATGGCAGGTGCAGCACTGGCCCACCAACCTCTGTCTGCCACCAGCTGGCTCTGCCCTGCCTGTCCAGGAGGTGGTACTGGCTGCCAGCTTCCTCCTCCTTAGTCTTGCTCTACCTTGAACTCCTCAGCAGGAAGAAGGATGGGACAAAACTCTGCCTGTAATTGGCTATGGCTCCATCAACTGTTGGTCTCCCTACCTTCTGTCCTGTTATTACCATTGAGACTCAGAGAGCAATTCTACTTAATAAAAATTAGCTAATGTATCTTATTTTTCTACACAATTCTTTATATACATTGCCCCTTTCTCTTCATTATTCTGCAGTATTTTGAAACTCTCCTTCTACGTATCTTTTGCTAATTAAGAAGGCTTTTAGTTTCATTCAAAGGAAGAACAGAGATAGATGAGATAAACCTGCCCTACAATCCCTTCCTCAACATTAGATGGTTTCACTTGTTTTTGTACCGCAAAATGTTAACAAACAGGTAGGTAAAGGGTTCATTCCCGCAGCAGATACAATCTATACTGGGGCACACAAATCTTCAGCTAGCATTGCTTTTAGTGCCTCTTGAAAACAAGATTACCTCTTCTTGGTTTGGGAGTGTTTGATTCCTCCACGGAACTTATAGAAATTACACCAGAACTATACTTCTCCAGTGATACAGCTAGATGTGTGGGGAGAGACAGAGAGACAGAATGAGGTACATGATGGCTATTTTTGAATGTGGCAAAACTGCAACAATATGTCTCAGCAAAAGCATTTATTCTAAATTGCTTTGGGTTGCATTAGCAAAACAGTGACTAATAAATTTAATACATAATGATAATAAATACCTGCATGTGTATGTTTGCATATAAACACAAACACTATATTTAGAGACAGATACCCTGAGGCCCTCTGGATGTTGTCGGACTCCAGTTTCCACCATCCCCAGCCAGCATGGCTAATGGTTAGCTGCCTGGGCAGGCTAGGTCTTCCTGTTATATACCTGCTGGGATTGACAAGGCATCTGACCCTCGTCTGAATCATATAGCTCTCCTGATGAGTGCTTTGGTCTGCCCACCAGATACTAGGCACTCTACTATTCAAATTAGGCCCCTGTGTTTTTGTTACAATCCTCTTCTCAATTAAGTAATCAATTTTAATCTAGAATTTAAATATTCAAAACTTTCTTATTTGTTAATTAGAGCAAGTAAACTACTGTTCTCACTTCATTACAAACAGTATTTCTACCTGCAACACACTTGAGCAAACCTGCTCCTCTTCCTTTCACAGATATTTTGTTGCCATTTGCAACTGTAGCTGCCTCTGATTAGTTATCATTTAACTCTTGGGGGAAATTAGCATTACAAGTCATGTGCATTGGGGAAAATAATTAGCATCACATGTCAAGTTGCCAAACCAATTAACCAACTAGAAGGATTACTGTTAATAGCACCAGTTTTCCTATAACTTGATATTGCTGGATAGTTTGATGAACTGCAAAAACACTTTTAGTTTGATTTCTGTTGTCACCCTGGAACTTTTCTTTATTAGTGCCACTTTGTTTTGTATGATTCCTTGCAAATGAAGGGAAACAGTTTTTCTGGACCGGACTTTGCACATGGCTGCTCTTAGCAGTGTATGCATCAGAATAAATAAGAGTGTACCCAGGGTATAGATGGGGAATGTCTTGCTGCAGATCTCTGACTACTGAATTTAGCTGTCAAAATCAGGGCAGTGAATATTGGCAAGATTTCCTTGCAATGAAGAAGTGGTGGCAGTAGATGGGTGGGGAAATTATACATAAAAAGACAGTATAAGGTCTATGCAATACTAGCTGCAAGGGTAAGGGGCAACTTTGCTAGTGAAACACTTCCGTACTGTTGAAAGGATCTAGTATGGTGCTATCATTTGAAAATAACAATCTACAAGAAGTTAAAAGATTTTAAAAGAATCTTTAAAAAAATGAAGTTCACAGAATGCCACAAGAAAAGGAGTCATCACAGCCAAGTTTGGACTCTGGAAGTGCTGCACTGAGGTACCAAAACAGAGGGACAAAAGGCAAAGCCTCTTTCTGGAGTTGTTCTCCGCAGCACCAAGTTTTGTTACAGATCCGTAACCTGTTTCTGTGGTCATAACTTTTAAATTCTTATTGAACTGCAATTTCATTACTTGTGCTTGGCCTTAGGGTTCTTGAAGGAGACATTTCTTCCGCAGAACTGATGGAAATGATATCAGGGAAACTTCCTCCATTGGATGATGGAGCTGAGAGAGAGAGAGAGAGACATCAGAGCAATATGGGAACTATGACCTTTCTGACTTACCCAGCTCATGCTGACTGCTCCAGGAAAGTTGAATGAGCTGGGAAACAATGCAGCTTGAAACATTTCAGACATACGTACTTGAAGGACTGGAGTTATATATATATAAATGTTATTTATGTTTTAAATAGAAGGTTAAAATGTGGAGGTTATACAAGGCGCACTCTTTATTGAGCATTCATTCTGATTCATACGCAAGGAGGTTATGCGTCTTCCCAACTGGGTAGCTGTTGGTGCCAGGCACAGGTGTGTGGCAGCTGCTTCCAGCCTGGTGCATCCCTTGTCCTTGCTGCCATGCTGCCCAATCCTAGTTTCGGTGGGCACCATCACAGCTGGTAGGTGGTGCAGTGGTGGTGCACCATCTTATATCCCATGGCTGGCATCTGGTCAATTCCCACAGATTTCAGTGGGAACTAAGTGCAAATTAAGGTACACATCATACATTCACATACCTCCCCAATAATAATCCTGGGAACAGTAGTATACTTACAGTGCTACAGTTCCCAGCAGCCTTTACAAACTACAGTTCTCATTATTATTATTATTATTTGGGTGTGGTGTGTGCTCTAAACATTTTGTAAACACATGGTGTGTAGGAAGCCTTTATCTGGGTCTAATGCCATGTGTTCATGTGGTTTCCTTATGGTGACCAGGCCGTCGGTTTCATCGCTCTCATCAGCTTTATGGGCTCCTGCAAAGGAGTGGATCTGGGTCTGCTCCAAGAGATCTTCCACTCACCTGCCTCCGAGAGGCTGCCCATTTCCTCGGAGTCACTGTCCAGCACCACGGCCATCCCTGCAGCAGACGGCGACCTCGCCAGGAGCGTTTGGGGCGTGTCCGGGTCGTCGGGCAGACGGAGAATGAAGACCCTGGATGGAAGATCTCCCCAAGGAGATCCCTGAATCATCCGGTGCAGAGGAAAACCCCACAGCGTTTTACTACGGGAGCAGTAATGTGGATTGTTGTTACATATGTATAAAAGAAATCGTGGATTTCCCATCAACTGGCATAGGAGCCAGCTCCAGAGGACCTAGGTCTCTTGCCCCCGCCTAAAATATTTGACGTCCCCCCAAATGATGGGCATTGCCATTCAAATAGTGTGCGTGTGCCAAGTCATGTGATCAATTAGGTGGGGCGGGGCTTACCTGCCCCCCATATTTTATTCAAGTTGGGACCCCTGTCCAGAACGCAGGAGCCACATGGAGAAGGAGCCGCGCGCGCCTTCCGGATAATTTGCTCGCGCCAACGCTCCGCTCCCTTTCGTACTCCGGATCAATGCGGCAATCCAATGCATAGCTATAGACTTCTGAGTCCCATAGAACTCCGTGGGACTGATGTTGGATGAGAAGACGCTGAAGACGGAGCTGTCGGTTGACCTCCAAAATAAATGAATGAATGGAGGTTCACCATTTAAAGCAGGGAGCAACATCTGTTGGACTCAGTCCTAGCCAGCCAGGTCAGGGATTGTTATGTACTGAGTTGAATAGGATCCAAACTGCAGCAATCATGTGCAGCCCATTGTGTAAATAATGTATATAAAGCAGATACTTTGAGGGGACTTTCATTCATTCCTCCTCACCACTATGAGCTGAATAAAGAGCATGAAATCACTTTGCGACTCTGAGTATATTTCAGGGATGCTGCAGTGCAACAACTCTTAGCACAAACGTCTCTTTTCTACCACGTGTTTCCAGAGACAAACTAACTTTTGGGTTCAATACTGAGGATCTCATTCACGAGCGGGGTCCTAGTGACTTTTGCGGGGCCACGCCTCCCCTCCCCTTTTGCCGCGCGCACCGGGGCTGGTGAGAGCTGGCCCTCGACAGCACCTTGGAAGGCCACGGGGTCTCCCCCCCCTCCATCTGATGCACACTGTTCTGAGCCTTTCACACTTGTCAAAGCACAGCTTCTTTCGCACCTCCCCCGGTAGCGCTGTCCTATTGCCCGAGAGGAGAGGCACAGCCGATTTGCACCCAAGTGGTCGGACAGCCTGCCGTGAGTCCCACTTGGGATGCCCTTGGTACCCAGTGAAGTCGATGGCGAATCTCTCGCCGTCCGTTCAGAAGTATGCAGATCAGATGGCAGCTTCTTCGGGCGCTTCACCTGCCTCTGAATATAGGTTGTTTCAGTTGGCGTTCCCCGGCTTCAACTACGGACCGCGAATCCTGTACAAATAAGATCAGGTCCATAAGGGACGGTCCATTCCATTTCACCAGAATCCAGAGGATCACTCAAGTCAAGACAGGTATTTGGCAACCCCTTTTCTGTACCGAAATCCACGGCTGCAAAAATAGAAGAGGAAGGGTGACGTTCGCATGCCCCCTAGTGTAGCAGTGCGGAAGCACACGCCCTAATAAAGCTAAAGGCGTTTGTGACTACTACTACTCCTCATATCAAGGGTGTCTGAAATCGTAGGTTTCTCCAGCCCTCCGCTCACAAAGTGATGCTGATAGGACTTTGGGGCTCCACTCAGAAGAATGAGCACAAGCCTCCCAAAGGCATCAGGGATGGATTGCACCATTTTGAAGTAAGCGAAGTACAACACCCATTGCTATCTAAAGGTGTGAGCAGGTGAGACCGTCAAGTCTAGAGGCTGAAATGTACTAGGCGCACCACTGCCTGTGAAGCTCACTTTCAATTTTTCTTAGCATGAAGAATGAACTAGCTGACAATATTCACCTGTCGATAGGAAAGAAGCTTTAATTCCTCATCAAAGACACTCAACTCCTTTGCCTGTTAATAGCTTCACCCCCACTGGGGAAGATTGCCAAAAACTCTTTGTGAAATGGCTGTGGGCAATGGGGTGTAGAATTATCATATTCATTAATAGAGATACTCAGTGCTTTTTTTCTGGGGGCGATGCAGGGGTGCGCATACCCCTAAACATTTTGTGAATCTAAGTCTGGCGTCATTGAGGGGCAGTATTTCAATATTAGTAGGAAAATTAGTAGTACTCCTAAACTTTTTTTTTTAAAAAAAGCACTGGATATACATTTATAATCTCTTATAAACATAAATGACCATATTAATTAATTTTATGGTTTTTTAGACCCGAAGCTTCCTTTGTATGTTTTAGGTGCATTTTGGCTAGCCACATAGAATGGCGGAACATGTTATAGTTTTGACAGTAGAACTGCCTACCAAATACTAGACGCCAAGGCTGATGTCCCTAGCACAATTACTGAGTCAGCCCCAGTGAAGGCAGTGAGATGTACTTCTGAGTTAGCATGCATAGGACTGCACCATAAAGGCAAGATTGCCACAGATCAGAGAATCTCTGTGGCCACGGCTGCAAATGCATCATGAAATTGGAGTCCAGCACTCTCTGTTAATATTCACCGTCCTTTTCTCTCCCTTCTCTTCCAGCCATGAAGTACAGGGTACACAGAATACTGCCATTGATTTGATAGGTTTCTCTGCTTTGCAGCATTTTGTGGGACTTCCACTCAGCGGGAGAAGTAAATGAGGCCGAAATAAACTACAGTGGCCAGATTATAGTCTTCATCTGAGTTATTGCCAACCTGGCTTGGAGTAATGTATCAGCCCGGTGGAGTGCTGTATCATTATGCTGCATTTTATCTGGCACTGGAGTTTGGGACTGAGTAATCCGAAGCAATTGTGTTCAGTCCCATGTTTGCTACAAAGCGGTTTCCTAGCCAACATGTAAAGTACTCATTGGAAATGGATGAAACAGTGTGGCACTCCTATTTGAGTGCAGCGATCGAAGCAATTGGCATTTGGAGTGAGCAGAAGCATTTTACCCGGGACGCGCTTGTGATTCAACTGGTAGGCCATATAAAGGCAAATTCTAAGCCAAGGAATGGAGGGAGGGAGCCTTGAAACACTCACAATAGGGCAGGTGCTTATAAAAATGGCACTTACAGTAGATTGTATAGGTTGTTTGGAACGACTGAACTCGGTTGATCCATCCTTCACCTTGAAATTGGCTTCTTCTTTTTGTAGAATGTTCTGATCAGGGTGCAGGATGGGGGTGGGGAACCCTGCTGATGCATGAATTATCTGAATCCCAGTTTCATATGATGTATTTGTATTTATTGCCTGCTTTTAAATTTCTACAGGTAATTGATGAATCTTCGTATTTACTCTCCTTTTGACACCCTTCTTGAGTATTTCTTCTAACACTGAACTCAGCTGGTGAGTGCCCCCAGAAATGTACAGTACAGGGGAGTGCAGTGGGATGCCCTTGCTGGCTGCACCACTGAACACCTGCACTCCTTTTAGCAGGGAATATCATTTTAGCTCCAAAGTAGTGGAGTGTCTCTCAAATTGTGTCTACCTGAGGGAGACACCTGTATGAAATGATGGCAAGTAGGTGGGGGAGGTTGGAGGGAGAGGAGCAGCACAAAGGGGATAGGCATGAAAAGAAGGGCAAGTGGTAAGTCCACAGTCTGCCTAGGGGCAGTTTAAACTCTGGTGCCACCTGTTACAACTCATTGGAAAAACTTAGCAGACTTTCCTATCAAGGGTTAGTTGGGGAGGCCATTTATTCACGGACAAGGTTTTGTAACATGACAGTTGCAAACATAGATGCCAGCTCCCTGCGGCCCTGGGTGCCCAAGCACACACACAATTTCCCATTAAGGGGCTGGGCACCCACAAATTTAGGTGACAGGGCCATCCACACTGCATGGCACCCATGGCCCCGGGCACCTACGGTTGCAGGGCCAAGCTGGCACTCCTGGTTGCAAAAGGTTATGTGAAACCTGGAATATTCTATGAAAGATGGTACCCATTTCTGAGGTATGTCAATCATATACATCCTAAACTCAAACATGTTCAACAGTTCCGGATTGTTATACGAGCTCCCTGAGCTACTAAGATAAAATAATGACAGTTTGTAGATTTTGTGAGGACTCTACACATATTTTCTTAAAACATGTTGTGTTTGGTCTGTGTCACCGCATGATGGATTCTATATAAAAACAATGTTGTTGTTTTTTTAAAAAAAATAAAAGCAATAGTTAATGCTCTTAGAGATAATCAGCTAATTGGAGGACTACAATGGCAAGTATGGCAGGCAACAGGAAAGCGTGTAGCAGGAATGAGGATCTTGCCAACTCTCCAGATGTTTTGGACTCCAACTCCCATGAGCCTTAGCTAGCATGGGGAAGATAGTGTGTGTGTGTGTGTGTGAGAGAGAGAGAGAGAGAGAGAGAGAGAGAGAGAGATAGGAAGTTGTAGACTGAGAACATCTAGGTTCCTCATCCCTGGCCTTTGCTTATGGCAGGTGAGGGGAGCCTTCTTCAGCCTGAGGGCGGCATTCCCTTCTGGGACCACGAGCAATAAATATAATTCTTACCTTTGTACAATAGGGTAGTGTGGTGGGCAGGAATGCCTCACGTTGGGAGGACACACAAGGACCTGTCTGAGCCAGGTCCCAGCAGGGGGAAGACTGAGGAGGGGGATGGGAGTGATAGAGGAGGAACACGGAAGAGGTAAAGGAACCAGAGGAGGCAAGATGTGAGGGAAGGAGAGGGAGGAGGCAGTGAGGAAAAAGGGGATTTGTGCTGCTGAGGAGGGGAAAAGGGAAGAGTAATCTGATGGAAGAGTTTGGGGCTGTTGACCCATGTGACATGCCGGTAAGAAGGAGGGGGTGCAAAGGTGGGCAGGAGAGGAAACCGTATGAGAGGAGACAGGAAAAGAAACTGTATACAGGAAGAGAGTGGTGAAAAGGTAAACAATAGACAATAGACTGGGAAACTGGAAGGGCAGGGGGAGAAAAAAAGAAGAAAGATAGGACATAAGACGTACAGTGGAACCTCGGGTTACATACGCTTCAGGTTACATACGCTTCAGGTTACAGGCTCCGCTAACCCAGATATAGTGCTTCAGGTTAAGAACTTTGCTTCAGGATGAGAACAGAAATCGTGCTCTGGCGGCACAGTGGCAGCGGGAGGCCCCATTAGCTAAAGTGGTGCTTCAGGTTAAGAACAGTTTCAGGTTAAGTACGGACCTCCGGAACGAATTAAGTACTTAACCCAAGGTACCACTGTATGTGAAACCAAACAAACTGTGCCCTGTGACAGAAGGGAGAAACCAAACTCTTTAAGTAATCAAAGGGCTCTTGAGAACAAGAGACCACTTGGGGTTCTGAAGACGTCTGTTTTCTACACACACTCAGGGCTCACCCAGACTTGCACTTGTCCCGTGCCTAGAAAGCATGGGTCCAAGTGGTTTTCCGCTTCTCTAACGCTTTCTAGGTCACAGGTCCGAGTGGTTTTGTCTTTGCCCCATAACTTCCCCTGGCAAACCTGCTCTTTAGCGCTAAATCAGAGCAAATGTCAATCCAGAGAAAAAGCAATTGACCTTTGCTCTGAGAGGAAGTGGCAGGGCAACAGCAAGTCTGGAAGAGCCCTCAGAGATCCCTCTTTATCCCCCATCCAGGCAAGCAAGGAGCATTAGAGTTCAAGGACACATTCCAGTCAGGAGGGTATGAAACAGGCCTGGTGATGCTTGTGGCCTTGGGAGAGTCCCAAAGAAAGAAAGGCCTGGAGGGCCACATTCAGTTCCCCAGGCCTGAGGTTCCCCCCTGCAGCTATTGATGATACTGCCAAACCTTTGCTTACCTTAGGCCAGCACTCTGTACATGAGCATGCCTGACTATTTTGACCCTTGGTTGTTGTTATTGCAATTTGTATACTGCCCTGTACACATAGGTCTCAGAGCAGTTCACAACACAAGTTACAACACACAAGGGCAGATGGTAAGGGCAGGGCAGATGGGGGGCTGGTGGAGTTAGACTTAGGTTGATGGGGTAGTGCCCATTTTCTTTAATGGACAAGCCTCTCTTGCATAACTGCTGATTAATTGGGCCTGGTAACACCATCGGCTCAGTGTTTCCATGGGGCCCTGTCCTGACTCATCAGGTCAGTCTGATGCCTGCTCTGATTCACCAAGATCCAGGTCAGTCAGCCCAGCGGAAGCTGGCTTGCTTTCCAACAGAAGAGGGAGCTCAGGACCACCTTCGACTGAAGAGCTGGGCCAGGTTCCAGTTGCCAGACCATGTCCTAATGAAAGAGAATGTTTCATCATATATGCTTCTAGCCAGGCAGTCACTAAATACACAGTAAAAGTGATTCATCAGCCATTAAAAAAATGTTGTGAATGAGTCACAGGATTTTATTTTTGTCATTTCTAGAAATATACTAATCCATATTTCCTGGTGAGTCTTTGATGCAACCACAATATTTAAAGGACTGCTACTTCACTGCTGTACTTTTTTTCCACAGCCATGTCCTGTTTAATGTTTCATAACTTAGGAGGAATATTATCATTCTTCTGCTTTAGGGGAAGGATATTTTTTAGAACTGGCACCCAGAAGTGAAGTACCAAGGTGTGGTTTTGTCCCTTGATTAGTTGGTCTAACCCTTGGCTTTGTAGGCTACAAACCTATATAACACTTACCTGTGATAAAGTTTTTACTCAGTAGGTCTTCCTTATGAACTGACATGGTTGGAATTGCATTGCTAAATGGTTGAGAGGAATAAAAATATCTCCTCACTCTGGATCTCTTTCAGCCACCTTCTCTTGAAAAAAAACTCCACATTTTCATTCTTTCCTGTCTGCTTCAGTTTTGTTTTCAAGAAAATCTTGGAGAATGAAAACAATAATAATTTGGAATATTTTACTCTGGGTACAAGTGGTTCGCTTGCTGTTCCTCATCAATGAAAGTATTCATTGTGAGTCCCTCTCTAGCTAGCCCAGAATCTCATAATCATTTCTTTGTTTGGGTGCAAAGCCCAGTCACTTTTCACCTGACAGCCTCTCAGTTTCTTCATATGACAGGAGCATTTGAAGTTCACAACCTATTACTGAGAAATAAGGTCCCACATCCTTTTAAAATAATGTTTGTTGGAGCAAGGCTTCCTTCCTTTGACACATCTTTTGCTACCTCCTGTTCCTGGTATTTGGGCCAGTTTATGGGCCGTTCCTTCCAGGAAAAACTCTTTAAAAGGCTTTGAAGTGAAGTGTGCACTTGGTGCACATCACTAACATTCTCAGTGCCAGTGCTTCTTCACATGCACAGGAAAAAACATTTCACTAGATGGTGCTCAAGCACCAGTAATCTATAGTTATTCTTTCCCTTTCAGGACAGCATAAGAAGATGGTTTTGTTTATGAGGGTTGAATAACAGTTTTGGTTAAGCTGCACCTACAGGGTTGGAGTTCTCTCATTTGCAACAACAGTCTTTCCATTTTATACTTTGTTTTTTGTGCCTAAACAGTTGTATACTGAATACTGTGTTCTATGTTGTTGTTTTCTTAAACCCCCCCAATGTTTCACAGTTGTTTCACGCATGTCTTCTCTTGTATCCTGTCAAATTCCAACTGTATGACCAAACGTCTTGAGACATTTAACAGCTCTAATCTTGAGTGTTTTAACAACAGCCACAAAAGAATCATATGCTTGCGCAAATTACGACATCTCCATGGCCAAAACATTATCTCATGCAGATCCAGACATGACAATACTTAATGTTAAACCCTATTACAGACTTTATTAAGTACTCCCTTAGGATGCTGGGCAGAGCTGCGTATTCCTGCTGATTGTAGTTCAGAAAGGGCAAACCAGGCTTATTCACACAAAGTGTGTCAGTCTAGACAGCCGATGTTTTCTTAACCCAGAAACCACGGAAAGCAAGCAGAGCCTTTTGCAAACGTGGTGTCCCACAATCAAAGCTCTGGCCAAGCCAAGCTTGTTATGAATGAATGACTGAATGATCAATGCACCAATTACTTTTCTCTAAGGAGTAGAAATTTTATATTGATTGATGGAGCTCTTTTTTGAGTTTTGGCCAGGAAGGTATTCTCCCAAGTAATGATTTTATGAATGCAACTGGGAATGATTAGTTTGTTCATTATACACCAGTTGTGGGACCCTGTGACCCTCTAGATATTGTTGGATTCCAACTCTCATCAGTCCCAACCCACATGATCAATGGTCTAGGATGATGGGGACTGCAGCCTGACAATATCTGGAGAGCAGCAGGTCCCCCATCCCTGTTGTGTATATCCTCAATCTCTCTCTTGCATGCCCACTCACATGCATGTGTGCACCCACCCACATGTAGACATATCTTTACAGGGCACCTGCAAGTTTTGAAAACAAATGGGACAGTGATCCATTGATATCCCATTTCTTCCTCCTTGCATTCAGGTATCACCAATATCTTGAACTGTTAGAATTTGAAAGGTAAAAATGAACGACGTATTCCCAAACCATATTGACCATACTTTTTTCCTCTTTGTTGGAAGTCCTAACAGCTAAAACACAATTTTAATTACTTTATTATCATAAACATATTCTATTGGAGCAATCTTAACAAGGGGTTGGGGAGGCACAGAGCAACAGGCTAAACCATAGTTTAATGTTACATGCAAGAGCGTTGAGTTTGCGTACTTCCTCCTTCCCTCTTCTGGCACATGAGTGAGGAGATTGGAGGCATCCATTTCTCTTTCTAAACTAAGCACTGTTTATTGTTTTGTTCATATCAGGAACTGCAATTAGTTTTAACTATGGTTGATCTAAACAATCTATGTTAATCATAAACCAGAGTTTGAAGTGCATGACCTATTGGAACTTCCTTAGTAGTACAGTAAGCAACTACATAGCCACAGCCTCCCCAGCTAACATGCTTGGGAAACAATATAGATGAAAAAGGAAAAATGATACATATGCAATTTCAACAGTGGCAGGTTCTGAAAAAAATTATAATTCCCACCCCCCTCATGCAGCAGGAACATCTAGCCCCAAGAACAAGTCAACACAAATAGCAAACTTACCAGAACGGAATCGGCATAATTACCTAAATCTGGTTTTAAAAATCCATTAAAAGGCAGCCAAACTCCTGCAGACTCTGACTCATTTCATTTTGTCGCAGTTCCTTCATATTGTGTTAAGCACACTCCCCACCCACTCAGTGGTGGGAAGTTCCAGAGTTTGGTTTCCTGGATGAGAATGAACTGTGGGGATTTATGTCTTTATAAGATCCATCTTATTATTCTTATTCTTATTATTCTTTCCTACCTACACAACTGCTGAGTATGAGTCTTGATCAGCAGCGCTGGTGCTGTAAGATGAGCCTAAGTGGACCTGTCTGCTGATGGGTCAGCTCAGTGGCATTCTGTGCTGGATTCTTTGTATGGAACCCTAAGACGCCCCGATATTCCACTTGACTCTTTCCACACCCAGGTAACTTTATCAGGATCACTGTTGTTGTTGTTATCCACCTAACACCAGAATATATATTATATTATATTATATTATATTATATTATATTATATTATATTATATTATATTATATATTATAATGCCAGACTAGACTTGCAAGTAGCTTACAAAACATAAAACCCATTACACATACATTAAAGTAGAAACACCTGCAATTAAAAAAACATTATAAAGCAATCTAATTAAAATAACAGTGATTAAAACAGCAGACTCAAGTCCATAGATCAAGGCAATTCCTATACAATGGTATCTCTGGTTACGAACTCTGGTCCATTCTTAACCTGAAACCGTTCTTAACCTGAGGTACCACTTTAGCTAATGGGGCCTCCTGCTGCCTCTGTGCCACCAGCGCACAATTTCTGTTCTCATCCTGGGGCAAAGTTCTTAACCCGATGTACTACTTCCTGGTTAGCAGAGTCTGTAACCTGAAGTGTTTGTAACCCGAGGTATTTGTAAGCTGAGGTACCACTGTACCTTCAAAAGCCAGTAGAATACCAATACAGATTGCCTCTCATATTTCATCTGGGAGTGCAACCCCTAACACTGGTGCTACCAGTGAAAAAGCCTGTTTTGCATCACCGCAAGCCTGTAATCATCAGGCTGTGGTAAGACCAAGCCAGTCCCTTCTTAATTTGGACGTATGTATACTTGCTGTTGAATATATTGGCTGTGAGTCCTTGAAGACCTACTCCCTGCCTTGCAGGTCTTTTCCCACCTGACCTAGCAGGGTGGACCCCTGACTGACTGACTCCCAGTGGTGTAGCTACCTGCTCAGATGCCCGGGGTAGTGTGCACCGTGCAAGGGGTCAGGGCTAGCTGCCATGGGTGGGGCTAGTCGCCCACTGGGGCAGGGCACGCTGCATGGAGCCTGCAGGGAGTCCGCCCGCCGCCTCAGCTGGAGGGTGGCCGGGAGGGAGGCAGTGGCTGGGAGGCCCTGCAGGCCACGCACCACATGTGTCCTGAACTGGAGGGTGCCCTGCAGCCCCAGTGCCGCCTGTGGCACCCCGCCCCCTCTGCCCACCTTCCTCTGCTACTGCGGACTCCAGCTACAATAGCTGAGGCTGCTGAACTGGGGTATTGTTTAGGGCCTGGATAGGCAAACTAAGGCCGGATCCAGCCCAATCACCTTCTGAATCCGGCCCGCAGACGGTCCAGGAATCAGCGTGTTTTTACATGAGTAGAATGTGTCTTTTTATTTAAAATGCATCTCTGCGTTATTTGTGGGGCATAGGAATTCGTTCATTTACCCCCCAACAATATAGTCCGGCCCCCCACAAGGTCTGAGGGACAGTGGACCGGCCCCCTGCTGTAAAGGTTTGCTGACCCCTGGAGGGGGTCTCTGTGGCTTTCTTGGGAGATCAGCACTCCACCTTGGGCAGCATTTTCCTCTCCGTCTTTGCTATTCTGAATGGCACCCTCAAGAGGCTATGGCTGCGACTTTATTTTCCTTATCAGCTTTGATTAGGGAATAATAAAATGATGCTTGCTAGTTGTTAGAATTTTATAATATGGAGAATATGAGTTGAGATCTAATAAAATCTCAGCTGTTTCTCTAGGGCTCTTAACTGAACCCCCCAATGACGCAACAAATTCTGAATAATGCATTTCTTCAACGCCATCACTCCCTGGTACACGGCCCCCCAGGTTGTACATATACTGTAATTGGTGTGAATTTTAGACGGCAATGCCACTGGAGATGTTTTCCTTTCAGAGGAATCTGTATCCTTTGTAGCATTAATTGTACCCATAATGGCTTTCTGGTGCACCTAGCTTCTGTAGGCAATCAGAGAATTGGGGATTCTGGATGCAATGTTGAGAAGTACAACATTAAAACTTTAACCGACACAACAATTTACTAGGCGTTGCATGTTGGAAGCATTTCGCTTGTCACAAACTCTTCCTTGCGTGTATTTTACCCGGCACAACTCATGCCAATGTCTTGGTGCTTGGTTCCTTTGTCATTATTCATACTGATGTAATCAATTTGGAGAGCATGGAAGAGCTGCAGCGAGAGGAGTGTATGTCAAACCAACCGTGAGAAAGGAAATTTAAAAGTGGTGCTGGACCAGACTATTAAATCCATAAAGATTTCTTGCATCAATGTTATTGGCTTTTTGAGATTAAACTGGAGTTGCTCTCAAGACACAATGGATGTTGCACCAGTTTGAAAGATTAGCCTGGATTATGTCTTCTCTCTTATCTTGCTTGGGAGAAAAGCCCATCTCACGGGTAGGGTAGCCAGTAATGCATCACACACACACACACACACACACACACACACACACACACACAAGCACATAGGTTTGCATATACTTCTATAGCTATAGATGCAAATGTAAAATAAATACATAATTTTAGTCTTTCCTATAGTGCAATGCTTGTGACTTCTGGCCCTGAGACAATGTGATTTCAGGCACAGGGAGGATAATCCAGACTGGAACTGCAGGAAGAGGTTGGATTCCATCTTCAGGGTCCTGATCTGGAGGGGGACCTTGTGCTGGTAATCTGTGAAAGAAAAAGCGTTCACCATGTATAGTTCTGGGATGTGGGAGAAAGTTTATTCCCTTCGGATTTAAAGGCAAAGTTAACTAATTTTCACTTTCCAAAACAATACAAAAACCAACTCTCAGCCATCTTTCAAAATTTGCACTTTCCCCATTTTTGCAATGCAGTCAGTCCTCCAGCCAAATAACGTATACAGAAATTATACACTAAAGTGTGCATAAAAATGCATATATTAGTGAAAATAGCACACAAAAATGTCTACAGTGGTACCTCGGGTTACAGACACTTCAGGTTACAGACTCCGATAACCCAGAAATAGTACCTCAGGTTAAGAACTTTGCTTCAGGATGAGAACAGAAATCACGCTGTGGCTGCACAGCGGCAGCAGGAGGCCCCATTAGCTAAAGTGGTGCTTCAGGTTAAGAACAGTTTCAGGTTTAGAACGGACCTCTGGAACGAATTAAGTTCTTAACCCGAGATACCACTGTATTAGGAAAAACCCCTTTCCAAAATGTGTATGTTGGCCCAAGTTGCACACAGGCCTGTGTATATTAGGAGAACATCACACCGAAATAGTGGTAAAATTTAAAAACAAATGTGAACAGATGTAGAAATAAGGAGAACTGAAGATTGGGGTCGGGCAGGAGAAATTGAGAGGAACCAAACCGGACAGATTCACCAGTCCTTAGGTATAGTTTGGTCCTTAGCAGAAGAGTCAGGAGCAGCATCTCACTCCTGGTGTGGACACACAAAACATTTTGGATGTTACAATGTGGTGGAATAGTAAAAACAGCATGTTGCTCACCCAACTCTAAAAAGATACTATTCAGTGGTGAAAGCAGCCTAATTATTCAACATCAGGAACAGTAGTGATCTTTTACTGATTCACAAAAGGAGTTGGGATTTTCTCTTATAGTTTACGCAGAAAAAGAAGGAATGTCGAACAATCTATCTTTTCATTTTTAATTCCATCTCCCTGTTTTTTTCCTTGCTGTACTGGAAAACAGAACAAAGTATATTGGAGAGAAAACAGTTCTTTTGGCAACAGATAATTGCTACATGTTCAGAAACAGAATAGCACATTTCAGTGGGTGTTTTTATGAGATAAAACACTCAATTTTGTCAGCAGCATGAAGGATAATAACTGGGATCCACTATTATAAATGTTTGGTTTTTCCTTCTTGGTGAGAATCACCTCTCTCATTGCATGGAGTTGCATTCACATTGTTACCACTGAAAGGAACTTCTGGGCAAGAAACAGAGCGAAGAGGAGGAGCATTTCATTGGCACACAATTTCTGACACCTCTGAGTAGGCTCTGGAGTGCCCTCTGCCTGAAACCTGGAGACCCATTGCCATCCTGGGTTAGCTGGACCAATGGTTTGACTCAGTATACACTAGGGTGCACAGACTAAGCAGGATTCCAGATGGAAAGGTTTGTGAATTATTTGTTTGCCTGTCTTGCTACAAATTGTGCCCCATCTTTTTACAACCAAAGCACTCAAAGCTGCTCACAAACCAAGCTAAATCTATTGATGATAAAGGCAATAAAATAATAAATATCAGCATCTTAAAACTGAGTTAGATTATAAGAAAATAAATGCCTTTCAACCTGCCCAAAGGAACATGGTGAGGGGCTAGCAATCTCTCTAAACTGTTCTACTGAATGATTAAAGAATCGTTCTGATCACAGTTCTGTAACAATTTCAGAAGACCAAAGGTCGAGCATTCTGTTATTCCAATGGCCAAGCAGATGCCAATGGGAAGACCCCAAATAGGATTCGTTCTTCAGTACATGGAAGAGCTCATCCACACTTTGCCCTATGATTTCAAGTAATGGGTCTGAAAGGTTCCTGCTGAAAGAACATTATATGAAAATGATGTACCGGTGGTATCTGACTCCTAAGTTATCCAAAATGTATAGAACAAATTCCAATATTTGCTGGAAGTGTAAAGAAAAGGAGGGTACCTGTTTTCATATGTGGTGGTCAAGCAAGATAACAAAGTCTTTTTGGGAAATGATATACAAGGAATTGAATAATATGTTTAAAATAAAATTTCTTTAAAAACCAGAAGCATTTCTAGTAGGAATTACAGGTTCCGATATCCCAAAAGACCTGAAAAGATTGTTTTTGTATGTGACAACAGCTGCAAGGATGCTACTAGCACAAAGATGGGAAGAACCAACAGTTCTGACCAAGGAAGCATGGCGAGCCAAACTGCTGGATTATGTGGAAATGGCAAAACTGACTGGGAGACTCAGGAATCAAGAAGATAATGACTTTTAAAAAGAATGGGGAAAACTGGATAATTCAGAGAGATTAAAACTGTGAAGAACGTGATATGTCGTTTTAGAAAAATTGTATTAATGACCCATGCAGGGGATGGGGGGAAGTCACAAGATTCAGAGAATCTCATATGTGGATACGGTAAAAGTTTTTTCTCTTTATGATTTTGAATTTGTTTTTGTAAAACCCAATTTAAAAATATTTATAAAAATTTAAAAAAGAAAGATTCCTGCTCTCCCCAGGAAAACCCACTGTTTTCTGTTGAATTGGAACAAATGCCAACCAGGTTTTCTGCTGATTGATTTTTGTTCTGATTCAGCAGTAAAGAGCAGGTTTCCCCAGGGAGAGCAGCGGGACGAAAAAAGAACCTCTCGGACGGAGACCTGTGGCTAGAAATCACAGCACAAATGGAAGGAATCACAGGACAAATGGAAGTGTTGATAAGCCTGAAGATTAAGAAAAGCCTTGTTAACATGCTTTTGCCTTTGCCTGGTTGTGAGCATGTACTGGATCCTTCATTTGTTGTATGGCTGTTCCTTGATTTGTGCTGCAAGCCAAAAGCAGAATCCTCTGTGCAAAGGATATCATACGCAATCACCTCAGCATGGGCTGACATGCTATTTGGCAAGGGCCACTATTGTTCTATGACTGCCATGTCCTGAAATGGAATGCAGCTAAAGGAAAACAGCCATGCAGAATGACTCTCGGAACACAACTAAAAGTACCCAGAGTTAGCT
Organism: Podarcis filfolensis; assembly: GCF_964270895.1. NCBI lineage: Eukaryota > Metazoa > Chordata > Lepidosauria > Squamata > Lacertidae > Podarcis > Podarcis filfolensis. Next base: position 48,585,765 of record NC_139607.1, on the reverse strand, counting down.
CTTCTAAAAACCAAAATTATTTAGTATGTATGAAGGCAGTTAATTGTTGGCGTCAGTGTGTGTGTGTGTGTGTGTGCAATGTGTGTGTACAAGTAAACTGTTTAAAGGCTTTTACAGTTAAGTGCTATAGAAATCCAATCAAATAAATAAAAATAAAATAAATGAGCAAATAGGCTGGAAGTTAACAGAAAACCACCATTAAGCCTCTCTGTACAATAAAATGCATCTTGGCAGCCTAGTGCTTGCACTTTCTGGGAAGAAAAGGAAAACCAACTCATTGTGTGTACAGATCTGAGGATCATGGCAAATGTATTTTTCTCACGCAGAAGCCTGATGATTCAGTGCCACGAGCTTTTTCTTCAAATTTTGCATTTGATGCTTTGTAGAAAGGAAGAAGCAATCATTCAGTGCATCTGTTTCTATGGCACTGAATGAATTTGGGGCCACTTGAGGGCAGCAAATACTTGCCTTGATTTCAAAGAGGAACGGAGGAGGGTTTAAGATGGTTTGCTCCACTAGTCTGCTTTTTTGCTCAGAGTACCTTTTTGACACAATAATTATGGTCAGGATAACTGAAGCTGTTTGTGGATTTCATATGAAACAAGTCCCTTATTAGTCTTGCATTTTGAATGCTTTCACCAAAGTTGCAAAGGGGTGTCACTTTGTGCTTGTGCTTATGTATTCTTCTTTGGCAATCACTCGTAGCCGAGTAAGATTGTTTTCCATAAACACGGTTTTAACAGTCCGTAAGTGACTGTATATTGTCTCCCTGCTTATTTAACTTATATGCAGAATTCATCATGCGAAAGGCTGGGCTGGATGAATTAAGATTGCCGGAAGAAATATCAACAACCTCAAATATGCAGATGACACAACATTGATGGGAGAAAGTGAGGAGGAATTAAAGAACCTTTTAATGAGGGTGAAAGAGGAGAGTGCAAAATATGGTTTGAAGCTCAACATCAAAAAAAACGAAGATCATGGCCACTGGGCCCATCACCTCCTGGCAAATAGAAGGGGAAGAAATGGAGGCAGTGAGAGATTTTACTTTCTTGGGCTCCATGATCACTGCAGATGGTGACAGCAGCCACAAAATTAAAAGACGCCTGCTTCTTGGGAGAAAAGCAATGACAAACCTAGACAGCATCTTAAAAAGTAGAGACATCACCTTGCCAACAAAGGTCCGTATAGTAAAAGCTATGGTTTTCCCAGTAGTGATGTATGGAAGTGAGAGCTGGACCATAAAGAAGGCTGATCGCCGAAGAATTGATGCTTTTGAATTATGGTGCTGGAGGAGACTCTTGAGAGTCCCATGGACTACAAGAAGATCAAACCTCTCCATTCTTAAGGAAATCAGCCCTGAGTGCTCATTGGAAGGACAGATCGTGAAGCTGAGGCTCCAATACTTTGGCCACCTCATGAGAAGAGAAGACTCCCTGGAAAAGACCCTGATGTTGGGAAAGATGGAGGGCACAAGGAGAAGGGGATGACAGAGGACGAGATGATTGGATGGTGTTCTCAAAGCTACCTGCATGAGTTTGACCAGACTGCGGGAGGCAGTGGAAGACAGGAGTGCCTGGCGTTCTCTGGTCCATGGGGTCACAAAGAGTCGGACACGACTAAACGACTGAACAACAAACAACAACAACAAGTGACTGTGGAGGCCAATTCTGGATCCGCATGTCCTTCCACAGTGGGGACATTGGTTTCCAGGCGGGAGTTGATCACGGTGTGGATTTGCCAAGCGTGCCTTCCTCTTAGCACATTTCTCCCTTGTGTCCTGAGTTCGAGTGTCTTCAAAGCCCATGACACCTTTGGTAAAGGCTGTTCTCCAACTGGAGTGCTCGCAGGCCAGTGTTTCCCACAGTACAAAATAAAGGTCCCCAGGATGTATGCATCATTTTATTAGAATATTGCATGATAAAGCATAGCATTTCATTAAAAATATTTGTATATTTGAAAATGTGAGGGTGAAGGATTGGAAAGTTCAATGGTCTACTGCAGCCTTTTGCAACCTGGTGCCCTCTGGATGTTTTGTTCCACAACTGCCATCAGCTCCGGCCAGCATGTTCCACGGGCCTCCACATGATAAAATGGTGTAGATCAGTTCTTTGAAATGAGCATCTAATCTGTGGCCCTTGAGATGTTGTAGGATTGCATCTCCGATAACCTCTGGCTCTTTGGTTAAGGCTGCCTTGAGCTTCCAACCCTGGCAGCAATCAAAGCAGCTTCTGCCAGGCTGACCGGGATCTTAGTGAATCACAGCAGGCATCAAGATGGGATGCTATAGATGCTATGAACTTAAATAGTTACCAGGTCCAACTACTGTAGGATAAGTAGTCTTATAGAACCAACATAAAAGGTAAAGGTAAAGGGACCCCTGACCATTAAGTCCAGTCACGGACGACTCTGGGGTTGTGGTGCTCATCTCACTTTACTGGCCAGCATGACTAGGCAGCTTCTGGCGAACCAGAGCAGCACACAGAAACGCTGTTTACTTTCCCGCCAGAGTGGTACCTATTTATCTACTTGCACTTTGACGTGCTTTCGAACTGCTAGGTTGGCAGGAGCTGGGACTGAACAATGGGAGCTCACCCCGTCATGGGGATTTGAACCTCCGACCTTCTGATCGGCAAGCCCTAGGCTCTGTGGTTTAACTCACAGCGCCACCCGTGTCCCTTTAGAAACAACATGTTTAGGTCTAATTAATGCATGAAGGGGTTAAAACCACAGAGTAAGCTGTCCTTCCAGGCTTAACTATGTCACTTGTCCTTACATTTGGGAGGAAATAGGTAATCAAGGTTTTGTTGCCTCCAGTCTACCTGAGAATTCAGTGTGTGAGGAGGTCTGAGCTGATTGTTCCAGCTCAGCCACATGGCTTTCACAATCCTCTCTTGTGTTCCTATACCAATAGTTCAGGAACTTTTACCACTTTGTTGCTAAACTATATTTTACTGCCTGTGCAACTTTTCTGACTGATGTACGGAAAACCATATGAATCTGAACTTTGGAGAGTTTGTAAGTAAATCATTTTTCAATTTACCAGACTTGTGTTCTTTTCCTATGCTGGAGGAGAGGGAAATTTTGGAAGGAACTTTTAAAGGGGACAGTTTTGGAACTCACTTGAAAGGGCATATCTTGAAGGTTTTACAGTCTATATTTTCATGCTTAACTTTGCTGCATATTTTGTGCATCTCTGCTGGGGTTCTCTCACCAAAGAGTACTTGTCCCAAACTTGGCATCTAAGAATTCTTTTCCTTTTATTTTTTTTCCAGAAGCAACAATTAATGTGTAGTTATTTAACACAATTATTAAGGAACTAGAGCAGCAGAAGCTTATGTGGTCACTGCTATATTCATGATTGAAAACGGTATATGCCTATAGTGGATAATGATTGCTCAGTGGCCAAAGTTAACAGGTGTACTCAGATACAGAGTGCTGGCATAAGGTTAGTGCATATATGGCAATAGTGTTGTTACCCGAAGGCCAGGGTTGAGGAATCTGTGATGTTCTTGGACTCCAGCTCCCGCCATCGCTGGCCATTGGCCACGTTGGCTGGGTCTGATGCGAATGGGAATCCAACAATGTCTAGAGAGCCACAGGTTCCCCACCCCTGATCTATGGAAATGGAACAGAAGCAGAAATATTTTATTTGATATTATAACAGAAAAACTCTTTTCCATTATATTGAATTTCGAAACTCTCTTTTCAAATGAAGCCTGAAATCACACTTGAGATGTGGGTAAATGCTAATGTTTCACAGATGGAATAAGAGCAACAAAGATACTACCAGACTTTTTTTTTTTAGTAGAGGTAGACTGGATGGCTCAGTGGTAATTGTCAAAGATGAGGTGGGCGGCTGTGTTTTCTGCTGATCTCTGCTTCAGCTGAAAGTGTCTACAGACAGCGTTTCTGCAAAATCAATCACAGGATTTGGCAAGCTGCATAGGCAGTTCTCCAGGCACACTCATAGTGTGGCTGCTGCTTATTTCCACCTCTGCATGGCGATCACTCTCCCATACAGAAAGTGTGCACACCCCCATAGCTTCTGCCATCATCAAAATGTTAAAGGCTAATCCTTTGCTGGCATTCTTTCTGATGTTCTCTGTGTGGTGGTGGTGAAGTGGCTGCCACATACTGAACTTACGTGCAAAGCAGGCCAACCCAGGAGCTGCTTAAACTGCTGCGCTTGTATTTAGCCGAGTGCAGTTCCTTTGATGGCTTCAAACTGGCATTACTACAGCCTTCCCGGAACTACATTCAGCTGGCTTATATTCAGTAATGCCTGCTCTGCTGATTCACAAAGATGCCTTCCAAGACAAAACCAAGACCTTGCCCAGAATTGCAGTCTCCTGTTTCAGTTCAAATCCTGCTGTCATTTCTACTGGGAGGAAACTTCCTATTAGGGATGGGCAAATTTGTTGATTTCGGTTTCTCATTTTTCCAGTACCAGTTTGCATTTTTTTTTTAAAAGCAAGTGGTCGTGAAAATTCATTGGCATTTTAGTGCAAATATACACATTTTTGCAAGCCGTTTTACCCAGAGTGCACAATTTTTACATGTACTTTCCTCTAACAAAATGTATTTTGTTTTAACTAACTCATACATTTTAATGCACACTCTACTCTTGTATGCACATTTTTGTATGCCTTACTTGGCTGGAGAATGGCACTGCAAAATTTGGAGAAGTGCACCTTTTGAAGAATAGCTGTGTTTTGGTTTGCGTATTGCTTTAGGGAATACACAAGGCTGGGAATCCCTTGCAGATGACCACAGTGCCTGGAGACAGAAAGGTCATACATCCATAGTAATGACCAGATGAGGAATGACCACTGGGAGGAGCACAGAGAAAATACACACCATGGTGCATCTGCAGCAGCAGAACCATACACCTTCATCTGCCGCACCTGCAACAAAACATGTCTCTACAGCCACAGTAGGCGTTGCAACTTTCTAACAGTTGGACATCACCCCAAAGGCTCGCTCTCCATTGTCTCCCAAGACAGACAGATGCCAACCAATTGCTTTGGGAAGTGCAACTCAGGCAAGTTCAACTTTAAATGTGAACCAAACTGAATTTCTCACCCATTCCTGCTCCCCAGTGTCTGTGTCACAGTTCTGTAGTGATGGAATCTCTTCTTTACCACTTAAATTACAAAAAATATATGCCAGTCTAAATTTGCAAGGATTGCTGGCAGTGTTGCAGTATATAACATCACTATGTTGCCTTCTGTTAATACAGGAACACCCCATCACTAGGATTGCCACCCCCCCCGCAACCCCACTGTACCTTTTAAGGTTGTAAGAAACTTAACAGGCAGTTTAGCCTGGATTTTTGGACTGCAAATCCATGGGAATTGGCAGACCATCCAAATTTTGTGGTTCACATTCCTTTATGAAACTGTTTCAGATTTGTGGTGAATCTTGGAAACAGGTATATTTCCTGTGGTTTCTGGTCTGGAAGTCAAGCCTTGGTACTAATTTTCCCAACTCACTATATATTCACTGTCATTTTGTAAAAATGAATTGGGAGAGTTCAACTCCCAATGATCTAGTAGCACCTGCACCTGTACATGCTCCTGTTTCTTTCACCATGGAAGGAGCGAACTGAGAGTCGACTTGGTGTTCATGATAAACCATTAACTATGGTTTGCTGTGACTTGCAAACACAGCCAATGCTTTAATGCTTCAATCATAAATTGAAGTGCATGGTTTCCCCCCAAAGAACTCTGGAAACTGTAGTTTACTTTTCACAGAGCTGCACTGCCCCGCAACCTCAACCAACTACAAGCCCCAGGATTCTTTGAGGGAAACTATGTCATTTAAATGTATGGTATGGATGTGACCATAGTTGGTCTGTAAAGATCATTTGGGGGAGGGAGTTTTTTTGCTTTATCATCTGAATCAGTTGTCCTCGGCCAGCCTTTTCGACCCTGGTGCCCTGGGTGCCCTCCACCTGGCCGGTGAAGGGATGAATTCCCAATATCTGTAGGATGTCAGGTTAGGGGAGGCTGCTCTAGTCTTCTCTGAATAATTGCTGTTCTAAAAGCAGTCTTGGATTGAAAAATCAGTTTCTAGGATACAGCAGGTGGTGTTTGTTCTCACTCGCTTCACTTACATCATCTAAACACTGCCTTGTTTTCGCTATTTGTTATTATTTTTTAACTGCTTTCTGGAGAAATTGATGGTTAGTTTGAATGGGTGAAAACCAACTACAAGTGTGCTTGATTTGTTTGCTAACAACCAAAAATGCCTGTGTCATTTGTGTATAGGAAAAGAGGACATTCACAAGGGTTTGTGTGATACATTATTCAAATACTTGAAGGGCTGTCATAGAGAAAAGCGCAAAGGCTTGCTCTCTACTACTGTAGAAAGCAGGGCTGCATCTAACAGACTTAAGTTACAGGAGGGTAGATTTCGGTGAAGCAGTAGAGTTGTGATGATGATGATGATGATGATGATGATGATGATGATGATGATGTTAGGACCAGTTTGGTCAATTATTTTGTGGGGTGTTGGCCTCCTCATTGCAGGAGCTCTCCAAGCTGGACCACAATTCTCTTGCAAATGTTCTAGCTCAGGATTTCCTCCATCAAAGAGGAGGTTGGGTTAGGTGGTCCACAAGACTCCAGTTCTTTGATTCCCTTCTACCGCTTTTATTCTTACAGAAACCCTGTGAGTCAGGCTATGGGCAGAGAGAGATTGTCCCAGCGTCGCCTGGCATGCTTCATAGGTGAATGAATATGGGAAATATGAATCTAGGGCCTCCTCTCTTGTGTCTTTATTGCTTTCAAAAAAAGCAAACCCATTTGAATCAAGTCATCTGTTTTCTTCCTTGCTAAAAAAAAAGAAAAGCTAGCCCCACAATCTTTTAAATCTGGTGTTCTTATACTGTTCGTATCTTTATATTTCAATTAAATTAAATATGTGATATATTTATATTTATAATTCATTATATTTTAATGTTCTTTTTGTAAGTCATCTTGAGGTTCTTTTGTGAAAGCACTGCGTGAACATGCACGCCTGTGATTGGATGGACTAGATCAGGCTTCCTCGGCCCTCCAGATGTTTTGAGACTACAATTCCCATCATCCCTGACCACTGGTCCTGCTAGCTAGGGATCATGGGAGTTGTAGTCTCAAAACATCTGGAGGGCTGAGGTTGAGGAAGCCTGGATTAGATAAACTGGAGGTGCTGCTAGGCAGAGACTTTATATTGTGAATGGGTCCTTGAGATATTGCAAATGGGTTGTTGGCAGCAGGATTAAATAGGGCAGCGGGCTGCCAATTTGATGCCAATGATACTTTTCAATTCATAGCAAATATAGGGATAGTCATGTTGAAATCTGAAAGCATACCAATTAATCCTACTTTTTTTAAAAAATGCAAGTTTCTTTAACCATACAACACATTTCTAAATATTTTCAATATAAAGATGGTGTGTTCTTCACTAAAAATTAAATGAAGACATCAATCATTATTAGAATATCTATCGTCTAAATATCTTTGAGATGATTTTATGTTAAGGCTCACACATTCCTTCCCCTTTTCTTGCTCTTTGTGGTGTGTGTGTGTGTGTGTTTGTAAGTAAGCCCTTCAATCACAAGCCTCAGTGCTTAGGCAAGCGATGGGTGTCCAGCATTAGTCATGCCTCCTGCACACCCTCCAACATTTTGGTACATCTCTATTTGTGGAGGAAGTAGGGGAGGTTTTCTCAGCTCATTCAGGTAGACCCGCTCCATATGGGTCCGTGTTTGGGGACGGTGAAATAAAATAGTTCCCATCATTATCCCTAGGAGTTAATTAGCTGTGACAGTGGGAAAGGGACAACCTCGTGAGTCTTGGGTATTTATAAACAGAGCTGTCACTTGCAAGGTTAGCCAGGTCACCCATGGGAGACAAGTAAATGGGATTGGGTTTCAAGCAGTTCATAATGGGGCGACAGCTGCCTTTTCTCCCCATCTTCTTAAATTGAAATGGGATTGTTGCTACAATATGCCAGTATTCAATCTGGACAGTGTGCAGTAGTAGGGTCTCAAGCTTAACAGAACATTTGTTTATTATTCCATTTATGATCAACATTACCTTCAAGGAGCTCAAGGTGGCATAACATGGCTCTCTCTTTTAGCCTCACAACAACCCTGTGAGGCAGCCCAAGAAGACTGGCTCAAGGTCATCCAAGGTGTGCTTCATGGTCTCCAATGGCTGGTAATTAAAGCTGCAATCCTGCACACACTGTTCCTGGGACTAAGCCGCATTGAACTCAGTGGGGCTTGCTTCCAAGTATACATGCATAGGAGTGCATTGGAAGTATGTTTGTAGAGAACTGCACACTTACCTGGGAGAAAGGCCCACTGAACTTGGTGGAGATTGCTTCTAAGTAGATAGGCTGCTTTCAAATGACATGTCTGTGAAGCATTATCCTCATGCGTTTGCAAGAAGGTTAGGTGATGACGGCTGTTTATTGAGCATTCATTCTGATTTGTTTCAGGAATTTGTCTTCAGGTGATGCCACATTGTGTGGAGCAATTGTTCTCTCACCCTTCCTAAGGCATTCCTGATACTTTCCTTATCACAAAAAGTCCATTTTTTTGGGGGGGGAGTCAGTTTGTTGCCCAAGAGAACAAAATCAACTTCAACTGTTTAACTTAAATTTGCTGGCATCAAGTAGAAAATGGGACGGTGGGATGGTGCTGCTCCCCTCAGCTCCTGACAGCTGAGTCACTGCTGCTGCTTACTGGGTAGAAGGGGAGCAAACACACCAGCGGAACTTTTTTCCTTCTGTCAAGAACCACATTGCTGGCACTGTGTGTCACCTGAAGCCAGCTCTTTCTCCCTCTCCTCTCCACTCCTCACCATTTTTCCTTCCTTGCCTACTCACATGAAATTAAGCCAGGGGATGCAAGTTGCTCATAATTATAGTTATGCTTTATATTTTGATGTGCTAAAAATATGGTGTATATTCTGTAATAAATAACTTCCTGTTTAAGATTGGGAATTGGGCAGGTGGCCCTTGATAATGCAGGTCAGTCATAACTTTGATAAAATATACTCAACTTCCCTCCAATATGGCTACTACTCCCTGTTGTGTAAACCTGGCCAGCTGGAAGGGATCCCTAGAACCACACTATTCAACATAACATGGATTTCTTTTTTTCAGTTGCAACTGTCATGAAAAGTATCTCTGCTTTTCAGGCGTGCCAGGGAAGGACTGTCTCTCAGCAGCGAGGGCAAAATTATCAAGGGTACTTTTGTACACACTCTGAGACGGCAGATGACAGCTGAATGCGGAATTTTATTTACATGAAATTACATAATTAACCTATCACTCTTCTCCCATGTGTTGTTCAAGTATTTGCCAGCAGTTTAAAGAATGGTTTGGGGAAGTGCATTAGTTTAATTGAGATTTTAATTGACATTTATTCAGCAAGTAAAATATTTGCTAACAATTGCACAAACTGTCAGAGAGATAATTTTGTTCAAAAATGCATGCTGTATCAACCCCACGTATTTCATTCCTCCTGAATGTGGTAGAATCACTATCTATTGGTTTTCAGGTTAATTAGCACCATGTGGCGCTATTGGGAAAAAGTGGCAGGCAAGGCAGTAGATAGACTGTTGGGTCACATCCACACCATACATGTAAAGCTCTCTTCTACCACTCTGACAGCCATGGCTTCCCCCAAAGAATCCTTGGAACTGTAGTTTGTTACGAGTTATGGGATTTGCAGCTCTGTGAGGGGTTTTCCTAACAATTATTGGCATCATTAACAAACTGCAGTGCTCAGGATTCCTTCAGGGAAGTCATGACTGCAGTATAAGAGTGTGTTAAATGTGGGTGTGACCTTGAAGCAGCACTGGGATGACCAAGGTTCAAATCCCCACTCACCCATGAAGTTCGCTGTATGACTTTGGGATAGTCACTATCTCTCAGTCTAATCCACCTCACAGGGTTGTTGTGAAGATAAATGAGGGTGGGGGAAATGATGTCTGTGTGCCACCCTGAGCTCCTTGGGGTGGCTGGGATAAGCATTAAATAAATAAAAGGGGGGGGGACATTTTAAGGTGCCTGGTGACTTTCAAGTGCTCCCTCCTGCCCTTCCACAACACACAGAGCAGCTTCAGCCCCAGTTTGTTAGCTAACTACCTGGACCATAAGCAGAAGTTTAATGTATGATGACTTGTTGAACTATGTCTGAACGTTGGTCTGCTGCTCTTTCAGTCCTGTGGACATAATAGTTCAGTGAACATGCTTGCTACAGTGCCACCAAACCTACAAATGCTTCCCTGCAAGGAAATAAAGTCCACAAACAAGACAGCTGTATTTGAGGATGTGGGCATAGATGGTAGACACAGGTGACCACGTCAGCCTCTCAGGCTATGATGGGAAAGACAGTCACACAGAAGTGACTGCATGGATCAGGATATTCACACAGGCATACTGTGCACATGATTTCCACAATGGCAAATAAATGACCCCAACCCAGGCAATCGAAGGATGGTTTAGTATCAAATCCCAGGGTGGGCTCTGCTGGAGACGGAATAGTTTTGTTCAAGGTGCAAAATTGAATGTTCACTTTAGACTGTTAATTGGACACTTAACTTCTAGCAGCTAGGTTGGTGGTTGCCAGATTTTGGAAGGGATGGGTTACCAAAAGGTATGGCAGATTGCTTTAAATGAAAAACTGACGAGCTAATAATGGCAAGGAAGTAAGTGGGGGAGCCATGGACATATTTGCAGTTTTATTCCACATATGAATGGGATGGGCACTTCCTATAGCATATCTAATCTTTTGGCTAGTTTGATTTCTGATACAATACTGTGTTATTTTACTTTTATTGTATTGGAGAATCTGGATCCTCTCTTTTCTTTGGTGTGTTGTGCAATATGGCTGTAGTCTGTGCTCCATCCTAGTTACTAAGGGGGAGGGTTATTTGTTATGATTGAAATACTTTATTGTCACTTGTACAACTTGTATACAGTGAGGTTACACGAGCACCCCCCACTCAGCTCTCTTAGTCTTAATTCCCCTCGTTTACTGACTCACACCCACCAAACCCGAAAGTAAGTTGCCCTGTTGTTATCTTTTCATTCAGCAGCCTAACAGCCCATGGATAGAAGCTGTTCTTTACCCTGTTGGTGCGACTAATCATGCTTCTATGTCTTCTGCCTGAGGGCAGGAGATCAAGAAAGTGCCCAGGGTGTGAATCATCCCTGAGAATTTTCCTCACTCTCCTGAGGCAACGTTCTTCTGCTATTTCATCCAGTGGATTCATGGGACAGCCCATAATATCTTGTGCTGTATTCACCACCCTCTGTAGGCACTTCCTATCAGTTGATGTCAAACCAGTGTACCACACTGTGATGCAGTATGAAAGGACACTTTCTAGAAGGAGATCATCAAATGTTGATTGACATCTTTCTTTCGCAATACTCTGAGGAGATGGAGTCTCTGTTGGGCTTTCTTAACCACCTGGGTTGTATTGATTTTCCAAGTAAGGTCTTCACTGAGATAAACTCATAGGAATTTAAAGGAAGAGACTCTCTCCACACTCTCTCCAATTGTTATATATGAATTGTTGTTTAACCTTTAAAATGAAACGTGTGTGTGTGTGTGTGTGTGTGTGTGTGTGTAAGTGTAAGAGAGAGTGTTCTGTTCAACCACCGCCTGTGACATTTGGCCAGAGATGTTAATCTAAGTTATATGATGTTGCACCAAGCAAGTACTACCACTTTCTAGTACACAAAGTCTGATTCTGGGAAGCGGGTTTGCTGTGCAAAACTTCCGAATCAACTTTAATTTTGCAACCTGAATTTGCCAGTATGTGACTGAATCCCACCTGCAAATACTGACTGGCTGGGAGTCCCCTTGGCATCTTGGACGTATTGGATCAAGCTAACAAGAGTCTTCTGCTTGAGTAGGGACCCTCCACTGTAGTCTCTAAAAGCTTGTTGCTCGCCAGCAAGTGCTGTCTGTGCCTAGCACTGCCACTACCTTTTCCTTCTTCCTCCTAGTGAAGATGGATGTTAAGGACCTGTGGAGGGCTATCAAATATCTAACTAGTCAACATAGGCAGAAAAAAAATGCATGATTACTAATGAATAATCAGCCCTGTTTTCAGTTCGAAAATAACAACATTGTGGTTACTGATGTGAAAGGGGTTACTAGTTCGTTGGTGGCTCACTCTGGGGGCCGTGGGAAAAAGAAAAGAGTATGACGCTGTTTAGCTTAAAGGATGCAATCATGCACAACCCTAGGCATGCTGGCTGTGGAAGCTGAAGGGTCTGAAGGAATAAGAAGGTGTGAATCATCACTATCATTTCTCAGAGATAAAGGCTTTCAACCTCTCAGGGGTATGTGGGGCTTGAGGGATGCAATCTGAAATCTACATGCAGACGCTGAAATTGTACTATAGGTTATTAGAAAGCACTGCCTCTCCTAAGGCAACTTCTTGTTATGTCAGGATTTTTGCTTATTTGTTTATTTAATTTAATTTTGATTCCTCCCCCCCAACCTTCTGAGAAAATCGAGACTTGCATACTCAATTTCAGACTTGATTCATTCATTCTGCTGCAGGTGCCACATGTCTTGCTTGCTGTTGCTCTAGAATGCTGAGACCAGAGACTGCCAATAATGTTGACAGTTGCTTGATGGAGACTTTGTTTTTTGTACACCAGGGACAGGGAACTTGTTGCCATCCAGAGGTTGCTGGATTCCAACTCTCGTAATCCCTGACCATTGACCATGATGGGTGGGAGCCATAGTAACAAGCGTTATCCAACACTTTCCAGTGTGTTTTCCCATCAGTTTACTTAAGAAAAAAAACCATTGGGGTGGGAATATAGTATTGCTGCACAATTGCAGCAAATCAACTTTAATTGCCCAGACTGAATTTGCATGGTTGATTGAATCTCACCCCCAAACAGTGACAGCCTAGAAGCACCCTTAGAGTGAGTGCAGGGAAGAGCCTCTCAAACCAACTATACTGCTCTTAAAATGTTACGTCTGTCATCATCTGATGATTATTGACATGAAATGGGAGTATAATTGGACTGCATATCTAAAAGTACCAATACTCTGACTAGTGCAAGACAAAAGTGCTGAGAAACTTGCTTTAGTGAAATAAAATATCAGCTTTTATTGACAATTGAGTCAACATGAAATAATACATCTCTGTAGTCACCTCAGCATCTTCCTGCAGCAAGCTACATGCTTATACAAACTGACAATTTCTTGGATGGAAAAAGAATGTGTGTAGGAGGTTTTGCTAGCTTAATTTCTAGGACTTCAAATGTCTTGCAGCAAAGTTGCGATTTTTCTTTGTACTAAACTCACAAAAACACTGATGAATGTCAAAAGGCTGGACCATTAATGGAGATTCACATTCAGGCTTGTAGATTTCTTTTTATGAAAAACAAGGAGAATAAAATATGATCAACGAAAAGAATAAAAATACACCAGCAGTTCAGACCAGAAGCTTGAGAACCCGATCCTAATAGACTAACAGCTAAACGCTCTATTAGTGTACTGAGAAGTAAGTCATATTGTCTTGAGTTCAGTGGGACTTAATTCTCAGATAGGTGGTTATTGGAGTGTAGCCAAAGCCTTCAGTCCTAGATCTCCCTCCCTGAGAGTAAGCCCCACTGAACTCAAAGAATTACTGCTCAGCACATAGGAAGAGCATTGCACTTTGACTCTTCCAACTATACACAGTTCTGCTGCCATGGTTTAGCACTTCCACTTCCCAAGTCAGAATAAAAAAGAAACATGCCATTGTGTCACCTACAGTGTAAAGTGAACATTCAGCTAGCTGCAACTATAGGTGAAGAAATATGCGCAACAACTCTCTATTGAGGAGATCAATATATTGCAAAGTCCAGCATACTCAAATATCTATGTGGAAAGAATTTGGCAAAGGCCACAATTCGAATACAGCTGTGATGGTTCCTTGTATTTCTTCAAAGGAGATGTGGTCCCAAGTCCCCTAATAATGTACAAGATGTGGCTGCATTTCAGAAGCCGTAGGGGGAAAATGCAAGCTCTAGACTTTTAGCTTGTATCTTAAAACTGTTGCTATAAGCAAGTTAGTTACACTGAGATGACTGGAGGGCAAATTAGCTTGTCAGCACTTTGATCCAAAAAGGGCTCCTGTCTCTTTAATAATAGCTGCATGACAGAGAAGCTTGGCAGATGCTGCTTTTCCTATCCATTTCAGCATTTAGAGAAGTTGCACCTGCCAAATATTCCTATGTTATGTAGTTAATAAAGCCACATGTCTCTTTTTAGGGTAATGGGTTGGCAACATCAGATCAGAGTCATTTCATTAGTCTGCTCCAAGTAGGATGGACAGAGAGACCGCCCTTGATGCCTTTATGCTAAAAATAATATTAATTTTACTAATGAGCTGCCATGAATGATGTGTACTAAAGTCTCAGAGCCCACTTAAGGCATAGAGCGGTGTGTTGGGATGTAATGTGAGCCAGTGCAATTGTTGGGCACTGGGATGCCTCTGGATTGCCAGGTCTAATATAAATAGTAGGACTCTGGCACTCTGCCTTTGCCTGGTCAGCAAAGCAATATTTCCTGCTTCTTCCACACCAGTTCAAGGCACAGACCTCAAGGATCCCTATATTTGCCAGAGCTTTCACCCAACACCAGCCCTTTGCCTGTCCTGCTGTCTGTGTGGAGTGTACAACTCTCATTTTAAAACTAAGCAGCATGGTATGAGAGGCTGCAAGCTGGCACCAGGCATCTTTTCATGTGATCTTGTGTTAGCCTGCGTGGATCCCCTGAGGAATTCTTAGGAGTCCAAGTTCTCTTGACATCTGTGACCTTTCCTCACTCCTGAAACAATTGGGAGTACCGACTTGCTTTTTCATAGCATTCAGGTCAATAATAGTGAAGGGAAACTTAAAACTCTAGGTGCCAGATGCCTGTATTTTCTAGTCACATAATTAATTAGTTGTTTACGTTAAATTCTATTTCCGTTATTAGGCTGCTTTTCTTCATTTCATCTGAGGCTGATTCTAAGGTTGGTTTTAGAGAGGGGGGCATTGCTTCTATGATTTGGAAGCCACAATGGGAATTTGTCCTAAATCTCAGAATTCAGTAGAGTGGTACCTCAGTTTAAGAACAGCCTTGTTTATGAACTATTCAGTTTACGAACTCCACAAAATCGGAAGCAGTGTCCTGGTTTGCGAACTTTACCTCGGTCTAAGAACGGAATCCAAACGGTGGAAGGGCACTGGCGGCAGGAGGCCTCATTAGGGAAAGTGT
Source organism: Podarcis filfolensis (assembly GCF_964270895.1). Lineage (NCBI taxonomy): Eukaryota > Metazoa > Chordata > Lepidosauria > Squamata > Lacertidae > Podarcis > Podarcis filfolensis. The sequence continues at coordinate 48,570,488 of NC_139607.1, read as the reverse complement.
GTCTCAGTTTAAGAATGCTTTCGGTTTAAGAATGGACTTCCGGAATGGATTGTTTGTAAACCGAGGTACCACTGTACAGTCACACCTTGGTTTTTGAACAGATTAGTTCTCGAACGTTTTGGCTCACAAATGCCACAAACCTGGAAGTGACTGTTCTGGTTTGCGAACTATTTTTGGAAGCTGAACGTCGGACGGAGCTTCTGTGGTTTCCAATTGGCCGCGCTTTGGTTTCCGAACGTTTTGGAAGTCGAACGGACTTCCAGAATGTATTCCGTTCGACTTCTGAGCTGATGAAGCTAAAGCAGACATAGAAACATTTTAGTGCAATACATATTCAATGTGACATTATTTGAAGCATAGTCAGTAGATCCTGTAAAATTCCAGCTTTTAGAGTTTTTAAGATCATTTGGTGCATCACAGTCATTTAAACTCACTTATGCAATTCAAAATTTCTGTAGCACTCTTATTATTTTCTTCAGAATTAGTTCTCTTAGGATATGAGTCAGTGAGTTCCACTGAAGCAATGCAAGGCAGAATGTGAATGTGTTTATGTATTCCACATTCAAGGAAGAACAAAACCTGGGGAAGGAATTTATTTTTAAAAGCAATGTTCAACAAGGAAGGAAGGAAAACCCTAGGTGATATTTGCAGCTTAAAGAAATATACTTTCAATCTTGCTAAGGAAGATAAAGCGGGAAGCTGAAAAAAGGGAATGAAACTGATTTTTTAAAAAAAGTTTGGGATTTATATTGCCATAAGAAAAATGTTTTATATTAACTATGCGCTGTGTGAAGAAGCACGTTCTAATGTTTGCCCTGCTTCAGAGGGTGCTATAAGCAGAGGGTGCTATAAGAGGGGGGAAATGTATCTCTCTCATGGCCCAGTTGAGACCATGTTCTTCAGGTGTGATAGGGCCCATGTACTTGTACGCAATCCTGTGAGCTTGTGCATGGAAGTACCCTCTTGCTCAAAAGCATCATTACTAGGATGGGGAAAGAAGGAAGAATCAGCCATAGGAAGAGCCAGCAATGTATATATGCATATAGAGGCATATAGAACCTCATTTGATGGGTCTGAAACCACTCACGCAGCAAACTGGGGAACATCAATTGGCCAGAAAGATGACTGGCAATCTTAAGTAGATTAAAGATGCTACCAAATTCTGGAAATAAGCCATCCATTTTATGGATGGTCCACAATCTAGCACACATGGATTTATTAGAAGCTGGAACAATTCAATCTGTAGTTTACTGAATAATAGGCTTTGTTGTCAGATCATTAGAATGTTTTGTTTGTGCGTACATGCCCAATTTTTTTTTTGCATAAGGCTGGAAGCCAAAGCAGATTCTGGACATCCTGGGTGTCCAACCAAACCATTGGCTTATTAAGTAGTTGCTGCTTGGTAGGGCCATCAGTATTGGACTTTCAAGGTAGGATTTCTTGCTAAGAGCTGAAACTGTAAAAAGAGAGCTCTGAGGGAAAGAATAAAATGCATCAATGGTAAATGGCCACTTTTCCCAGTCCAGTGACTTTCCATAATCAAAACATGCCCTTAAAGCCAATTAGCCCTTGCTCGGTCCTTCCATGTGTCTGTTTTTAATGACAGACCTTAAATAATTACATTTCAAATGATGTTTTTAGAATGTTTCATTTAGCTGGCTTCTCTTTTCTTCTTTTTCTAAAAAGACCCTTCTGTTGTTCTTCTGTTTTATTGATTCTTTACATTGTCTTTAAAATTTTGCAGACTGCTTTGCAACACACACACACGCCGTGTCTCAATGAATGCTTGACAGAACACAAACCTTTCCCATATCTCAGGCTTCATTAGGGTGGGGGCTGTTTTCCTTCCCACCCTCTGCAGTGGCTGGTTAGTTCAAATCAGTTTGTGAAATTCAACTCCCCCACTTCCTTTGTGCCTCTTCAGCCTTTCTTCCTTCATGGCAAAAATATGCTTTGTCAACATGAAGATGAACTAAATGAAGAACATTGATAAGAGACTATCTAGTATGTGGACTACAGCTGCAATCTTATATCCTCTTGCCTGTGGGTTAGCCCCACAATTGAACTCAATGGGACTTTGCTCTAAATTGACATGCATAGGATTGAGCTGTAAGATTGCAGCCATGGACCCATTTACTCAGAGGTAAACATGCCTAGAATTGTTCTGTAAGCCATTGTTATCGAAAAACATCGCAGTCATACGCTACAAAAAGAAATGGCCATATAGAAATGTGTTTAATACAAACTTTTTGAAGTTTCCACATACAAAATCAAAATCAGAGTCAATTTTCATAATCATAAAAATAAGAAGGAAAATTGCGTGAGAAAAATATCAGTAGGTGGAATTTAATCGTCAATATGGGGAATCTTGAGTCAGCAGTCACCTCCTTTCCTGGAAAAGGAGGGGAGGGGAATTTTTGCTGATTCCCAGGTCACCTTCCACCTTATTCTGGAGGATCCTCTCACTCTTTAGGACTGATTGCTGAGAGCTGCAATATTGAAGGGCAGCAATGGGATATAACCCAATCTTTCTGAAAATATATATCCTTACGGAGCTAGACAAAAAAACCTAGGCCGCTGGATCATTAATTCCAATGGGTTTACTCCATGCAGAACTTAGTTGGCTACAATCCTAAGCTTGGAAGCAGTTTCACTCCAGTTTGACTGGAGTGATTATCTGCATGCTTCCTTAGCACAGCAGATTCCACCTCCTCCACCCACCCCTGGTGTGGCCTCGCTTTTATTAAACAAAGGGACAATATCCCTTAGAAAACGCTCACATTTCTTTTTAAAATTGTTGTCCCCACTATACGTCTGCCGGTGCTGGAAAAGGTTCTTATCAGTTGTGCCTATGGTAGGGTCTGAAGCAAGCTGAGAGTGACAGAGTATAAAGAAATTGAATTATGATTTAATGTTTGACTTCTCGGCTCTCATACATCACAGTTTTACAAAAGTGGCTTTCCTGTTGATGATTTGCTCATTCCGACACACACTGTTCGCATTACTGAGCTTAGCTATGGCACAGCATTTTAAGAAACGTTTATTCACTATCTGCAGGCAAATAATCAGGCAAATCCTGTTTACTATTAAATAGCCAGGTTGCTAAATTATACCTAGAAAAAAAGCATCAGCACTTGGCACCATCAGTGATATGTGTCAGGTTCAGCTGAAGAAAGCCAGTTTAAGGGAAAATGTACACTGTATTGAGGACCTCTTGCAACTGATGTTGGTGCTCTTGAAGGCATGCTGTGCTCTGGGTCAGGGATAGGGTACCTACCCACTCTTTTAGAAGACTTCCCTTGTACATAGCATTGAATTTGCATCTAGTGCAGAATGCTGTCCTCCTGACAGCATGTAACACATCCTGCTAAGGAAACCACATGGGATGCCAGTACAGTGGTACCTTGGTTCTCAAACGCCTTGGTTCCCAAACGTCAAAAACACGGAAGTAAGTGTTCCTGTTTTTGAACGTTTTTCAGAAGCTGAACGTCCGATGTGGCTGTTGCCTATTGTTTCTGGGGCACCTGCACCAATCAGAATCTGTGCCTTGGTTTTTGAACATTTCAGAAGTCAAACAGACTTCCGGAATGGATTAAGTTCGGCGCTTTTGTTTTTGCTATTTATTTTGTGTTTTTGTGGCTTTTTCAGTTAATTTGTTTTTGTGACTGTGTGGAACCAGTTCAGCTACTGATTGGCTGATTGTGTGACTGAGGAAATGGATAAAAGCCCCCCATCCAAACAATTGCTATCATCAGTGCAGGTAAGGGAAAAAATTAATTTTTATTTTTATCATCTACAATACAGTCTTATTTATTTTATAGTACAGTACATTGATTATTGCTTTCATTTTATGGATCAATGGTCTCATTAGATAGTAAAATTCATGTTAAATTGCTGTTTTAGGGGTTTTTAAAAGTCTGGAATGGATTAATCTGTTTTGCATTACTTTCTATGGGAAAGGGTGCCTTGGTTTTGAAATGCTTTGGTTTTGGAACGGACTTCCAGAATGGATTAAGTTTGAGAACCAAGGTACCACTGTATAGTGCTGGGTTCAGTTCAAGGTTTTACTTTCAGCATTTAAATCCCCATACAATTTGGGGACAGGTTAGCTTGAGACCCCTTTGCCCCATGTACCCTTGCTTGCCAATTGCATTTCTCAGAATGGGTGTTATATATGACTTACTAGAAACCAGCCTTTTAGTGTTGTGGTTCCAGCTGTATGGTGCCAGCTTCCTACTTGACAAGTGTCCAGCATTTTAGCTTCTAGGTAGTTGTTGAAAACTTATCTTTTAAAGAAGGCTTCACATTTTTTTGGGGGGGGGGAAGTTAACTGAAAAAGAATAAGAATGATTTGGGGCACTGTGTGAGCCATACATAGAGTCATACATGGAGCATTAGGTAAACATATCAGCTAAATTTTGGGGAATAAATCCAAACCAGCAGTTACAACCATAACACGATGGTTGTAGTATTAACCACCTCTTCTTGCTTCAGTTAATGTTGTTGTCTCATAATTTGACTGGAATCCTGGCAGCTGGACATGCCTGACAGGAATCCTGGCAGTTACAGCTAAAAAAACAACCCTACAATATTCTCTCATAATGGCTTCCAAATAGCTGGTTTTGTGTTTTTATGTCACTAAACTCATTTACCAGAATAATCAAGAAAATCAAACACAAGCTGTATGAACCAACCTCTGAGGCAAGTTATTTATATGGATAATTTGGTTAAATATTTCCTCCCCACATCAGTTACGATCAGTGTCAAGTAAATATTGGACGCAGTTTGTTGAATTGTAGGGCACTTCAGTTTTAGGAAGCTTAGTTTGGCTTTACCCCGACATTCCTCAAGTTGAAAATGGAGAAAAATGATGCAACTGAAAAGAAAAGAAGTTTAATGAAGTTTAGGAAGCCTCTGGAGAGGTACATGAGGAGAGAACAGGGAGGTCAAGTCCCATTGTGCTAGCAGAATGCCACTATTCTACTGCTGGATGTGGCTCATTCTTTTAGACATCCCGGAAAATGTTTCTGTTTTGGCATAAACTTCGCATACGCTTTGCTTCTGTTTAGAAAATGTGAGCGGTAAATTAGGCAAAGTGTCACTGAGGAACCTGATTAATCACAGAATTTTAGAGTTGGAAGGGACCCTGAGGATAATTTAGTCCAACCCCCTGCAATGCAGGACAACAACAACAACAACAACAATTTATTATTTATACCCCGCCCATCTGGCTGGGTTTCCCAGCCACTCTGGGCGGCTTCCAATAAAACACTAAAATACAATAACCTATTAAACTTTAAAAGCTTCCCTAAACAGGGCTGCCTTCAGATGTCTTCTAAAAGTTTGGTAGTTATTTTTCTCTTTGACATCTGGCGGGAGGGCGTTTCACAGGGTGGGCGCCACTACCGAGAAGGCCCTCTGCCTGGTTCCCTGTAACTTGGCTTCTCACAGCGGGGGAACCGCCAGAAGGCCCTTGGCGCTGGACCTCAGTGTCCCATGCAGCTGTCCCACATGGGGATCGAACCTGCAGCCTTGGTATTATCAGCACCACACTCTAGCCGACTGAGCTGTCTAGGCTGAGTAGCTTTGTATGTTGAATATGGGGAACATTTTGGGACAGCTACATCAGCCTGTAATGACACAATACCTACCATATTGGTGGGGCTTTGTGTGCCTTTGTATCTGCAAATTATATCAAGGCACATGAATGTGCTTATGTGAACTGGTGGATGTGTGGATGTTGCCCATGGGCAAAAGCAATCCAACCTTGTCTCCACCCATTCCCAATTGTATGCTGCCACCTACTGGTGGCTTCTATTGCCTTTGTCACTTGCATTAATAACACCTGTGCATCTTCACATATCAGTCCTTGAAATGAAAACAAGAAAACCTTGAACCCATACCTGGGTACAACCTGGAATGTTGTGCTCTAATGCAAGATAAAATGAGTTTGGAATGAAATAGCTGTTAAGTACCTAAGAATTCAATAATTTAAATTTTCAGAAGCAGCAGCCTTAGGAAGGAGGCAAGCTAGCTCGGCATTCCATTTAAAGGAGCTGATCTACATGTGACTGAGAATGAGGTGGTAGAATTCTGGACTGTACCAGTTCGGACTGAAATAAGGGGTGGCCATTTTTTAAAAGGTTCCTTTCCCCCACCGTCAGCAACCTTCCTCCATGCATCTTCAGTTTCATATATTAATAAAGTTGATTTACTGTATGTGGATGAGCAGAACGGCAACACAAGGGAAGAAGGCGGAACATAGGGTGCATGAGGGACCCCCTTGGTATGCTGACAAATCCTGCTTTAGAAAAAAACAAAACCTCCCCTAGCCCAGAATAGTGTGAACTGATGTCCGCTGCGCATGTATACTTACTGCCTTTAGGCTGCTAGCAAATGACTCTCCAATGGAAAAACAGCATTCCAGCCTGTGGGCCAGCAGGGTGAAAGGAAGCTAGTGGTTTGCTGTTTCCTCCCAGTGTTGTGTAGTGGTTAAGAGCGGTGGACTCGTAATCTGGTGAACTGGGTTCGCGTCTCCGCTCCTCCACATGCAGCTGCTGGGTGACCTTGGGCCAGTCACACTTCTTTGAAGTCTCTCAGCCCCACTCACCTCACAGAGTGTTTGTTGTGGGGGAGGAAGGGGAAGGAGAATGTTAGCCGCTTTGAGACTCCTTCGGGTAGTGATAAAGCGGGATATCAAATCCAAACTCTTCTTCTTCTTCTTCCCTTCAGCTTGGGCTTTATGGCCAAGGGGAGAAAACTTGACTCAGGGGATGTGTGTGTCCTCAGGCACCTGCCCCCTGTCCACTCCACCCCCTGGAATCTTCGGAACTGTGTGTGGGAATCAGCTCTTGCTGTAGTAGAGACCATGACATGGTGGAAGGAACTGACTTCGGGGAAGGCAGACCCTCCAGCATGTGACCCCAGTGCCATCTCCATCTGTGGGAGATTTGCCACAGGGCACTTCCCAGCTAGAGCAGGTGGGCTGCAGTGTCTGTCCCCAGGCCAGCTCCCCATGAACTGGGCAACATGGCAGCACTAAAAACAAACAAACCACTTCCAGGTGTGCTGCACAACAGACAAGCTGGGCTTAAATGAGATGTCCATCAAATGTGCCATTGAGTCTGGATGCTCTCCATGACCCCCTGCATTGCTTTCAATGGGATGCACGTTTTGAAGTGCATGCAAAGGTGCAAGGGCATTTGCCTAGAAAGCATCAAACCCCAGAGGTCTCTGTGTGGTTTTTTTATATCCAATAAATGATAGGCACATGGAAATCTGGCTTCCACACACACAAAGATGGATTGGGGTGAAGAAGTGTGGATGGAGAATGTAAAAGGTTTATCCCTTTTACCCAGCTACTTTTCTCCTGTTTCCACAATATTTTTGCTTTAAAAAAAGCTCTTCCAGGTCTACAAAAATATAAATAACTTCTGTCTGTGCAAATCTAAGATGCTTCAGGAAGCCATTGTAGAAACATAGTTTTAGTGTTGTTGTGTTTTTTGTTTTGTTTTTTAAAAATTGCCCAGCAAATACCAACAGGGGGAGTTTCAGATCCATAACAGACTGATAATCTCTCAAAAGCCCCTATTTTTAGTGAAAATTGTCATAAAAACATCAATAACACTTTGAATTATTAACAACCTTTTTTTTGTTCACACCTCTTTAAAAACATTTCTGCATGCCATCTTATGTTTCAAGGTCCAACTGACATAATTTATTCATTTCACCAGGGTTTATATAATAAGCACAACAATAATGAAGAGCATTTCTGTACACCAGCATATTGACACCCTGCCCATTCTGCTAAAGAAAATGTTCAAGGTGGTTTGCAACAAACCCTGAAACAATAACATGAAAATGCATTCCCTGGAGAAATCAATAAAACAACATCCAGCTCAGCAGGATAAATAAATGACAGAAAATAAAGAGTCAGGGCCCTCAGCCTTTTTACCTTGCAGCACGCAGTACACAGCAGAAGGCTCTGATGCAGATTGGGCTCAGGCTGCATCATCAGACAGACAAGTATCTCTACCACAACTGGGATAGCCGTGGCACCATCTTTGGACTCATAGGGTGAGTGTCCTGCAGTAGCTCCATCTCCCAGCCTCACAGACTACAAAATAAGGCGAAGAGCCCTTTGACAATCCAGCCAACCCCTCTAGGGAGTTGGAGTCAACCACGCTACAGGCCACCCTACTTCAGTTGACTTCAGCTTTCTGCTGGGACAACATTTCCATGCAGCTACCTTAGAAGTAAAGAGCTCCACTTGGAATTATCCAAGGTCCTGCTTATCTTTGCATAAGAGAGTTTCTGGATGGACTTTGCCTGGTGTGACTTCCTTCTTACATTGACTAGACTTTACCTCCTTGATCTGACCCCTGCTTAGTAACAATAACTTTAAGGGATACTACCTGCTTCCCTTGTGAGCCTCAAGTGCTCACAGCACAGGATAGATAACAAAACATGAAGGCATGGAGGTGGGAAGGAGCTTGTAGCTATTATATAGTTACTTTATGGAATTATGCAGATTTCTATTGTATGTCAAATTTTTGCCACTCATCCTGAGTCCCCAGAACAAGGGACTGAAAGTGACAGAAAGGGAATATAAATGGTGAACAAACAGATTTATACCATTTTTATTAGAAACTCTCCAGAACAACTCCCATAAATTTATATCTTTGTATATTGAGCCTTTTTTCTATACCATCATGGAAAATTAGCGCTCTCTTAATATTTATTTATTTAGCCTATTTACAGCACACCCTTTACCAGATGGTCCCAGGGTATGGATGCATATAATATTATAAACATAGTTAACAATATTTCAGAATCTAAAATGTACAGAACACAAAACCATACACAAAACATCAGTAAAAATCTACATGTGCATTGGAAACCATTATAAAAATTCTACCAGTCACCATTAAATTTCACCCCTACCAAGCCTGGGCAAAGAGAGGCATCCTTATGTGTTGGCAAAATGTCAGTTAAGTTGGTATATGGTATTTCCTGGAGATGATGAATTCCATCCACCCGTGCCCTCATTCAGCATTGGGATCACAACTAGGAGCTCCTTCGTGCCTAGATTGATACAGGAGGAGGGATTCTTTAAAATATTATCAAGGTTATCTCTGTATGACTTTTATAGATGGGTACAGTGTTGGTTAGTACAGTGACAATCTCTTGTTCAAAATGGAAACTGCTTTAACTTACTGGTGATTTCTGCTCTGTATCATTTACTCATTTCTCTGACCCTGTATTCAGCATAAAGGTAAAGGACCCCTTACAGTTAAGTCCAGTCACGAACAACTCTGGGGTTGCGGCGCTCATCTCGCTTTGCTGGCCGAGCGAGCCAACATTTGTCCGCAGACAGTTATTCCAGATCATGTGGCCAGCATGACTAAGCCGGTTGTGGCGAAACCAGAGCAGCACATGAAAATTCCGTTTACCTTCCCGCCAGAGCAGTATCTATTTATCTACTTGCACTTTGATGTGCTTTTGAACTGCTAGGTTGGCAGGAGCAGGGACTGAGCAAGGGGAGCTCACCCTGTCACGGGGATTCGAACCGCTGACCTTCTGATCGGCAAGCCCTTGGCTCAGTGGTTTAGACCACAGTGCCACCCCCGTATTCAGCATACCAAAGTCTAATTATTTTCTTTTTTAAAAAAAAAAACACCAAAACTTTTTTGCCTTAAGTTGGGGTCTTGTCAACTTGTTCAACATAGAAAGCCACTGTGGCAAATGTATCCCTACTCAGAGGACAGCAACTAATTTGCATATTTTGCTTATGTACAATTATCATGAAATGTGTTTGCGATTTGCATGAGAATTGTGAATCCTAGCCTAGTTAGTGGATGTGTCATATTTCTTCCCTTTGGCCATCTGTGCGTTTTCCAGCTTTAGACTAAATATGACAGCTCTCAGGATGTCTTGGGACATGAAAATTATTGATATCAAGTCTCAGTTTATATACCCCATGACTTAACACTGGAAATATTTGCCCCAGAATATATAGACACCATCAAGGGGAGCAAATCGAAAGAGTAAAATTATGAGGTGACCATTGAAAGATTTGAAATTCCAGCTCAGGAGAGGATAGTTGATGGCTGTTGTCCGCACAAAGAAGTGCTCCAGTCTCTTAGGGGATTACCCAGTTTATTTGAAGTGAACTTTTATGAGTGGCTGGAAGAATACCATCACTTCACTTCCCCTGGCCTTAGCACTGCCAGTCCAGTGGGCTGGACATGGGCAGGATTAGGGGGTGTTAAGCATGATGAACATGCGGGTCTAAGAGCTCACCGTTGAGCCCTGCTCATGGCTGCAGTGTCAGGCTCTGATGAGCTGAAATTCAACTGGCGAGGCCCTGCCCCTCAGAGGGAGAAGGAAAAGCTGAATTTTGACCTGCTCTGTAGCTCTTCAAGGCACAGGAATGGGAGCAGTGTTGGCTTCAGTGAGGGCAATGGGGCTTGTTTACAACCCAAGGGGATGTCTGTGTGCTCTTTCACCCGCACGACACATGGTTTCATGTGCAAAGCCAACATGCTGGTCAGCGGCGTAGCGTGGGTTGTCAGCACCCGGGGCAAGGTAAGTAATTTGCGCCCCCTAACCCGGGGCAAGGCAAGTAATTTGCGCCACCTAACCCCTAACCTGCCGCCGCTGCCAGCTTCTTCTTGCTGCTGCCTGGTCTGGTCTGGTGTGGTTCTCTCCCGCACTCAGCACTGCGCTGGGCGGCCTCTGCACTGTCCCTCCCCCAGATAGTCCCTCGCTCTCTCTCTGCACCGCACGCCTGGCACCCACCCCCTCCACAGTGGGTGGCTCGGATCGGATTCGCACAGCCAGCACTGCAGTGAGAGAGAGTGAGTGAGCCAGGTAGGGGCAGAGAGCTGCGAGTGCGAGCGCGCCCTCCCAGATGTTGCGCCCGGTGCGGACAGCCCCCCCTGCACCCCCCACGCTACGCCACTGATGCTGGTTGACAATGTGATGGGGTGCTTGGAATGGTGGGAGTGGGAATCAAGGTTGAGAATTCACTTCAGGGAAGCTCAGAATCACTGCCTCAGAATGGATAGGATGCAACTGCAGTGGCATGACAAGTAATGGGGTGACGTGTCTGTATGTAGTAAAGCAAACTGGTAACTTTGCCACCCCCTAACCTGCCACCGAAGGGATGAGGGTGGCGCTGTGGTCTAAACCACAGAGCCTAGGGCTTGCCGATCGGAAGGTCATCAGTTCGAATCCCTGCGACGGGGTGAGCTCCCGTTGTTCGGTCCCAGCTCCTGCCCACCTAGCAGTTCAAAAGCACATCAAAGTGCAAGTTGATAAATAGGTAAATAGGGAAGGTAAACGGCATTTCCGTGCGCTGCTCTGGTTCGCCAGAAGCAGCTTAGTCATGCTGGCCACATGACCCGGAAAAACTGTCTGCGGACAAATGCCAGCTCCCTCGGCCAGAAAGCAAGATGAGCGAGGAACCCCAGAGTTGTCCGCGACTGGACCTAATGGTCAGGGGTACCTTTACCTTTTAACCTGCCACCAGGGGCACAGGTCCTCTCCCTCCCTCCCTCCCTCCCTCCCTCCCTCCCTCCCTCCCTCTCTCTCTCCCCAGCACAGTGAAATTGTTCCAAATATTCAAAGAAGACACAAAACCATTGCTATTTCCCTAGAAAAAGAGGGAATGGAACTCACCATGAACTCTTGTCCTCTTATAATGACAATGGCACCCACCTGAGAGGTGCCGGAACTGAGTTCCGGTGAGTACCAGCTGAAAAAATACCTCGGAAAAAATCAGTGCTAGGAGCTTAGAGTTTTTGCTGTCTTCAAAGGTTTCCTCCCCACAAGCCATTTGGGTTCAGACTATTTTGTAGATAAAAGTTGAAAGTTCATTGTAAATGAAAGTGGAGACACTCGAGATTAAAAAATGAACTATCTAAATATCTTGTTCCCTGGTGCCTTAGAATGTTCAAAGAACCTCAAATTGCACCACATGCTCGGTTATCATTTAGAAAATGACTTCATCCGTGTTTAATTCACCTTATCATTGCTTCAGATTAGAGCTCCAAAATGACAGCTGCTTCTGTCCATAACACCTTGTAGTTATCCAAAAAAGGATTCACTGATGTAACGGCTTGAGGAATACATATGGTTACAGAGGGCTGGATTATATCCAAAAGTGCTTTTCACAAGTGGGAAGCATTTTCACCTAGCCACAATAGCTCACTCTGCTTCTCCATCAGCTGTTCCTGTATAGTATGGGAATTTTTTAAAATGTGAAAGTAGGGGCTCTTCATTGCATGAAAGGAAGTGCTTTCCACTTGTGCAAAAGCACTTTTGAATACGAGGCTTTATTCCTGTGTTATTTCCTTATTTCCTATTGAAGTTTGGTGCAGATTCTCTCCCCCCCCCCCCCGTGTGTGTGTATGATTCCTTTCTGCAAACTAGGAAAAAGTCCTGCAACTAAGTTATGGGAGACCATCAGGTACAATCTAGTTATATTAGTTGCAGATAAGTTTCACACATTTAGCAAATTTAGGGAATCTACATTGTTCAGCAGAACATCTGAATTCAGTTTATTTAAAACTTTGCAAAGTTTTTTGAAAATACAATGCAGATATTGTGCTGTCCCTCTGCACATCGTGCACCCTCCCCAAATCTGCTCTGGAGAATGGATTAAGGGCATGGGGTGGTTATGGGGAGAGGAGGAGCAGAAGTTCTGTTGCACAGCCCAAAGTCTTCATGCTGACAGATTGAGTTTGTTGGATACCACCCATCCTTTCAATGAGCCTAGGCAATGTCTCAATTATTTTCTCATAGTAGTAAGTTCCCAGTGCTTTGCTGTTGAGTACTTGTCCCCATTGCCCAAATTTGTAGCTGATCAGGCTGCACTTGACTTAGAGTCAAAGAAACATTTTCTCCCCCTGCATTGCAATCATACTGAGCTCTAGCCAGGTCTTAAGTCTTAGCCTTGTGCGATTATTCCATCATTTTCATGACACAGTGATAATGTGTTTCAGGAGTGGTGCAATAATATGAAACAGAAGAGACAGACCAATGGAAGGCCAAGTTTTCCATCCAAACGTCACACAGTGTACAGCTCCATCAAGGCAGAGGGCCGAGGCTGACTGTAGTCAGTGTCCAGAGTCCAGATTAACCCTTCTTAATATTTGCCTTGTGATTTAATCTCCAGTGCCACTAACCTACATTTGTTTGAACATGATCTGCTTTGATGCTGTTCCCGCAGACTTCGGAAGTTCTTTTCCCATGCAGGCATGACTTCTTTACAATTTCAATCACTTTATTTCAATATCTGTAGGAACTCTAAATGTCAGGAGAGTGCAAACATTCACTATGTGGCAGACTGGAGACAGGAGTATCAGTGAATACATTTGCCAAGAAAGATCTCGTGGCGCAAGCAGTGAGTTAGAGCTGCCCAGTAGCCTCCGTTTATCAGGAGGCTATTTGCACTGAACTGGAGCAATAGATCAAAGACATCGACTTACTTCAATACGTTAATTGCGCAGCAAATTTTAATGTGCCTAAGCAAAATCGTTTCCCCCCTTCTCAATGACTTTGGACAAAGGAGACAGGGGAACATTTGATAAGCCACACAACAGTGGGGTCAATGTGGTTCGAACTGTCTGATGCAAAAACACCCATATAGCTTATCCTTTGCTTGTTTGCTTGGGAGTAGAAATGGAAGGATCTGTCAGAGGTCAGTTTCTCCTTTTTCCAATCTTTAAGTTCAGATCTTCATTTTTCTACATCAGTTTGCAATGAAAGCGGGGGGGGGGGGGGGAGTTCCCCAAGAATTCATCTGCATACACACACATTTTTGTAAGCATTTTCCTCTAAGATTTTCCGTTTTGTAAATTATTTTCACTAAGTTCTGGGAATCTTCTGGAATTGTGTCAGATGCGTTCTGGGAGCTTGGGATTTTTATGGAAGAATTGGTGGAAGCCCTGTGCTGTTTGTGTGGCCAGAAGTCCCTTCCAAAGTTGCATGGGGTCTCCAGATCTGAGCCATTTGCTTTTGCTTTCTTTTGTCATGGACCAAGATATTTGTTCAATCCATTGCCCAAAAACATGCAGATTTTTTCTCCCTACAGAAGAACGCACACATATTTATTGATTATACTGTTTCCCACAAACAGGCAAAATAGATGAGATATGACAAGCTCTCTTAGAGGTTTTGGAGAGAGAGAGTGAATTTTTCTGGTAGACATAATGGAGGAAAGAAATGCCTGCGAACAAACACAAGAGATGCATTATGTCCAATTTCCATTTGCGTCCCTTCAAATATTTAAAAAGCCAGCAGAAGCAATCAAATAACAGAATAGTAAAACAAACAAGAAGGCTAGCATCTCAAAAAAGACGATTGCATATGAATAACTGTTTCTCCATTATTGTTTCATGTGATCAGTTATGTTTTCAAAGGGGTTTTGTTTGAAGTTTGAAATAGTGAAAAACCACAAAGTTTAAAAATCAAAGTTTAAAGAAAAAATCAGTGGAACAGAAAAGGAAAAAACCTAATACTGATCTCATTAGCCACATTGGGAACCCCTTTGGCTAAAGCAGGTATAAAAATAGCTTTAAAATAATTACAAGCATTGTGATGATGATACCTAGCTTATGTAATATGTAATAAGAATTAGGAAAAGGGTATAACGCTCTTACACAAATTATATTTATACATACCCACAGAGGCACACAAAGATTTCTGATACAAACAATTCTGATATGAAAAAAATCATTGCGATGTGCTATTGAAGTTAAACTTATTAACGAAATAGTTTTCTGCAGTGTTCAGGAACGCCAAATTTTAATTGAAAAGTAATATTTAAAATCAAAAGATGTTGATGTGCAGCCAAATTTTTTTAGAAAGGGATGAGATGTAATAAAACAAAGAATCACAGTACATGAACTATGTTTGCCACCCTCCCCGCCCTGCCCCCATTCTACCCTTGAGCATTTTAAAGCTCAGTTAAAGGTGTTAAGACGTTTGGTAGTGTTTATTAATGACCAATCTAGCTAGGAACATACCACTTCCCACGTCCATATCCTAGTGTGTTATATGGCAAGAGTGTGTGTCAGACTTTGGGATTCAAGTGCCAAGGTCCTAAGCCATTTAGGGACTGAGAGGTAAGAACCACACCTTAAAAATGCACAAGGAGCCTGTGCAGTTGTTTTAACATTGGTAAGATGTGTGGTCCCTTTGATCAGTCCCAGTTTATAGTTTGTCTGCTGCATTTTGATCAATTAACTGCTCTGAGAGCAGTTTCCATGGGCAGCTCCATTTATAGTATAGTAGTCCCAAATAAGATGCTATCAAAACATGGATAGCAGTGGTCAGGCTACTTCTGTCTAGGAGTGATCAAAGCTAGTGAAAGCCACATTGAGCCACTGGGGTGTCCACAGACTCCAGAGCACAATGGAAGTCAGAATGTTTATATGCATATATCAATACATATTTATTCAATGTAAGGCTATGCATGTTGATTCGGAAGTAATGTTTCCAGGAAGCTTTGCACAGAATTGCAGCAATTACTCTGTATGTGTATGTGTGGGAGAGCAGGGGGAGGAATATGGTATTGGGCCACCAGGAGAATGTGACGGCAGGTGAACTACTACCTATTTTGGCTCTTGCAGAAAGCCCAGTTGGGAAGTAACCCTCTTGTTCGCAAAACATTATTTGCTTACTAAGTAAAAGTAAATGAAAGACTGAGGTGGCGACGATGATAAGCAGCAAATCTGTTTGATCAGTTGGGAGCCAAACCGTGTTGATTCATGCTTTGAAGAAGCCGATTTCAAAGTGCTCACAGGAAATGCTCCAGCAGATAAACTTTGTCCTTCAAGGTTCATCCCAGACACCATTCGGCTTTTTGCACTTTGTTATCTGATCAGACAATTTTATTATTCCAGCCCAAAAGAACTCTCCCAATAAAAATGACTCTGATAAAACCAAGAGCTGGCTTGCTTTTCTGGTAATAACTAAATCTCTTTGCCTTGATAGCCTGACAAGCACAGCAGCTACTGGGGATAATTCTAAGAGCCAGTGCATCCATAAATCTGATAGCACAGGTTTTGTTTATTTAAAGACTTCTACTAATGTGTGATTTCATGGTACAAAGTGATTTTTCCTGAGAAAAGAGAATTTCTGTGTATGTGGGTGGTTTTACCGCTTAAGTAACACAGCTACTGAAGGAAAGGGACATTCAAGGTGGCTTGTGTGATCCAAATCTAAAGACCCAACAACAGCAATACAAAAGTAAAATACAAGGTCATTTCCACAAAACACCCCCTGCACTAAATGAACCAGCAGTAATAAAACACCCACCCAGCCCCAAACAGAAAAACACAATTTCCTCACATTTCTCAATTAGAAAGCGTGGTACAGCAATTTGTGTGCGTGTGTGCGTGCGTGTGCGTGTGCATGAGTGGGAAGGTCTTCAGAGCCTTTCTAAAGGACTGGAGTGTGGTAGCTCTCTCATGATTGATGTAAGATGATTTTCTAAAAGCTTGGCTCATGAAAGGATGGTTCATGTAGTTGCAGAGGGAGGCTGATCTGCAGAAGAAAGCCACCCCACCCAGCTACTACTCATCTGCATATAAAAATATGTTTCTCTAACAGCGAGGCTGCGCCAATGGAAAGAAGACTGGTTACAGCAGCTCTGAAAGTATAGGGTGCCCCATAGGACAGAAATCCTCAATCACTCTCCCAGGAAGGCCTCTCTCTCCTTTTAGAAGGAATTAGTCTTCCTTCAAGGCCTCGCACACACTTTCCCACGCTCACAGCCCTGCAAGTTTATAAGTGTGTGGGAGCCCTGCAGTTTCGATCCATCAGGTAGGCTTGGGTTTCTGTTCGTTTGACTGCATACCTTTGAGCTCTATCAACATGCCGTGAACAGTGGCATTCCTGACATTTTTGTCATAGCGTCAGAGGCAGAACAAATGCCAGTGACCTGCTTGTCCTGCCAGGACTTCTGCCATTACCTTTTATTTTCAAGTCAAAGGTTAGGCCTATTTATGTAAATCCCCTGCAATGCACCAAATAATCTGACCTTCTGGTTTTCATTCTCTTAATTGTTTCAGGTATTTTGCTTCTTTTGGTCAGTCTAAAAAGAAAGCAGTGGGTGGGTGGGTGGAGACCTCCCTCCCAGCTCAGTAGCCTTTGAAGAACTTCAAGAGCTTTCAAAGCCCACCTAGTCTGCCGAGTTAAAACACCAGTGAGATGATGGTGCCTCTGGGTAGTCATTTCCACTGTGTTAATAGGAAATAGGGTTTTTATATACACATGTCTGAAGTTTGCAGAATGCCTCTGGGAACCCGGGAACACCACCTTTCTCTTAGGTACACATACCTAAGTAGATGTGCGCTCAGGTAAATGATCAATGATATTACTGTTTGACATTAGTTTCTATTAACTTGGGTGGCTGCAATCCTGCACACGGTTAAGCCATGTGCTTTAACAAGGTTTAAGCTGGCAACTCTGTTGTGATCGAATAATATCCAAACCAGCAAATAGCTAACTAAATATATAGCAGCCTAGTGAATAAAGAGGTTTATTGACTGAAGTCAGCCTATTTGAGAAAATAAAAATGGGTGGGGGAAACTTCATTCACCACACTTATTTCAATGGGGCCTTAATTTGTATTGCTGAAAGAAAAGAAAAGTAAGGTAGTCAGGTGAAGGCTATTAAGGGGTCATATATTGAGCATAACAGTGTAAGAATCACTGGGGTGGGTTGCTGTCAATGTCGTCTAGTATTCTGTAATCAATAGTAGCCAACTAGGCAGTGCTACAGCTAGGAAATTTTAGACCCTGACTTAGTGATCTAACACCTCTCCACCCCTTAGAAAGCCATGTATATTATACAGTTCCTAGGATTCGTTGGGAGCAGTCATGTGCTTTAAATGTGCGTTGGATGTGCTCTGAATATATGGTGTGGATTTAAAAAAAAAGTATAGAAATGGACGGACGAGGCCAAGAGCATCTTCCACCACACTGGTGAGAACCCAACAGGACCCTGGATATAGTGGATGTATTGCACTCCCTTCAGAAGTCTCAGAAAGACCACTTTACTACCTAAATTGAAGAGAGAGAAAATCAGCCTGTTTTAGTGCATTGGAAACCTTTCCCTCCATCCTTCTTTTTATAAAGTTGGCTCTAAAATGGAACCCCACCCCACCCCCCACCCCGCCTGGCTGAAGTTTTGTGAATAAAACTGTGCTGCAATATGTCGTGACTAACATGCCATGAAGCTTTTATTCAAACAGCAGATGAAGCTGGTTCATTTTAGAAAGGAGTAGGAGTCAGAACATTCCGTTGAAAATGACAGAGCAGCCCTTGCACACACACACACACACACACACACACACAACCCCAAGGAGGGGATGCTTGAGTCCAACTGCCTTTGGATCTTGGTGTCAAAGGCTGGGGAGGCTATATTGGCTTTTATCAGTACGAGTTATACATTACACAGGGACATTGCAGCCTTTTATGACAGGGGGCGGCAGCATGTGATTGCGCATGGCTATCTTGAAAGTGCCGAAGTAGAAAAGAGCCGTTTCTCCTCCTTGCAGTTATTTTTATTGATTTGATTCCAGGTACTGTGATTTAGCACAACACGTCTCATGGTGGCAGATGTATGCAGAGCTAGTAAGGAAGAAGGGGGGGGGAGCCAAATGATAGCAGGCTGCGGAATAAGCTGTACAGTGACTAAAGATGTTGTTTGTTCATGCGTTCCTCACCCCACAACCCCATTTGCTCCCATGCAGCCTCCTACTAGACCCTCACTTTCACCCCTGCCACCCAGTCTACAAATATAAACTAGAAACTGGAAAGTCTAATGAAGGGAGTGCTTCTTGCAGGAAGAGGGTGTATCTCCTGAGTGAGATTCTTTGGGTGCTGGGGCCCACCTATAACCACAACCTGCTGCATGGGACCCCATTCCCAGAACTCATGCACCCAAAGGGAAAGCCAGGTAGTGGAGGCAGGGCTGGTCCATCAATGGAGCAAGGTGAGGTGATGGCCTCAGGTGGCAGAATCCACTGGGGTGGCAGATCCAGCCTTCGGGGACAGAATCCCTAGCTACCGCTGCTGCCTCTACACACTCCTTGGAGAGTGGCCACCTCCTCAGCAGCACTCCCCATGCTGCCTATACAGTGGCCTCTGGGCAACAAGGAAGTGCTGCTGGTCTCCTTCCACCACTAGGGAGGCAATAGCAGGGGGCTGCACACTGGGTCCTCCTGATGTATTACATTTATATCCCACCTTTATCTTCCATAGATCTCAAGGTGGTTATGTGGTTCTCTTCTCCCACATTTCATACTCACAACAACCCTCTGAGGTAGGTTAGGCTAAGCGATGATGACTGGCCCAAGGTCACTCAGTGAGCTTCATGACTGAGTAGGAATTTGAAGCTTGCTCTCCCAGGTCCTAGCCCAATATTCTACAGTGGTACCTTGGGTTACAGTGTAGTTCTATTCAGGAAAGCCCAGTGTCCATCTGGGATACTGAGGCCAGTAGCCTCAGTAGGCGCTTCTGGCATTTGCATGGAGCTGACCCAGACCAGAGGCAGTTTTAGGGTAACATGACCAGTTTGGCCACACCGGGTGCTGCATTGCAATGTGAGCCGGTGTGTTGTTTGGGTGTGTCAAATTTAAGTGTTGCACAGAGCACCATTGAAATTTGAGAGCCCAAAGCCCACCACGGCCCAGACACCTCTGCTGCCACCTTAAAGCTCTTGCTTCTAAGAACTTGGAGCCCTTCATCTGCAGCAGGGGACAGAAGGGAGATCAGAATCTAGTGGTGGAACTTTGAGTGATTTGCAGTAGATTGGCAAGGAATTTTGATTCCTAGCTGTTCAGCAACAGTGACCTTTTCCACTTAAATCAGATTGCTGAAATGGAGATATCTAACCAGGAGTTGACTTTTGTGTGAAAGGACTGTGACATCAGTTCAGTCTTTGGATTGAAAACTATTTCTTACACTGAGAATGGGCCCAGAGGCACCCTTGTCAGTGATTGTCTTTTGCACCTGATCCTGGCTGGTAATCTTGGGGTTCTAGTAAAAAGCAAAGTAGATTTGACAAGTCTGGAGTCTGCCACCCCAATCTAGATGGCCACACTCCCCTTGTGGCCTGATTCTGAACCTCTACGATAGGTGTGGGGGACTATGTTCCTGTTTCAGCCTGTCCCAGGGCTGCAGGCTGTCCCCTCAAAGCAAAAGATGTTAAATTATGCGGTTCTCTTACAGACATATTCACAAAGTCGCCTGCTGCCTCCCAGCTTTCTTTGAGAACTGCATCTCTGCTACCAGCACGTTCATAGACAAATACAGATTTTTTTAAAGACATTTGATGTAACTGTATATTTGAATGCTGGTACTGAGGAAAGCTGGAAAATTTCTCTACCCCACTTTGGACCTTAGATTGTGTGTGTGTGTTGATGGCTGGCATTTCTCCAGAGGCTGACTTTGGCTTATGACCCCCCAGTTCCAGCCCTCTAATTCATAATGACTCACTGTAGTATCAAGAAGAGAGAAGAAAGCCTCTGACTGATTCACACTGCCAGGTTGGAGGTGGAAAATTTCCCAGGTGGCTTGTTCACCATTTAATTTTCTCTCTTCAAGGAGCCAACTATTCCACAATGTTTCCCATGTGAAAATAAGAGACTTCACCTCAACAGAAGACAGCCTTCTGCCTTATACTGATCCTGCTTTCTTGGTATCTCAGCTTCATGAGACCGTTGCAGAAGGTTCTTCTTAGAGGCCATCTCTCTTGAAGGACCACTCTAGCACCACTTCTTCATTGCCGATGTCTCTTTGTGCTTTTTTAGATTTGGGTTTCTGCACAGTCAGTCAGTCCTTGCCTGAGACGCTTAGCTTTTCTTTCGTTCTCCCCCTCCCCTATTACACCCACATAATTACAACAGCATAAAGAGTGGGCTGGTGAAGCAGCCACATTTTAAAAACCACATATTCTGATCTCCAAGCAATCTTTCCCACCTACTTCTTCCCCCATCAGCAGGGGTGTCAGCTGTGTTGCTTCTAACGTACTCTGAGTCATCTTCTCAGCCGGCTTGTAAATACTTGAACGCACCCATCAATGTCAAAGCAAAGTACCCAGTTACAATGTGACAGAGGGTCTTCAACTTTTCTTCAAGTTGACATAACTTTGGCGGGGAGGGGGGAGATTGGGGGGGATAAAAAGGGTTGGCAACTTTTCAACCAGTTTCTATAGCAATTCCCTTAAATAGCAACACACCCTGCCTCAATTAGAAGGTGATAAACATTGATCTTCCCATTGTGAAATACTTCATTGGTTAATTCAGGAAGTCTCATTGATGGAGAAATGTCCAAAACAAGAGTCAAGTGATGCATCAGTGCTACCTTGTGCAGCCAAAGGTGATGGAGCTGGAGGAAGGAAGCTGATACAAGGACTTTCTCTCCAACCTTGGGTGTTTGCATGTGTAGAGGGACTAGCTGGAGCTCATGGGCCAGGTAAAGATATCTCAGGTGTAGCCTGTGTATTCTCCCCATCCACTTTGACTACACAGTTTGCAGAAAATATGCTCACATTTCTTTCAGGCATGGCAGTTGTTGGAAACTACAGGAAGGGACAGAGCTCTTGCACTCATTTCCTGCTTGAAAGCTTCCCACAGGCATCTGGTCAGCCATTGAGAGAACAGGATGCTGGACTAGATGGACCATTGGCCTGATCCACAGACTTTTCTTATATGATGAAGAGTGTCCATATGAGTCCTCCTGCCCCAACACTCGTGGTGATTATTTTCTTGGGTAGCAAAGTGTTGTGGCCATGTGTACCCGGCAAAGTTTCGCTTCCTCTATTGTGCAAAACAAAAATAATCAAAGCTGTAATGAAACAGACACCGATAAATAAATATTTAGATAAATGGCTGAGATCGGAATGGTCTTTTCATTCCATATAGCTATTGAAGAGACATTTCATTCAGTGGCGCTCCCTGTGGAGTCAGGGATTAATCAACCTGAGTGAGCCAAGGCAAAGAATCTGGGCCCTGAAGCCGGAACTTTTTCATGTTCTCTGCTATGACTCTGGGGAAACATGCATGGCACTCCATTCATTCCCCTGGGCACCAAAATAAAGAATGAGAGTGGCTTGTGAAGCCAAAAAGCTTTCCATCTCCCTCCTTTATTTACCTTTTCCATTATTCCCTTCCACTCCCAGGTAAAAGAATGTAGCTTGTCTGAAAGGTTGACCTACTGGGGTGTGGCAATAAAAGTTAACATGAAACATTGTTGAATAGTTAGTCACTCTTTAATGAATTCTGGAGGAGGCTATGAATCATTTGTTAAAAAATCCTTAAATTCCTAATTTGGTATGCATATGTTCCATCAAGGGATTAATAGAACCCTCAAACAAACATGCCTCTAGCTTACACCTTACATTTACTTTACCATATTTGTATACACACTGATAATGAGAGGGAGGGAGAATATTACTTTGGCGTTCCTACTGAAATGAAAATAGCTGCATAATTGTTTTCAGATTCCAAAAGGAATACTAAAGAGCTGCAGCTCTTCCAGAAAAGGTATTGATCCTAGCCACAACCCCATCAGGGGCCCTGGGGGTACTCTTAATTGATGTATATCATAGGGCTCCCCCTATTGGTGGTTGACCCTTAAGAACTTCCTGCGGATGTGCAGGAGTTGGGATATAGTCTGGTTTCACCCAGTGCCTGAGCCAAGCTACTCACACCTGTAACCAATAACTTTGTGGCCTTATTTATCCCATTAACTCAAAATATTTGTGTCCGTGTGTTTATTATCTAAGGGGAACTGTGGGGCCCAGGGCCTCGCCACGCAAATAGCAAATCTGGCTGGCTGGCTGGAGCAAAACTTGAACGGAAGGACTCCACAATGCAACATCTTGTTGCAGGTCCCACTTCTCATATATAATGGTAAATTGCTAATCTCTATGATGTACCGTTAGGGAATCGAACAGCCCTCCTTGGAATAGAGCTTAGTTTGATGGTGGTTCTTACTATCCATAATTTGTATAAGTCTAATTCTAGCACTGTGATTCCCTGCGATTTCCAAGGGGAAAAAAAAGTAAAATCTAAAAATATTATTATTAGAAGCTGCATTTTCTTCTTGAAACTGATTTAGGGGAAGCAGTGATATAAAGCTTAGTTCTGCCCTCAGGGCCTCAAATTCTTAGAGACTTGTGGAAAAGACAAAAATCTTTGCATTTACCAAGACCTTCTCGGTGGTTGCACCAACATTATGGGATTCCCTCCCTAAGGAAATGTGCCTCACTGTTGTCTCATGGCTGACCAAGGTTGTGTGGGTCCAAAGTGTTTTTGGACTAGTATGATATCTGCCAGGGCTTGATATTCATAGCTGCTGTTAATGGCTTGCTCTAGTTTTGATGAACTAGTTGTTAATTTGGGGCATTTTTATATTCTTTTTAAAAATCACCATCACCATTTGTAGTCTAGATTAATCACATTACAAATAAACAATCTATACATTACTAATAATGTATAAGTAAAACATTTATTTAAAAAAGCAATAGTAAAATTGTAATCTAATCATTGCTGTTGAATGTAAATATACAGTGGTACCTCGGGTTACATATGCTTCAGGTTACATACGCTTCAGGTTACAGACTCTGCTAAGCCAGAAATAGTGCTTCAGGTTAAGAACTTTGCTTCAGGATGAGAACAGAAATTGTGCGGCGGCGGCGGCAGCAGGAGGCCCCATTAGCTAAAGTGGTGCTTCAGGTTCAGAACAGTTTCAGGTTAAGTATGGACCTCTGGAACGAATTAAGTACTTAACCTGAGGTACCACTGTATCTGCATGAACGTTTTAAATCTGCATCTGCTGAATGAAAACTCTCTACAATGTTGTTGATCGCTGTTTTGGTCAGTTTCTTCTTCGCAAGGGACCACATTTTTCTTACATTACCACCAGCATATAGAAAGCTCTGAGTTATTATTTCCTTCTACAATCCAGTGCAGCTGCATTTAATATGTAATGTAATGTGGAAGGGTATGTGTTGCTAAGTAACAGGCAGATGTTCCTAAATTTGCAAATGTGTATTTCTGATATGACTGTTAGTCAAGACACAACTATTCAACTGATTTGACCTAGAGCACTTTAAATCTGGCAATGCCACTTCCCCCTCCCCTTCCCATTGTACACTCAGCATCTGCTTAGACTGAAGTTCAAGAATAATGTTATTGTGCCTTCATCACTATTAGCTCAGGGGTCGCGTTGCAGCAGTTGCCTTCATTATCTTGTTCTAGAAATAAATGTAACTCATGGATCTACATATTGCTTTTATAGTGAATGCTTTACTTGGGAAAAAATGCTGTAAGCTGCATGGAACTTTAGGGATAAGAAACTCCAATCCTATTCACACATATTTGGTGTTCTGCTTTACCCACTCACCTGGCACTGTTGCAATAAGGAGTCTGGATGCTTTCACTTCCATTTCTGATAAACTGAAATTTGCTACATTTTCCAAACAACGGCAAACCATACTTAACATTAATAACAGTTTAGGCTTCAGAGGACATGCAAAATTGTGGTTAATCAAAATAGAAACTTCTAATCTCCTCACTTCAGCAAAGAGAGGAAGGGAGAGTGTGCGAGCCCAGTTGGAAGGTTAGACTTATTCTCTTATCACCAAATCATGTTTTGATGCTCCATCTGAACACAAGCTATAGAGACTTACTTCTAGGGGCGGGGGGGAGGGAAACCCATAGATTGGATTGGACTGTGTAAGGTAGAATTACAAAGGAATTACAATTAATATCTATCCTGTATTTTTAGCACCCTTTACCAGAGTATAAGTATCAGCTGGAACTGAAAGCTAGATGTATAGATAAGATAGATGATCGGCTAACCTAGTAAGCTTTGACTTTCTGATCACTTCCTGATGTAATACTAGCTGTAATATCTGATGCCAGCTAATGAAACAATTAATCACAATATTTCACTTTCAAGTTATCAAGTGATAAATGCAGCTATGTTGGCATACATAACATGAAGGATGAGTCAAATTCCACTCCAAGACAGGCAAGACAAAATGTGTGGCAGCATCTTGGGATTTATTGTGCCATGAGCTTTCATCACCAACTTCCGATTCAGATACATTATGGGACAGAATATATATGATATTGTAAATGTCTGACCTCACTTCTTTTCCTTCCTCTACTGGCAAATGTTGGACGTCTTCAGTCTTTGGAAACACATAAATTGAAGCACTGGTGCTTAAACAAAGGCAACCATGGAAGAAGGAAATGAAGTGGGAATGCAAAATAACCACAGTGTTTGCTGGGACAGTAAAGATGCTATGAAATATGACCCATAACCACATGAAAGAGAATTGTTTGTTGCAATGAGAGATCATTGTTAAAATCTTTAATTTCCTATAACCCTGATTCAAATAAAAACCACTGCCTTTGGTGGGCTTTGGACACATCTACAGGATTGCACCGCTGATGTGTTTCCACTTGCATAACCTAAAATTCTGGTGCAAGAGCTCATATACAGTAAGTTATCATGTTGCTTCTAAAAACCGAGATTTGTATGGCTACGTGTGCTCTTATGCAGACACAAAAGAAGCAAGTGTTCTCCAAATTCTTGATCTTAACTAAAATTAACCTGAACTGCAGGACATATTAGTAAAAGAAAGTCATCATGTTATTATTATTCATAGTTCTGCATATCAGTTAAGCGCCAGAACTCTTTCCCTAACCATTGCAGATGTATGCCAGATTTAAATGCCCCTTATGTCCAGGGTTGCACACATTTTTCCAAAACATCAGAGCCAGGTATGAGGAGGAACCAGCTTCCTGAGCTCTGCAGTAACTCAAGGGATTGATTATTGGGCACCTGGATTGTGTTCTAACTTAAATTTGTATGTCTTGACTATGAACACGTTCAAAACCATCTCTGGACAAGTTCACGGTTTCATTCCAAAGGACTATGTGCCACCAGCAAATCTGATATATGTGTGCATGTACGTGTGTGTGTGTGAGAGAGAGAGAGAGAGAGAGAGCACTTAGCAACCAAATACATAGCAGCTACAAAGCAAGTGAGGTTTCCATGGACACGTTTTTTCCAGTGACAACCCACTTTTAAAAAGAAAAATATAGATTTGTTCGGTCAGGTTAAGAACATAACAATGATTGACATATAAAGAAAGCAACATGCATCTACCTGTGTTGCCACATAACACTTGGATCAATCAAGCAGACAAATGCGAAGGGCCAGCTAAGCTGTTGATTGTGTTGTTGCTGCACTATAATTTTATCCATAAAGACGGAACCGAACCTGATCTGAATTGTCAGCATGCTGCATCAATCACTGAGACTCACAGAAGCCATTTGCTGGCATGGACAAAGGCTCAGACATTGCAGGTGTGCCAATCCATCAGGGGTAGATGCCAGGCCACACACTAGGTGTACCGCCTACACATGGAGTAAAGATAAGAGCAAGGGCCAAATTCAGTCAAAGTGAAGCACTTTCAAATCCTATTTATTTAAGTGGGATACATTTAGGACCATACTTTAATCTTCGCATTTAAATAAATGGCTTAATCATGCCCAGTGCATTATGTGGAGGTTATGTGGACCGCCTCCCCACCACTCGCCATGACATATCAACTGATGATGGTAGAGCTCTTTGGTAAACAGGAATAGATTATAGCACTCGTAAGATTGACATTCAAGAACGAAAGATTCTTCAAGAATGAAAATTAAGTGTGACTGAACAATATATTAGTAAGGCAAGTGGGAAAAATCATCTTAATTTTTAAAAGTGTTTTTCTTCCTTCACATCCAATCTTCTCATCTCAGCTGCGCCCACATTTGGAGTTGGGGGGGGGGATAGGGAAAATAAAGCAGTGATAACATGGGAATCTTTTGGATTAATTTGGAATCCTGAAAGATGTGAATTAAGTAAAGTTAGTTTCATTCTTTCTAGGAAGGAAGGAAGGAAGGAAGGAAGGAAGGAAGGAAGGAAGGAAGGACCTTGTTTGTGAGTGTTGGCTATAGACATAGATGGGGAGAGTTACTTTTGCTGGCCACTCTCCCTTCCAAACTGAACTGAATACCAGCAGACTTTCACTTAGAGCAGGAATGGCAGTCCTCCAAGTGTTGTTGGACTTCACCTCCCACCAGCCCCAGCCAGCATAGACAATGGCCAGGTTAATGGAAGTTGTAGGGTTTCCCCTCCCTATCTTAGAACGTTATCTTAGAGGGCTTATCTCCTCTGGAATTTGGGATGCAGTACCCTCTACCCCACTGTGTAACTCATCCTTTGATATTTTACCCTGGAGTGTTGGACTGCCAACCACTGGGCATTATCATTGTCCTAGGTTAAAGTGTGGCCTTCCAATGATTGCTGGGAGTTGTAGGCCAACCTCCAACATTTAGAAGGCCACAGAGTAGTTATCTCTTTCCTAGACTTTTAGCTTCCTGGCACAAAGGACCTCCATTATTACCTGCAGATTTTAAGAGTTACGAGAACACCTGCCAAGAAAACAGGACACTATTCCACCAGGTGTTTGACTCTCTTGCTGCTGCATCATCGCCGTGACGACTCCCTTGATTCACCAATAATCACTGAACTGTGTTATGTAAGAGGCAGTAATTAATGTGAAACAAATTAGTGTATTGCCAACAAGACAATAGACATTAAGAAAATGCCTTAGCATTGGTTGGAAATGGTTCCTAGCTGCACGGAGACAGTACATATCATTTAAAAAGATTTGAGCTTTCTCTCTTAGGCAGCCCACTCAGATGTACCACACATTCCTATTTTTTTCCTTCAGTAGGAGTAATAGGCTATTGAGTGACACTTTACAGACAAGTGCTGCCCATCAAATTGAACTGAAAGGAATGCCCTGTTTTGGATTGATGGAGAAATATTGGGAAGACTTAAGGGAAAAGATCAGTAAAACGTAAGAAATGTCTAAGAACATTCCATTGGAAGGTGATTTACCCTGGAATGCCCTCTAGTATTGAAAATGTCGATTCCTTTGAAGGAGCCAAAGACTTAAAACTTTGACAGGCCAATTGGATTGATAGTTTTTAGCTTTCTTTGGCTGGGGGGTCAGAACAAGTTGAGTTTTCCTGCCTGCTAGGAATCCCAGGCTCCCTGTTAGGTGGGGTACCTACTTCTTAATCTCTGTGGGGCATAGAGCAGCTTGGAGGGTTGGTTTCAGATGGGGAAATGGTTTGTCATGCACCCTCTGAGCTGCAGTCACCCTCCAAATTCAGGGACTCCACAGCTAGGGATGGGGGAGGAAAATTAGAACAGTTCACATTTAAAAGTGAACCTATCAAATACAAACTTTCTGAAACAATGCATGAACCAAAACACAGCCATCTTTCAAAATTCACACTTCTCAGAAGACATATATATGAGGCGAAAGTGTGCAAATAACACACATGCATTATATTGGGGAAAATGCTTTGCAATTTTGTATATAGTAAATACAATTCTATAGAAAAAAAATTATGTACTGGGGGAAATTGGCCCTGAAATGCTGACTGATTTTCATGAGGACTTTTTTTTAAAAATTGCAAACTGATGTGAAAACATGGAGAAGTGAATTGAAGACTGGGAAAAGAGAAAGGAAAACCCAGCCCAGCCCGCTTGTCCTTTCAAGAAACCTACAAGAGATTTACTCTATTAAGTTCCCCCTTCATCCCTTTTATTATTGTGCCAGCCACTGTAAAGGAGCTGCAGAGATGCATGCTGGGGAAAATAGCTGTAATAGAGTTGGCTTTGCATCTGTACATCTCATGGAGCGTCTTTCTAAAGCTTGATAAGAATGTGTGCAAAGTTCCTAAATAATTAGATATTGAATCAAACCCATCTCTTTTTATAAATAAGGAAAAGAAGGAGGAAATATTGCCAACAATGAAGATCTGTGTGTGTGTGTGTGCGCGCGCGCGTGCGCGCCCGTGTGTGTTCCTATAGTATGGTTCAGAATGTTTTGAATATTTTCAGGCTTAAGTGCATCGGTGCTAAAGCACTCTAGTGGGAGCAAAGTACTAAAGCAAAGCTATGATTCATAATGATCAAGTCCAGTAACTTATGTTCTAGCACAGATAGCTCTGTACAATGTAAGCAATCTGTTTAATAGACATGTTTTTGGTTTTTGTTTTAATTCTAATTTAGCTGTTGGAAACAATTGTTCTGGCTGTGACTCTTTCATTAGTGCTTTGCATTGTGGGCACAAGTAATTGTGAGTGCAACTTAGATCACTGAGATATGCGTGTAAAAGTATTGAGCTAGCCTGATAGCCTCCACTGTAACAGCGGAGATAATTATAGCTGAACAATTACTTCTTGCCCACAGTTTTCATTGGGTGGGGGGAAAAAAGACTCCCTGGAATTGTTCGGTTTCCCCCCCCCCCCAAAAAAATACAAAACAGGGGGGAAACCAACAACACCCCAAACTTCTACCCTTGTTTTTAAGCCCAAACAAAATATCGTATCCCTTCCAACGCACAGGAAACATGACATCATGCAGAAAGTAGACCCAGGAAATCTGGGCAGAAGAGCAATCCATTGAGGCATTGCCCATCCTAAGTACATGGGGAAATGTCTGCAGTGCAGAGGGATTAATGGGTACCTGCCTCTTAATGTCTTGTTACTGAAGTGTAGTTAAATGGCGGCAACCCATGTGCAGCACCTGAACAATGGGAGGTCTAAGGGAGAAAGGTATAGGAGTTTATTTGTATCATTTTCTTCAGCAACTTGGGATGTAAAAGGGGCTCTCCAGTTACCCCAAATTCCACCCCATTTACTGAGCTCTGAGCTCTTTCTACAATCCTGCACAGATACACACACACAAACATCAAATTAAGTGGGACACATCTGGTAAGTGGATGAATGTATGGCTAACATGTGTCCCCCCAATAAGTGATTGTTTGCAGGGACTAGAGAACATGCATATCAGGGCAGGGGGCCACACATATTTTTCTAAGTGCCCTCCTTCTCAGAAGCTAATGAATTTAGGGGAAATTAAGTAAACTATTAATTGGGGGAAATAAATTAATTTAAGATGACTTCATATAAAGATGACGTGGGGGCAAGGAGTGGTGAAGGGGAGTTGAATTCATTTGGAGCAGGATGCCAGGAAATTCATTGGGAAAATGAACTGAAAGGGAATTGATTTGGAGTGATCTGTGGTAAGGTGCAAATTAATTAAATAATTCATCTGGGGCGATTTGGTAAATATTTTGTAAAATTCTAAATATTCCGAGAAAATTTTCAGATTTGTCCAGTGTATACTGTCCTAATATTTTATGCAACTGATTAAATTCTAAGCTATTTGTAGAATTTAGAAATTGATGCAGAAGGAAGTTTGGATGGCAAAGTTCTGCTATGGTAACTGTGAGAAGAGTAGAGGACCCAAAGGTATTTGCAAATATGGTCATTACAGTTTAGTATATTTTTCGTACTTGACTGCTTGGTTTTTTGTTATTTTGTTTGCTGCAGGATATATTACAGTCCTGCTTTCAAAGGGCAAGACAAAGGTGAAGGTGTTATTGTTTCGATGGCAAGATGATTATCAGAGATGTTTCTGAAGATGTAGTGGTGGAACATAGATCTCAGTATGTCCCTTCAGTAGTTATGTTTAGGTAGCAATAAAAATGACAGATGGTTATTGATTATAAAAACAAGGTGCAGATTGGGGTCTGAACGGCTAGTAATCTGAAGTATGTAGACAATGTGACGCTCATCTTTGGTAAAGAGCATGGGCTGCACATTTTTATAGAGGGAATAATGACAAGTAGCACCCTTCCTGGCTTTTCTCAGACTGACTTGCCACCAGGCAGCACAAGGTTTGGTAATTTGTTTAGTGCGGAGGGTCGGCCTGAATATATATCACCAGACAGGAAAAAGCTGCCTTGGACCGATCGGACCATTGGTCCATCTCGTAGCTCAGTCTTGCCAAGATTTCAGACAGGGAGTCTTTTCCAGGTCTAACAGGAGATGCCTGGGGCTGAACCTGAGACCTTCAGCATATAAAGCAGATGATCTACCACTGAGCTATGGAGAACTGAAGCTAATTTAAATACTTAAGTTTGTTGTGATCAATATAATCTGCATATGAGTTGTCATAGATATCAGTGTCCAGTTGACCAACCGAAGGCAACAGTGCTGTAGCACTTCTGAAGTAGCGTTAGTGTATTTCCAGTGTAAAGTTAGACGTTACAGCTCTTGAGGGTTTTCTTTTTTAAAGGTGGCTGTAAAGTAAAGGATCTTTCAATTTGTGTTTATTAAGGTTTGAATCTCTCCCCTGCCACCCAGCTACAAGGAATACTACCACCAATAAGAGGACTGTTGACTTTTGGATTTAAGGGGCAGATGTTCAAAAATGCAAAGAAAGACTGGTGGATATTGACAATCACTTAAATGCTGCTCTCTGGAAAAGGGAGAAGCGTTTATTTTTGGACATTTACAAGCTGTCTCTGAGGCATAGCTGTCAACGTTTCCCTTTTTTAAAGGGAAATTCCCTTATTCCAAATAGGATTCCTCTCAAGAAAAGGGAAAAGTTGACAGCTATGATCTGAGGTGGTCTAAAAAAAATGGAAAATGAATGTTGATTCATTCCTTTCAGGAATTCTTAACATCGCTGGAGGGGAACTTCTGGTCCCTGGGCCTTTTTAGGCCCACCAGGCATCAGAGCAGCATTTTGGGCAAACCATACCTGCCCATCTCATATGGGCAAATTCAGAAAGTGTCTAATTCAAGCCAGGGCTGCAAATTAAGAATCTTTCTTTGCGTCTACATTTAGAATATAAACCATCTGACCTCATGTGATACAATTCCTCACCCCTTCTCTACATGCATATCAAAATTTTTGTTTTGTTTTGCAGCACAACTATTAATCTGAGTTTGTCCAAAGTCTTGACAAATTACAGGTGCAGATATTATTATTTGTTCAGTTGTGTCTTATTCCATCAATTTGCAGTGGAATCCTGCCTAAGGAAAGCAGCTGTGGAGAAGAATTGCAGGGGAAACCTGGCAAGAAATAAGACTTGCTCTAGCTGGAATAACAGGCATATAAGTAATATTTCACAAGCTGTGGGGGATCCATAGTAAAGGCAATAGTGTGTCAGGAATCATGTGTCAGAATTTATTTTATCCTTAATGTTTGAAAATAAAAGGGTTGTTTTTTTTAAGTTTAAGATGGCAAGCAACCTAGTGGCTGAAAAGGATAAACAAGGCTGGACAAAACAGTATACTGTATTTTGATTATTTATAATATATTATAATGCTGCTGCTTCATCTTTTTGCTCTGTAAGAGCTTCTGTTACAAGGCACTACAGTGGTACCTCAGGTTACAGATGCTTCAGGTTACAGACACTTCAGGTTACAGACTCCGCTAACCCAGAAATAGTTCCTCGGGTTAAGAACTTTGCTTCAGGATGAGAACAGAAATTGCACGGCGGTGGCACGGTGGCAGCGGGAGGCCCCATTAGTTAAAGTGTTAAGAACAGGTTAAGAACAGATCAGGTTAAGAACAGTTTCAGGTTAAGAACAGACCTCCAGAACAAATTAAGTTCTTAACCTGAGGTACCACTGTATATACATGTAGTAAATTTTTTTTAAAAGGTGCTTCTGAAAGAGCATACGATCCCAGTTAATTACACTGGTGTGACTTCAAGTGTAACCACATTCATTCTGTTTCAGCTGGACCACAGAATTGTCCAGCTTGGAAAGAAGTTATTGAGGCAGCATTCACAGGTGGGGTTTGTTGCATTAGTTTCTGCCCCATTTTCTAATGTTCCTTTCATACTGCACATGCTTGTTTCACCACATCTTAACCGATATACTGCCATGTTCTGGAAAATGTTCCGGAAATCCACCCACCATGTATGCGTATGTGCACTGTTGTTCCCTTTCTGGAATCAAATAACACGGAACTAATCACCAATCGTGTGCTATATTGCATTTGCTTTCTGGAAATGGCTTTTATTTCATGTGAAAGCTCTAATATAATGCACAAAATTAACAGTTAGAGAAACAGAATAAAACGCTGTGTGACTGCAGCCTGAGTTGGTCACAGCAGCAGCTTTGAACAGGCTTAGGCTAACTTCACAATATCTGAGTGTGAAGCTGAGGCTCCAATACTTTGGCCACCTCACAAGAAGAGAAGACCCCCTGGAAAAGACCCTAATGTTGGGAAGGATGGAGGGCACAAGAAGAAGGGGACGACAGAGGACGAGATGGTTGGACAGTGTTCTTGAAACAACCAGCATGAGTTTGACCAAACTGTGGGAGGCAGTGGAAGACAGGAGTGCCTGGCGTGCTCTGGTCCATGGGGTCATGAAGAGTCGGACACGACTAAACGACTAAACAAGAACAACAACAAGCTTCATAGAATTCAGTAGTGTTTACTTCTGAGCAAATAACGTTAGGATTGTGCTGTTTGGGAAATTCAGTCAGTGTTAGCTTTGATAGTGGGTTGCATGTGATGTTAGAAATCATCAGAGCAGACCCCCCAAAATGAATGGATATGACTAACTAAAGTCTACTCTGAGTAGACCGAGTTGGATACCACCTATTATCTCTGTGTGCAGAAGCAGAGCCGCTGTCTATCTTATTCTGGAGACAAACTACATGGAATGTATATCTCCAACATGGAGCTTGCCACAGAAACTAGGTTGGCACCAGTGAAGGTTCTGTGTTGGGCTAGATGGATCTGGAGTCTGACTAAGAGTGGCAATTCTTACATTTTAGAACGGCATCTGATACTTTCTCTTTTGTGAAGACTCATAGAAAACAAAATACATTTTTTGTGGGTTACTGTAACTTTTGGGTGAAAGGAAGTAAAAAATTGAATTCCCTCTGTGCTTTTCACACAGTGCGATTTTTTTGAGTGCAAGCTATTCCATAATTGAAAGAAAGTTTCTAAAGTTGCAATATTTTAAATAATAAAACCTTGATCTGAAGTGCAACTAAGCATACTCAAATTATAGCATGCGAGATCTGGCAAATTGCCAATCTTTTTTACCTCTTTCAGAAAGGTACGCTATGAGACTTCTAACTAACTGGCAATAATTGCTGCTTAACATCTTTGACAATGTGAAAAATGTCTTTCGGTTTTTGCCTTGGGGAAGCTTCTGCTTTCCTGTTTCATCAATTACATGTTTTCACAAAAACACAACACTATTGTAACTGCAAATACAAAATAAATGGGAACACCAAAGGGTTGTTGGAACAAGTTCAGATTGATCTCTATTATTTTCAGTTAGGAAGCTTTGGGATATATATGAGGAAGCAGATGAGACAACAGAGGGGAATTTCCACCTCATTTTCTGTGGAGATTATGTACAGAACAGAGTTTAGACAAGACAAAAAGAGCACATAAGTTATGGCAATGTGGCTGTCTTACTCGCAGTACCACCACATCATCTACTCAGAGCAGCTAAATACATTGTTGCACAATACCCCAATCTCTGAGCAGTGCAACAGGGGTTCCAGATGCTTACCCAGGTCCATGTTTCCTTTTGGAAACAAGGAACAGCATAAACTGCTGTGTATTTATTTACACATATATCCCATCTGAGCTTATGATGAAGGGGGTCACAGCATGAGCACCTCTGAAGTGTCCTGTTTCTCCCATAGCCACAACCTTGGATTCAAATAGACATCAAACATCGTGTTCTGCCTCTCTGGCTTACCAGTATACTGCTTTACTCCTCTAGCATTTAGCTCACACAACTCCTAATTCCTCTAACCTCTCTACTCTAAACTCTGGTTTATCTGTTGCAGAAGTCCTTTGTTCCTTTATTCTGTTAGTGGCTCATCACTCCAGGCGATCACCTCAGCACAGGAAGCTAGCCTAGCTTCATTAGCTTTTAACACTTGCCCGATCTAGGGATTAGAAGTGTCTGGCCCTTCTTGATTAAGCCTCGATTAAATTATAAAACTTATGGATCTATGAAGTTAGAGAGATCTAGCACTCCCAAACTCATAACAATATGTTTGAGGCTGTATTTTAAATTGCTGAGAGAATTAACTTATGTGTGTGATTGTATCAGGGAAATATAATCCATATTCACAAGTAATTAGTGCCTGGTGGAGTTACAGGTTCACGCTCCTCTTCTGAGTTTGATTGTGGGGAAGTAAATTTGTAGAAGCGTTCTGTCCAAATGTTGAAGAGAGATTGTGGAAAGCACAATTTCCAGTCAGGGCTGGCCTTACCAATAGGCAGAGATGACTGTCTGCCTCAAATTTTACTTTGTAGCATGGGAGCATTGTGGTATGTCTCATCCCATGCTGCTTCAGTAATGCTAGTAAAGAAGCACTATCTGGCTGGGTGGGGTGATATACTTTCTTCCCACACCACCATGGCCATTAGTCCCTGGGACAGGCAGAAGTGTTGCAGACACTAGACAGTAACCATCTTTACAGCTGTTACAGGAACCAGGTCACCACACCACAGCTCCCATGGTACAAAAGTAACCTTTGAATCATTCTTTAATTGTTCCTTTACCTTCAATTCCTACTGCTGCTCTATTACTGAAATCAAATCAGCTTTAATGGACTTCACTTTGGCTGGGTTCTGCTCACCTTTGCCTTTTAAGCAGATGTGGCATAAAGGTGTGGAGGTATTCCTTTACTGATCAGTTTCTTCTGTTTTATACCAGTGGAGGTGTCTCTTATGAATGTGTGAATAGGCATCCTGCCGCTGTTGGTTTGTTGGGTTAATGAGAGTGCTCCCTAACTTTGCTTATGGCTTTGTAACCCAATTGTGCTATAAGGAACAGACAAAGCTTTCATTTAAACTGGCCATTAAGCATTAGGTTGCCATAGGAGTGCAGAAGAAATAGTTCATTATCATTCAAAGCAGCGTGAGTAATGCAATGAATAATCCTATTGTCTTCAGAGCATTGCTTCAGGTCTTCATTAGAAAAACTATATAATGTATCTGCATGATTCTGAGTAACAGCCCTTGTTTTTCTTAACTTATGATTAATACTTTTAAATTAATTAATAAATGAAGGAGCAAAGTTAAATGTGGACTCCACACATACAGTAAATGTGCCATTTCCCCCCAGCTGATAGCCCTTAGATTCCTAGAAATGAGTGAAACAGGCAGCCTAATCAAGAGCAGATCAAATTTGTCCAATGTGTTCGGCTCGCGGCACAAACACCTTCAAGGAACTAAAAAAAAAAAAACCAGAAAGTGATCGGTTCTACCGTATTGCTCTTGGGGGCTAAATACTCTCCATGAGTAATGCTTTACAAATTGCACGCACATCAGATGTGTGGTTTTCAGATAATTGCCTCTTCAGTGAAGGGTTTTGGTTTCATTTACAAAAACTGTCTGGGGAAGTTTGCGCCATCAACCTTGAATACTGTTCTGTTGGCACAACATTCTTGATTTGTAGAATAGCAGATCAACTG
Organism: Podarcis filfolensis; assembly: GCF_964270895.1. Taxonomy (NCBI): domain Eukaryota; kingdom Metazoa; phylum Chordata; class Lepidosauria; order Squamata; family Lacertidae; genus Podarcis; species Podarcis filfolensis. Next base: position 48,534,067 of record NC_139607.1, on the reverse strand, counting down.
GGTCCACTTACACCATAACCCTCTTTACCAGCTCAGCGAAGGGAGGGGTGGGATTGCATTCACTCTCAGTGCCACCCACTCTCACCCAACGTACAGCGAAGTGTGCAGCTGTCTGCATGACTAGGGAAACTAGCAAAAGGCATGGTCCTTGGTAACATGGAAAGAGCCTCTCTACATTCATGGCTTCATGTCCACCCATCTGCACATGTGGAATCTGGGGCCTCTCCAGCACAGCTCATATGGATACAGTGCATGTTATGAGCACAGCTCATATGGATACAGTGGAAAGGTCAATGATGGGCCTACAAGTGCTTAACTTGTGCTGGAACTGGCTGTGAGTGACATTGTTTAAAGGATTAGCCGTCGTTGCAGCAAAAATGGTTTCTCCTTTGGCTGCTGTGTATATTTGCCCTATAGGCTATGCTCTACTGCAGCTCTTACAGATAGTGGCAAAAGGTCTGGTGAATCCAGTTCCACCCAGAGGATGAATCATTCTCTTGCTTGCTGTGACAAGTTTGACGTGTTCCTTGATGCTTAGGTTTGTTTGAGGACTCAGTTTGAGGACTGGCATCTTAAATACTGCTTTATTTGGATCAGTTTCTGGTAATAACATTTTGTGTGTCATCTTTGAGAGAGGTGGGTGACCGTGTTTGAACTGAACCCCTGAGTATGCTCCTAGCTGAGGAAGGTAAGCTAGAAGAAATGGGATCCTCTGCTGAAGGTGTGGGAGACCTTTGGCCCTCCAGATGTTGTTCAGTTGCAAGACCCAGCATCTCTGGCTATTGGCCATGCTGTCTGGGGCTGATTGATGCCACAGTAACATCTGGAGACTAAAGGTTCAGCACACCTGCTCTACTGGCTGGGGTATCAATATATCCTCTAATGAAGGCAAAATGCCAGGCAACCTGAACCTCATGGCCATTGAACACCTGCTCAGATGATTACATTTGGAAACAGCTTCAGCACACCTGGATTCTATCGCTTCTGGATCCTGACCAGGATGGTTTTTTTCTGGGTCAGACATGAAAACTGCATTTTGAACTCTGGTAGATGATCTTCACATAGAGATTTATGAGACAATTGCATCTTATTGAACCTATTAGATTTTTCTGTGGCTTTGTATACCATTGACTAGACATCATAGACAGTAGCCATTGATAGCCTTATTCTCCATGAATTTGTCTAAACACCTTTTAAAGCCATTCATGTTGACAGCCATTACCGTAATCGTGTATGAACATTTTACTAGCCATTTGTACACATAGATATGTGGAGGGTAAATGCTTGGTGTGCCCAGGCACACCCTAATGTTTCAAAAACAACAACAAAAAATAGGGCTCAAAGGAAGGAGAGAGAGAGAGAGAGAGAGAGAGAGAGAGAGAGATGCAGGCAGAATGAAAAGGCTAGAATGGAGCTGCTGCTTCTGCCTGTGCCTGTTTTTGGAAGCTGCAAATGCTGCAGATCCATTCCAGCCTTTTTCTGCTGCCTGCACCTGTCTTTGTCTCATGGCTCTGTCTCTATCCAAACTCCTCTGCCACCTTCTGTGGAGAGAGATCTGTGGAGTGAGGAGCTCCTTTTGTGGTGCACAAGTAAGGAGGAGGAGCAGCCATCCCACCCTTGATCCTCCTGCCTCTTGTCTGCTTGGCACAGGTCTTTTTCTCTGCAGGGGCAAAAATTCCCCCTGTTTCTGCTTCTTGACCACTCTTGTTGTGGTTGTTTTGTAAGCTTTTTGCCTATTTACCTATTTCTTGTCCTTATTTGTTTGTCTTGACATTTGCCTCCTCCTTCCTTTCCTGAAATCAACTAACCAACCATCCATCTATCCAACCAACCAACCAACCAACCAACCCCTGGGTGCACACCATAATGGAATGTGCTGGAAAAACATTGCAGTGGCCATGTAGCAAGGATTGCTGGAACTCTGGCACTGATGTGAAGAGCTTCTTCCCAATCAAGCTAGCCCTAATCTAGCAAGTAATTTTGTTCTGATGCTTTCTGCTTTGGTATTTATGCAAAACCCTGCTCTCTTTCTCTGTTTGCATGCATGCATGCACGCACACACGCACGTGCACACACACACACAGAACAAGAGAGAGAGAGAGAGAGAGAGAGAGAGAGAGAGCTTTTTTCTTTTTACACTGCACTTAAGGACAAAACTCACATTAGAGATCATGAAAAGCTGGCAGCTTCTGCAACACACTGCTTCATTTCAGAATGTACAACTACAGCTCTCTCTTTCTCCCACCTCCATAGTTTTTGCTTATTTTCTGTTTCAGTAACATTAACAGAAGAGACATGATTTAGTATTTTCTTCTAAATGCTCTTCAGGCCTCTTGCACCTTCCTTTAAAAGAAATAATCACACTTGATTTTAAAGCAGCATATGTTTTCCAGCACTTGCATTTTCCTGGGATAATAGCTAACACCACTATGTAGTCCATCTTCACTGAAATGTTTTGCTACAGGACATGTGGAGTACATTTTCCAAATGTTCAATACAATCTCTTATTTCTACAGTCTAAAATTTGTTGCCTTTCCTGGGGATAGTACAGTTCACAATTTCTCCAAGAGGCCAACAGCCAAAAGAGAAGGCGGGAGAACTGTCTGCTATTGACTGGTTCTTGCATGCTTTCGTTTTTACACTGTACATTTAATAAGATTCCCTTAATAAGCATATAGCTTACACAGGTCCCATCTGCACTATACATTTAAAGCAGGAGCATACCACTTTAAACAGTCACGGCTTCCCTCCCTCAAAGAATCCTGGGAACTGTAGTTTGTTAAGGGTTCATAGGAGACCCCTATTCCTCTCTCAGAACTACAGTTCCCTGGGCAGATAAGTAGATTGTTAAACCACTCTGGGGATTATAACTGTGAGGGGAATAGGGGTCTCCTAACAATTCTTAGCACCCGTAACAAACAAATGTAAACATGATTTTTTCATACAGGTGCCATCTAGAACTGCTCCCCTCACTCAGTGATTCACTTTAGTTCCTGCTATCTGCCATTATTCCCACACTGCTTATCTAGAAAACAAAATTCCACAGTACTAGTGCACTCTACAGTGGAAGGGTTGGGGAAGCAAAAAAGAACCGTTCTGTGAAGAATTTGAAATATGCTGAAACAGTCATTTGGTTATCACTTGTCCAGCTGGTAACTTAACTCACACTGACTCCATATGTCACAGCTACACAAGCCCACTCTAGCTGATTTCTGGTGGCATGGTAACTGTGGCCTGAGTAATGCGTCATGTGGCTGATGAAACAATCACACATAATTGATTCACCGCATATTGAACTCTGTCGACACCTGTCCAACCCCATTTTCAACATATTATCTGTGGCTACATATCAGCTGGGGCATGTGTGATGGCTTGAAATTGGTGTAATCTTGAAGTGGTAAATTGTTTGAGATAGTTTCACTATATCTGTGGCATAAACAAAAACTTGATTCACAGGGAACAGTGTAGTTAATTATGCACAACTCCTTCTATCAGAATCAACAGAAGCTTTTTTTTTTTTAATTGACTTCAGTCTGTTGCGACAAAAGCCTTATGTTTAGACAAATGTAATTTAGGTATATGTCAGCTTTTACTGTAATTCACAGGGGAAAGAATTGGTAAGTCCCACTGTTTATATGCACCACAAAACGTATTCAGTTTATAGTAAAACACATCCAGACCTGTGGCTTTTGGAACAACTTACTGCAGAAGAATGTGCCACAATCTGTGCTGCATTCTGCGACATATCACTGCAGAATATTCTAATATCTGGGTTTTCTTGCAAGAAAGTGTGTGGTGAATTTAAAATGTAGTCTTCTTCCGCAAATTGGTGAAGTCAGAAGAGTAATATACCATATTTTTTGCACCATAGGGCGCACCGGACCATAGGGCGCACCTAGTTTTGGGAGGCGGAAAACAAGAAAAAATTATTCTGAACCCCAGAAGCCAGAACAGCAAGAGGGATCTGGCTTCTGGGATACCGTGTGGCTGTTCTGGCTTCTGGGGTAACCGCGCCAAGCCTCTTCAGGGCAGCGGGATGAAGGATCCCCCTGCCCAAAGAGGCTGCGCAGGGCTAAAGCAGAAGCCAGGACAGACGCGTCGCTGAAGGGGCACTGCGCCTTCTCTCTCTCTGCGCAGCGCCCCTCCTTCACAGGAGAGGTGCTGCGCAGAGAGGGAGAAGGGGCAGCGCCCTTCAGTGAAGCTGGAGAAGGAACAGAAGAAGACCCTTCTGTTCCTCCTCGGGCTTCGCTGGACAGGCACGTCGCTGCGAAGTGGGAGGAGGAACAGGAGACCCTTCTGTTCCTCCTCCGGCTTTGCTTGATAGGCGCGTTGCTCAAGGGACGCTGCGCCTTCTCTCTCTCTCTGCGCAGCGCCTCTCCTTCACAGGAGAGGCGCTGCGCAGAGAGGGAGAAGGTGCAGCGCCCTTCAGCGAAGCTGGAGAAGGAACAGAAGGAGACCCTTCTGTTCCTCCTCCGGCTTCGCTGGACAGGCGCGTCGCTGTGAAGCGGGAGGAGGAACAGGAGACCCTTCTGTTCCTCCTCCAGCTTCCAGGACAGGCGCATCGCGGCGAAGCCAAGGAGCCTGCATTCGCTCCATAGGATGCACACACATTTCCCCTTCATTTTTGGAGGGGAAAAAGTACGTCCTATAGAGCGAAAAATACGGTAGCTCCACTCTTCTGCCACTGTTTTGCTCATATTCCCTTATAAAGCAAAGGCTCTTTGAAAAGTAATGGTGGATTTTTGCCACTTGGATCCACAGAAGAATAAAATCTGTACTTTGTACAGCAGGGGAAGAAAGGCTTTTTAAATAGTATAACTGTGGATGAAATCAGTGCGACACAGTAACATATCTGAAAGTATGTTCAGTTGTCACTGCATTATATTGTTTACTGCTTCCCACTGCCTGAGATACAGAAAGTTCTGAAGCAGTCATTTGCAGTTTTTAAAGTACTGGGTATGATATGTTTGGGTGGATGGTGATGGTGGAGTAAAACTTATTGCAAGTAGACAAGTGCATACATGGAAGACAAATAAATGTGCAGGCAGATTAGTTCCCAATCAACATCTTTTCAGCTCCTTGATATCCTAGATGTTACCTCTGCCAGCTAGAAACTTCTTGGCAACCTTCTCAGACAGCTGTAAACTGTAAATCCTCTCTACCCAATCTTCTGCTCACATCATGCTTTCAGTTCCCACCTGGGCAGCGCTTCCATTTTTATTTTGTTGTGAATGGAAGGGATTGACCTATAATTAGCTATGTAAGCAGTATTCAGATTTTTATAATCAGATTGTTCTTTTTTCCTGTTCTTAGAATGTAATCAAAACCCTTTCAATATTCTATAGATATCTATGCATCAATAATTATTATAATATTAAAAGTATGTTCCTAATCTTGAGTTTTCTTTCCATATAAAATAATCAGAAAGCTTGTTCACATGACAATAATATGCAACAAGAGCAGCCAATGAATATTCAGATTTATTTATGGAGACTACTTACATCCCAATTTATAGTTCTGAGAGGCTCTCACACCACATTAAGAGAAATACGTATTTATCCACTTTCAGAAAATGTCTCTGTACATGTAAAACTCAGCACCCAATACAGAACCCCTTGGATATGTCTATGTGAGCACCACTTAATTCCTTTAGTAGGTGTGAACTTCTCTCTTTTTAAGCATCTCTTGTTGCCTCCTAATGTTTCTAGCCCCTAAGTGTGTGAGATGTAGGGTTGGTGAGAGCATGCTTTAGCTTTGGAATGCCTTCTTTCATTCCTGTTCCTCTACGCTGTGCTTTTACTGCCTTACATTGTTTGATTGAGAATATATTATATTTTATTGTATACTGGCAGCTTTGAATGCCACATTGCTCAGGCATTCCAATAAAGGGGAAAAAACTGCACAATCTTGAAATCAGTGCAGTTTTGAAAGGGTCATTCTGCCATCTTGATTCAAAATGGGATCCAATTGTATCCAAACATAAACAAAAACTCGCCCTTTTTGGAATAGGTCACTCTATAGCATTCCTGCTAAAAGGGTGGTGTCAGACTTTTGCACAGTCCTTGGGCAGAGTGTAGCCTCCAGAAAAGAGTTGTTTAATTATGGTATGGGGGTAATCAAAGTACTGGCACCTGTTCATATTCATGGATCTCTAAGGGTCACCATTTCCAGGATAGGGTAGCAACAAATGCAAGAAAGAGGCTGCAGCTTTTGGATGCCTGACTTGCCAGAATATTGTGTCATGCTGGCATGACTTGAAGGGTGTTGTGGGAGGCTGTAGCCAGGTGTAGCCAGGTGTGGTTGCTTCATGCCTCCTGTGGAACTCCCGCTGCAGTGTGAACTTGGTACACTGCCCAGTTTCAAGGCTTAGCTTAGTGTTCTGATTTTGCAATGACATACCTGGAATTACAGAAGCCATCACAGTTTCTGATTTGACCCCTATGTCCCACTTGTCCTTTTAGGACATTCCACTTTTCACTGGAGAAATGTTGGAGGGTACGTATGCTGTTGCCCTGTATTTGTGACTGTTGATTAAGAAGACAGATGTGTGAGAGGCTGCTACTGAGTCTTCAAGGCAGATATAGTTTATAGCTTATCAGAGCCCTGAATGGGGCAGCTCTTTTTGGGAAATGCTGGGACAGTAATGGAACCAGTAATGGAATAAACAACCTTGTTATGATTTGATTTGATCTCTCTCCCTCATGTGAATACATGTCAATGGAAAACTTAGGGACAGGGGACATTCCCTGGAGATGCCAGGGATTATACCTGGGACCTTTGGCATTACAAGCATGCACTCTACCACTGAGTCACAGCCTTTTCCTATGTTGTAGTCCAGAACAGCTGGATGTCATCAGGTTGGGGAAGGCTGGTCTATGGACTGTGTTCATTGCCCTGCCTCTGGGCGCTCCGCCCCAGGCACCTAAGTGGCTTCCTCCGCTGCTGGCTTCACCACAACTGTTCTGATCAAATTAGCAGCACCTTCCGGCTACATTTTGTCTTTAAACAAAACACTGAGAGATCTAATCATGGGTTTCCTGTGTATCATATAGTTTGGTCCTCTATGAAGGATGCAGTTAGAGACTCTGAAACGGTGGGTTATCTCATTTCCCATCTTAGGTAGGCAATTTGAAGTTCATTTTGCTTGGCTGATGTACAGCAGATGGCAACCTGGCCTCCTCTGCCTTGTGAACAAAACCTGTAACATCAGGGCAAGAAACCTATAAGTGAAAAAAATAAAGCATAACAGCACTTGGATCTTAGACATTCAGACTATAGGGTAATTGGCTCTTAAATTTTAACTACATTGTTCTGATTCTAGTTTCCCAGGGCAACAGTTTCACTTCAGCTTTAGCAAGTATTTGTTTTAAATTGCCATGTATTTTTGAAAATAATAATCAGATATTCATACTATCTTTTGTCTTGATTCCTAATGGACTGAAGTGCTGGTTCCTAAAGTTAATAGCAATTACGAGATAGCCACCCTAATTCAAGCACGGGAGCCATGTTGGTAGGTGTCTAGGCTAACCTATGTTGGTGTGAGCAGGTGATGTGGGGCAGTGGGCTTATAAGACCCAAAAATGTGTGTTTCGTTATATGGAATATACAGATTTGTTATTGCCCTCCACCCCCATGATGTATAAGCATTTTCTAAGCTTCCTGTCTAGGACACATGGGGCAAATGTAGTCACACACCACAATTCTTATCCCACAATTGGCTTGGGCTCCCAAGGGATCAGTATATGATCAACAAAGTCGTCTTGTAAAGTTGACAGAGCACCAAAGTCACACACTTTTGCTGGTATGGAGCAATCTTACTGCTTCTGCCTTTTCTCTCTCACCCTATCCATGTCCTTGGGAGAGGGCAAATGGACCACCTCAAACCAAATATAAGACATTGTTGGCTTGAACCACTAGACCAGATACCAGTTCCCTGTTTCTTGTGCCAGTCTGCTGATTGGAGGAGGGAACAATAGGCCTGGCAATATATACTGCTAGCCACTAACAGTGCACAGCCCAAGGTTTCCTTTCTTCTTGGCTCCTCTTTTCCCTGTAAAAACTTGCCAAAGCCTTTAGGATGCAGTTAAGTTTTCAGATGCATATTTTAAAGGTTTCTCAGCGTTTGCAAACTCAGAATTTTAATTTTCATAAATCATTTCAGGTTTAGTATTTAATTGTAGGCCCCTAAATGTTGACAGCGCTTCCATTTTTATTTTGTTGTGAATGGAAGGGATTGACCTATAATTAGCTATGTAAGCAGTATTCAGATTTTTATAATCAGATTGTTCTTTTTTCCTGTTCTTAGAATGTAATCAAAACCCTTTCAATATTCTATAGATATCTATGCATCAATAATTATTATAATATTAAAAGTATGTTCCTAATCTTGAGTTTTCTTTCCATATAAAATAATCAGAAAGCTTGTTCACATGACAATAATATGCAACAAGAGCAGCCAATGAATATTCAGATTTATTTATGGAGACTACTTACATCCCAATTTATAGTTCTGAGAGGCTCTCACACCACATTAAGAGAAATACGTATTTATCCACTTTCAGAAAATGTCTCTGTACATGTAAAACTCAGCACCCAATACAGAACCCCTTGGATATGTCTATGTGAGCACCACTTAATTCCTTTAGTAGGTGTGAACTTCTCTCTTTTTAAGCATCTCTTGTTGCCTCCTAATGTTTCTAGCCCCTAAGTGTGTGAGATGTAGGGTTGGTGAGAGCATGCTTTAGCTTTGGAATGCCTTCTTTCATTCCTGTTCCTCTACGCTGTGCTTTTACTGCCTTACATTGTTTGATTGAGAATATATTATATTTTATTGTATACTGGCAGCTTTGAATGCCACATTGCTCAGGCATTCCAATAAAGGGGAAAAAACTGCACAATCTTGAAATCAGTGCAGTTTTGAAAGGGTCATTCTGCCATCTTGATTCAAAATGGGATCCAATTGTATCCAAACATAAACAAAAACTCGCCCTTTTTGGAATAGGTCACTCTATAGCATTCCTGCTAAAAGGGTGGTGTCAGACTTTTGCACAGTCCTTGGGCAGAGTGTAGCCTCCAGAAAAGAGTTGTTTAATTATGGTATGGGGGTAATCAAAGTACTGGCACCTGTTCATATTCATGGATCTCTAAGGGTCACCATTTCCAGGATAGGGTAGCAACAAATGCAAGAAAGAGGCTGCAGCTTTTGGATGCCTGACTTGCCAGAATATTGTGTCATGCTGGCATGACTTGAAGGGTGTTGTGGGAGGCTGTAGCCAGGTGTAGCCAGGTGTGGTTGCTTCATGCCTCCTGTGGAACTCCCGCTGCAGTGTGAACTTGGTACACTGCCCAGTTTCAAGGCTTAGCTTAGTGTTCTGATTTTGCAATGACATACCTGGAATTACAGAAGCCATCACAGTTTCTGATTTGACCCCTATGTCCCACTTGTCCTTTTAGGACATTCCACTTTTCACTGGAGAAATGTTGGAGGGTACGTATGCTGTTGCCCTGTATTTGTGACTGTTGATTAAGAAGACAGATGTGTGAGAGGCTGCTACTGAGTCTTCAAGGCAGATATAGTTTATAGCTTATCAGAGCCCTGAATGGGGCAGCTCTTTTTGGGAAATGCTGGGACAGTAATGGAACCAGTAATGGAATAAACAACCTTGTTATGATTTGATTTGATCTCTCTCCCTCATGTGAATACATGTCAATGGAAAACTTAGGGACAGGGGACATTCCCTGGAGATGCCAGGGATTATACCTGGGACCTTTGGCATTACAAGCATGCACTCTACCACTGAGTCACAGCCTTTTCCTATGTTGTAGTCCAGAACAGCTGGATGTCATCAGGTTGGGGAAGGCTGGTCTATGGACTGTGTTCATTGCCCTGCCTCTGGGCGCTCCGCCCCAGGCACCTAAGTGGCTTCCTCCGCTGCTGGCTTCACCACAACTGTTCTGATCAAATTAGCAGCACCTTCCGGCTACATTTTGTCTTTAAACAAAACACTGAGAGATCTAATCATGGGTTTCCTGTGTATCATATAGTTTGGTCCTCTATGAAGGATGCAGTTAGAGACTCTGAAACGGTGGGTTATCTCATTTCCCATCTTAGGTAGGCAATTTGAAGTTCATTTTGCTTGGCTGATGTACAGCAGATGGCAACCTGGCCTCCTCTGCCTTGTGAACAAAACCTGTAACATCAGGGCAAGAAACCTATAAGTGAAAAAAATAAAGCATAACAGCACTTGGATCTTAGACATTCAGACTATAGGGTAATTGGCTCTTAAATTTTAACTACATTGTTCTGATTCTAGTTTCCCAGGGCAACAGTTTCACTTCAGCTTTAGCAAGTATTTGTTTTAAATTGCCATGTATTTTTGAAAATAATAATCAGATATTCATACTATCTTTTGTCTTGATTCCTAATGGACTGAAGTGCTGGTTCCTAAAGTTAATAGCAATTACGAGATAGCCACCCTAATTCAAGCACGGGAGCCATGTTGGTAGGTGTCTAGGCTAACCTATGTTGGTGTGAGCAGGTGATGTGGGGCAGTGGGCTTATAAGACCCAAAAATGTGTGTTTCGTTATATGGAATATACAGATTTGTTATTGCCCTCCACCCCCATGATGTATAAGCATTTTCTAAGCTTCCTGTCTAGGACACATGGGGCAAATGTAGTCACACACCACAATTCTTATCCCACAATTGGCTTGGGCTCCCAAGGGATCAGTATATGATCAACAAAGTCGTCTTGTAAAGTTGACAGAGCACCAAAGTCACACACTTTTGCTGGTATGGAGCAATCTTACTGCTTCTGCCTTTTCTCTCTCACCCTATCCATGTCCTTGGGAGAGGGCAAATGGACCACCTCAAACCAAATATAAGACATTGTTGGCTTGAACCACTAGACCAGATACCAGTTCCCTGTTTCTTGTGCCAGTCTGCTGATTGGAGGAGGGAACAATAGGCCTGGCAATATATACTGCTAGCCACTAACAGTGCACAGCCCAAGGTTTCCTTTCTTCTTGGCTCCTCTTTTTTTCAACCCCTTATCACCATCTGTGTCGCATTTTCTTTGGCCTCCTGGCTGTTGATCAGCTTACCCAACATTCACATAGCAAGCAAGTCCCCCTGGGTTTAAGTCCTTTGAGATTTCTTCAGGGCCATAATTCTGACCATCCTCTTCTGACTTTAGTTCCCTGATTCCACTGTCCTTCCCATTAAGCCTGATTTTCCACCTATCCCTCCTTGTTCCTCTTTCTCATACCATTGCTTGCTCTATATCGTTCTTTCACTGTCCTTGCCTTTGGGCTCTCTGCAGTTCTTATTCTTCCCCCATGTGATTTTTTAATAGTGGTCAAATGAACACAGAAGCTGGAGTGTAAACCACTGAGGTTCCTGAGCAGCTGAACATTTCATGTCAACACGCCAACCAATCAGTATCATAGGCGTCATCGTGTTGGGCACAATACAATATAGATAATCTAGGCTCACGATTCATGGGATGCACTTGCTTTTTTATTATGTGTAATCACTCTGATGCTAATAGAAATACAACCATGTTCATGTTCAGAATCCCCCCCCCCCAGAGATAGGTTCTGACTTCACAGTTATCCAATTTAAGTTGGATAAATTTTTGTGAGGGGAGATGATTATATGTTCACACTCCCCTGCCAACAAAATTGACAGAGCTGCACCAGATTTTCTCCTCTCCCTCACAGTCACTTTACAAGCCAAAATAATAGATAGCATATTGCTCCCTCACACAAACCATTTGTGATTACCACACCTGCAATAATGGCCAATTCAATTTGGATGCAGAATTTCACCAGAAGGAAATCTTGTCACCCAAAATAAATCACTGATGGTGCAGTCCTTCACACACTTACCAGTGAATTCTATGGGGCATATTTCTGAGTAGATGTGTACAGGATTGTGCCAAAGAAGAGTTATAACCTTTGATTAGGCAAGAAACCTGCAGTCAAACTGTTGGTGTTCTATTGGTTTATATAAAAACGTTTTGACCCCGGGTCATTTCCCCCTGTCATTTTGTTATACAAATTCATGGTGGCACTTCATTATTCAGATTTCTTTTCAGGGTGTTATCAGCAGTGATTCCAAGATGCTGTTTTTGCAGGCCAGCACATACTTTATAAGATAATAAGTACATCAAGACGTGGCACTATTTAGTTCACCTTTCATGTGATAACTCACTAGACTTCCAGTTAACCATTCTGGTAGTTCAAAGATTTGTTTCTTTGAAAAGGGCACTTGTATGTGACCAAATACACCTCCAGACAACCTTTTTATTGAACATTCAACCTGATTTGCCTGCACAAAGCTTACACAGAGGTTAGGCTAAATCTGGCATTTATTGAGCATTTCTCCTGATTTGTTTACAGGGGGGTTATATGGCAATGCACATTCATCCACATTTGCATATTCAGTGTTCACACATTTACTGTTAATCATTAGTTCGTGCCCCACTTTTCAGTAGATTACCCCCCCCATCTCTCACCTGACCACAAAAAGTCTCTAGTTGCATACACACCATACATTTAAAGCACTTCTAAAGCAGATTTAAAGTACATGGCTTCCCCCTCAAAATCCTGGGAATGGTAGTTTGTCCCTCACATAGCTACAATTCAGCACCCTACAGTTCCCAGGATTCTTTTGGGGGAAGTCATGTGGTTTAAATGTGTTCTAAATGGATAGTGTGTCCATAACCTGTGACAGAGAGCTTTAATTCATGTTAACTGTGGAAAATTTGATGTTCCAGTATGCACCTGAAACCCTCTTGCAAAATATTGACAGTCTGCAGGGGGCCCAAGACACTGAGTCAAAACAATGCCTTGTAAGTACTCTAGTTTTACTTAAATGTTATGGCATCCAAAGCAGGGCCATTCACCAAGACTTCTTTCTTGCTTGGACCTGTCTGTGTTTCCTAGAGCTTTCCATGCAGAGCTGACTGTTACCATGGCTGCAGCAAGTGCCCTGAACTTTTTGCACAGCAGAGTTTGAGGTAGGCAATATAATCATGCAATCATTCGAAGTTTCGCTTTAGACAGTGCTAATTTTACTCTTTCATCAGCTGCCTTGATTCTTACTTTCCTGCTGAAAGGCCATTAAGATGTTGAAAACAACTTCTGGAAACTTGTTAACAAAAAACAACAACAACCAGCCTCATGAAGTTCCCAAACATCTACCTCAGAGCTTGGGTTTGGAATTTGGAAAGTGCTGAACTGTTCCAGGCATGATTAAGCAGTGACAGAAATAAACAAGACCCACCACATGCGCTATCAGGCCACAAATCATGCTTGGCTGATCTTGGTGATAGCCAGAGGAATGCCTTCCCACAGGCCATTTCAGACTGGTGATCTATCAGTGCTAGGGTTTCATCCAGTGCTCCTACTGCATCAGTTAAATAGATTTCCATTTGTGCAATGGGATCTCCACTTCTTCTCTTTCCCCCTGCATCCCTGCCCCCTCGCACAGCTTCAAAATTTGATCCAGAGATTCAGGGGCAACAGGAAATTTGTTCTCTTCATGGAAAAGCAGCCTGGGACACGGCTCTGTATGGAGTGTGAGGCTGTGTGTGTACCTCTACCTACATGCTGCACAGGACTGCTGTGGCTTGATCAACAGGACCCAGAAGGAGTCAAGTCCCATGTGCCTCTTCATGTTTTAATACAAGGCTCCTGGAGGGGGGCCTGCCAGATGACCAGAGAGCAAGGGAATTTTTAAAAGAAAAACTAAAACTTGTGAGCATTCTCCAAATATTATTTACTCAGGATGTCTTTTGTTCCCTCTGGGGCCATCCCTACCATTAGGCAGAGTGAAGCAGCCACCTAGACAGCAGGTCTGATGGGTGGGCAGACAGAGTTGTGTGTGCACCATGTACCTTGCCATGCATTCTCTATGCTAGCCTGCTGCCTTCAGGTGATGTGGAGGATGCTGTCCCATTGCCAGTCTTGCAGTAACATGCAGCTGCCAATTCTGGTCAGCTTCTGCTTATGGAATTGGGACAGGGGGCTGCCATATTGTTCTCAGACAACAAGATGTCTTGAACCAGTCCTGGATGACACTTCCTTTTCCCTTCTAGGGACATCCATCTTCCTCTGCCTGACACAACTTTGTCTTCCCACATCCCCCCGATGTGGCTTCTGGAGATCTTCCCCTGCAGCGGCCCTGCCTTTCCCTGTTTACTCTAGAGCAGTGTTGGCCAAACTTAGGTCTCCAGCTGTTTTTTGACTACAATTCCCACCATCCCTGGCTAACAGGACCAGTGGTCAGGGATGATGGCGATTGTAGTCCCAAAACAACTGGAGACCCAAGTTTGGCCAACACTGCTCTAGAGGGACAGGTTCTGCCTATCAAGGTGCATTGATGGGTTCTAAATCACAGTGGGTGCCTACATGACTAAGTAGGTTGAGTGGGGATTTGAATTCAGATCTCCCCAGTCCTAGGCTGGGGATGGTTGGTTCCAGAGGTTGGATGGCCATCTGTCATGGGTGCTTTAGTTGAGATTCCTGCATCACAGAGGTTTGGACTAGATGACCCTTGTGGTCCCTTCCAACTCTATGATTCTATACTTCTAGTCTGTCACTATAACTACTACCCTGTATTGTATCCCATGAATAGCAAATGTGGTATCCTGATGTAGTTGGACTACAACTCCCACCAGCCCTAGCTAGTACAGCCAATGGTCAGGGGTGATGGGAGCTGTAGTTGTACTCCACCCCATTGGCTACTCTTCTTGTGTCCTATATTAGGGAGGACATGATATAATTCAGTACCCATCCAGCCAAAAAGTGAGACTTTGCACTCCTAATAAAAAGTGCCCATGGTAATATTTGCTGCAGTTAGCAACAGACCTATGGAGGAAAGCTGTTGGAGCAGTGAAAAGCGTGTTTCTAACCACAGCAAGCACAGTACTGCCTTGAATCTAATGGGTGGAATGAAGATTATACAATTCTTCAGCTAAGCGTGGGAGGGAAAACTGTCTTTGTTCTATACAAGCTTTGCATTAGTGCTTCCACATTCATGTGAATAGCTCTCAGGAAGGTGTAGAGACCTTAAAAGGAAGGTGAAATAAAACTTGTAGATAAACTTTAAGAAAGCAGTGCAAGCTGAAAAAGAAGGTTTATCCCTCCCTCACAACAGTTTGTGGAATATTCTAATCATATGTTAGTTAGCAGCTCTGCTGTAATTAGGTTAAAACATAATAAATTAAGGATGCAAATTCAGCTTTGATTTCCTCCTTCTGTTTGGTGGTTTGTTTTCCTTGTCACGAGCGTTTAAATGAGTACAAATCTTTAAAGTGTCCTCTTTAAATGCATTTGTTTAAGCTTATGAAAATATGTTTAAATAAACATATAAGGCTGTTAAAGTGTAGGTGGATGCCCCCACCCAAGGAAAGCACTGCTCTAAAGCAGGGGTTTTTCACCAAGAGCTGCAGTGAAGCTTATTCCAAGTCTAGGGCCACAGGTCATTTGCACATATGCATGCACACAAGCATATACACACAACAACACACAATATGCACACACTACCAGCACGCACAAGCGTACACCCCTGTGGGGTGCCACAGGGTTCTGTCTTGGGCCCGGTCTTATCCAACATCTTTATCAACGACTTGGATGATGGACTCAAGGGCATCCTGATCGAATTTGCAGATGACACCAAACTGGGAGGGGTGGCTAACACCCCAGAGGACAGGATCAAAACGACCTTGACAGATTTGAGAACTGGGCAAAAACAAACAAGATGAATTTTAACAGGGAGAAATGTAAAGTATTGCACTTGGGCAAAAAAAATGAGAGGCACAAATACAAGATGGGTGACACCTGGCTTGAGAGCAGTACATGTGAAAAGGATCTAGGAGTCTTGGTTGACCACAAACTTGACATGAGCCAACAGTGTGACGCGGCAGCTAAAAAAGCCAATGCAATTCTGGGCTGCATCAATAGGAGTATAGCATCTAGATCAAGGGAAGTAATAGTGCCACTGTATTCTGCTCTGGTCAGACCTCACCTGGAGTACTGTGTCCAGTTCTGGGCACCACAGTTCAAGAAGGACACTGACAAACTGGAACGTGTCCAGAGGAGGGCAACCAAAATGGTCAAAGGCCTGGAAACGATGCCTTATGAGGAACGGCTAAGGGAGCTGGGCATGTTTAGCCTGGAGAAGAGGAGGTTAAGGGGTGATATGATAGCCATGTTCAAATATATAAAAGGATGTCACATAGAGGAGGGAGAAAGGTTGTTTTCTGCTGCTCCAGAGAAGCAGACACGGAGCAATGGATCCAAACTACAAGAAAGAAGATTCCACCTAAACATTAGGAAGAACTTCCTGACAGTAAGAGCTGTTCGACAGTGGAATTTGCTGCCAAGGAGTGTGGTGGAGTCTCCTTCTTTGGAGGTCTTTAAGCAGAGGCTTGACAACCATATGTCAGGAGTGCTCTGATGGTGTTTCCTGCTTGGCAGGGGGTTGGACTCGATGGCCCTTGTGGTCTCTTCCAACTCTATGATTCTATGATTCTATTCTATGATTCTATGATTCTACATGCAGACACCCACTGACCAACAAACAAACACACAGCCCCTGCTTGTTCGTTTTCTGAATCGGGGTCCGTTGTTGGGTCAGTTCCGTCACAGTACATACACCATGAGGCAACTCCAAAGGAGTGTTCTCAAAGCAACAGAATTTGTGTCTAAGACCTTTGAGTACACATTGCAAGTGGCTGTGCTTCTTCTGGGTCCCAAAGGCCACATTCCTTGACTAGGTGGTCACTTTGCAATGTCGCCACAGCGAACCTCCAGAAAATTTGTATTTCTTCTTTGTCAAGCAATAATTTCTGTACTTCTGGCACCTGTATATATATAGCAGCCTTGTCTCTCCCCCAGCATTGAATTGGTTACATTCAAGGGGCTCGCTGAATCCTTCCTGACAGTAATAGAAAGGTGGCGGAGGGAGGGATGAAACATAAGGCACAATACCTAAACAAATGAATATTGAGGTCTTGCTTGTTAGGTTTCACCCCCCTCCCCTTCTATCATTGCCAGACAGGATTCAGCCAACCCCTAGTACTATGTATTTGGAGGGAGCACTGAGGCAGAGCAGTGTAAGATGGTGGGGGAATGTTATGGGGAAGGAAATGGGAGGGCAGATGGGGCTACACAGGAATAATCATGTCAATGTTTTGTGTTTTGTTGGTATATGACTGAACATTTTAATGAACTGTGAATGCAAGACTTAATTCAATGAAGATGCTCTCCATAGGATATCCTAACTAGTGTGGAGTACCTTCTTTGAGGCAAATGATGAATTGCATCTACCAAATATTAAATAAGTATATGTTTGTTTCCAGGAATGCTTTTTTGTGCATATATATCTATAAATATGAATAAGGAATCAATGATGTATGTTCCTTGGAGATAAAAACCCCTAGTAAGGGATTTTCCCCATCATAAAATGATATATTATACACAAACAAGGATTCACTAAGATTGTAAAGAGTAAAATAACTCCCCAGTTGTATAGCAATTATATCAAATTACTTTCTGGGTTCCCATTCAATGAAAGTCGTTATCTCCCCATTTGCCTTTATTCCAAAAGTATTCCATGTGCACTGCTCTGAATTTTGTTGGAAATATCTCATAAGGACTATAGGAAATAAGTGATTAGCAAAATCAACCTGTAGCTCTCAGCAGGGGGCTTAGAGTGGGATGCTGCTCAATTGCATTATTAGTAATCAGTTATTTTCAGTCAAATAAGTTATGTAAATAAATGCGAGTTTAAGAGGGTTTTTCATTGAGCTGTTACTACTGTATAACTTACAACTCTGCCTAAGATCAGCATGAGTCTTGACAGGTCTCAAATACACCCTGGACAAATGACTTTTCATTTCCATTCTATGGTCATAGCTGAAGGGGTGGAGCACAGCACCCCTACATAAAGGGCAACAAGAGGCTGTTTGCACAGAATAATTAGGAAGCATGACTCTGCATGCATGAGATTTAAATGATGCCTTAGTGAAAACAGAGACGTGGCTATAAAAGTGCAGCTGGGGTCTTTGGGCACTTCTAGACTACAGCATTTTTGTGCAACTGAATCATCATGCTTTGGAGCAAAAGGTGGGATTGCAACAAGGTTGCTACATTGCACCTCATATAGCTATCATAGATCCAATATTGCAATACTCGGTTTCAAAGTAAGCAAAATGATACATATTACTATCTAAATCCACCCCCTCCAATAAGACCATTAAATCCAGAGTCTAAAATTACCTAACTGCACCACTGAACATATTACAAGCAATTTGCTCCCATATATACACAAGACACAATATCTGATCCAAATGCTATGTTAGATATAGACAATTGTTTTGTACATCTGGAGTTTCTGAGGTATGGGAGATTGGGGTTGCTCTGGGCCTGGTCCAGCTTTCATATCTTCTATTGCAGGCATAGGCAAACTTGGTCCTTCAGATGTTTTGAGACTACAATTCCCATCATCCCTGAGCACTGGTCCTGTTAGCTAGGGATGATGGGAGTTGTAGTCCCAAAACATCTGGAGGGCTGAGTTTGTCTATGCCTGTTCTATTGTTTACAAACTGGATTATGCCATGCTTAATCTTGGGCATATCACAATGGTAAATCAATGTATTCTGTCAGGCATTACAAAGAATGAAGCAATTGGTGTTCAAGGGAATAAAATAGTAAGACTGGCTAAAAAATGATAGACACTTTAGAAAGAAAACTAGAAAACCCCCGGAGTAATTCCATTTGTTTCTACAATCAATTGTTGTTGGAAAAATAAATTAATTGAAAAGCTGCCTTTCATTAAGAAAGTACTGTACCTATGACACAACTACGGTATGTTTTTTCTTCACTTGAATGAAAAAGGAAAGTAACAGTGCTTTGCAGTCCTATGTTCAATGGGGCTTAGTCCCCTAGTGTGTTTAGAATTGTGGTCTTAACATGTTACCAGATCTTTCAATAGTGAAATAGTTCACACATAATTCAAAGACAAACCATGGTTTAGCAGCACGAACACATGAGCATGCAGACTCCCAGAAAAGATAGCAGTGTCGCGGTCTTCTTTTCTTAGTTTACAGCTCCTAGTTAGCCTGTCTGGAAGACACAAACCATGAGCCCAGATTTGGATGACATTCTAAGGCAAACCACGGTTTAGATTACAGCAGCACAGCAGCAGCAGGACTAGGGGAGGAGCCAAGCAACCACAGTTTCCTGTCTGGGAGCCTGCACACTTGCATATTCATGCTAAACCATCAGCCCCTTGTCAACATGTGCTGGCTACGGCTCATGGGAGTTGTAGGCCCAAATGTCTGGAAGGCACCTGGATGGTGAAGGCTGTTGTAATCACATTTCTTTGATGTCATGGTCACCTATGGCCAAACAAGATTTTCAGGTTTTTGAAACAACAGAAAACCTGAAATACTATTGTCTGCCTCAGTTTATGTACTGCTTTCTCAGATTCCATAAAACATTGAACTTTGCCATGAAATATTGACCATTCACATAAACCTATTCAGGAGTGTTTCTGTAAAACATTTTTTAAAAAAGGAATCCATGTGGCAAGTACTACTGGGAACGAGGAATCTTGTTTTCCTGGAACAATTAAGCTTAATAATTAAGGAATGTGTAGTCTTGCTTTCCTCCTTGGCTAAGATTCTGATAAGGATGATTCACTTAATTGGGGAGGGGGAAATGTTGATAACTAGGGACTTATCCATACTTGTCCTGTGTAATGGAAAAGTTTGTTTTTCTGCCTAGACCAGGTTAATCTGAACTGATCTCTAAAACAGCATAGGCATGATACATTAAAAAAATAGACTTGTGGTCATCATCATTATTAAAAAAATCTTGCAAAAAGTGTTGAATGAAGTAAGAGTTAAGTAAACTGAGCAATAACTTTCTTTCTTCTTTCCATCATACACTTTTCCACAGGAAAGGAAATCAGTAATATTCCTGATAAAAAGCCGTTTCTTTAGAAACAATGAATGGTAGGTGGAGAATATTTCCTGATGTTTTGTGGTTTGTCTAAGCTCACCACAAAGACCAAATGAAAATGTTGCATAGTGTGTAATTCTAGATTCATAAGCCCATGGGGTATTAGATTCCCTTTAAGCTGCCATTTGAACATTCCTGGAAAGGAATTACACAGAAGCCGTCATTTGCGTAGAACCATGATAAGTGACACTGTGGGGAGATGTTTTAAAAACGTGTTCTTTAATGTGCTACTTCAACAGAAGAAGGTAGTATGAGAACAGTACATCTGAGGTTAAAGCTAATAAAAATATAGTAAGTCCTAGTCCAAGAAGACCCATCGAAATTAGTGGGGATGACTGATTTAGGTCTAATAATTTCAGTGGATCTACTCCAAGCAGAATTTCTTTGAATATAACCCATAGTATTTAAGGAGTTTGCAGATGAGAATGACTACTTTTGTTCTGAAGCAATGCACATGATGCATCAGTGGCAAGTTAATGTTTAAACATAGTTGTTTTTTTTCTCTCTCTCTCAAACAAACAGACAAACAAACATTAGCAGACCACTCATGCCTATTTTCTCCAAAGTAAAATCTACCTTATTCTAAGTCTCAAGCAGAGGTCCTCTTGGGTGTGTTCACCTCCTAGGCATGTGAGATGGCCAACCACAAGAGAGAGGGTTTTTTCTGTGGTGCCTCCACACTTTTGGAACTCCCTCCCAGTACAGCTGTGGTGGATGGCTTTTCAGAAGGCCTTGCATGCTGTTACATTCCACCCACAATCTCCAAGCACAGCACCATCATTGCTCTGTGCCCTGCAGCTTGCCTTGCTTTGCAGGTCACATTCCAGTTTATGCCCCTTGCTAACCTAAGCGTTGGCCTCTTTTAACACAGGCAGGCGCCCCACACTATTTGACCCTCTTGTTGTGAAATGACCCCTCACCCCAGGCTAACACCTCCAAGGGAAAATAGTCTGACGCAATTGCTTTCTAACACATGTTAATTTCAAGGGATTAGCAAAGTGTCTAATACACAGTTTAGGAACTTAATTAGTCTTTCAAACATGCTAATTAAAGGATTAGAAACATCTAGTATACAGCTCAAATGCACACATTGATCTATCCTAAATGCACATGAATCTAGCTATTTCCTGGTTTTAAAATTCCAAGCCTTAATTAAATTCTAGAACCCACAAACCTATAACAATACTTACTTGTTTGTGTTGGCCTTTCCTGTAAAAATTTATTGCTCATATTCACTAGATAGAGGCTGGAATATTATTATGTTGGTGGCGGTCTGGATATGTTTTATCATTGTCAATCTGTATTTTTTCTGTTTTTAGTAATATTTTTTCCCATTATTGTTGTTGTTGTTGTTGTAAGAGGCTTTGGAAAGACTTTGCCCAGAAAAATAGCATAGCAATATTTTAAAATAATGAAAGCAAAATAATAATATTAAGTGGTGTGCTGGAAATGCCCATCCATGACCTCCAAAGGTGGAAGAACTCCAAGGAGAGCATCAGAAGAAGACCTCAGGTGTAGGGCCAGCATGCCCTGTTTTGCCTGCTCTGCCACCTCCACCGCATTGTGCTGCGAGGCATGCTGGTGCCATGCATTCATGCCACGGGGAATGCACACACGACGTGGTGATGTTGCACAGTCCTGGGGCCCCTCAGTCGTGGGGGCAAGGCAGCCACCCTGTGGGTGGGCCAGGCCTACTCAGGAGATGGGCAGGTTCATGTGGGAGAAGGCAGTCCTTTTGATACCATGGGTCCAAGCTGTTTATACCTTTATAGGTAAAAGCAAAACAAAGCAGCACTTTGAATTGCGCCCAGAAACAAATCAGTACTCACTGACAACTCAAGTATGCAAATGAAGGGTGTAACATTGCAGCAGACTCTCTTTCTCTCTCACACACAACTTC
Source organism: Podarcis filfolensis (assembly GCF_964270895.1). Taxonomy (NCBI): domain Eukaryota; kingdom Metazoa; phylum Chordata; class Lepidosauria; order Squamata; family Lacertidae; genus Podarcis; species Podarcis filfolensis. The sequence continues at coordinate 48,512,132 of NC_139607.1, read as the reverse complement.
TGCCAACCCTTTTATTTTCCTTATGAGAGAAACTTTCAAAATGGTTAGCAGCAGGTGGAAATTGTTTTGTATGCTGAATCACCTACAGACCACCAGTTTTTAGCCATGATTCACAGCTCCATAGCATGCTTTGAGATCAGCTTGATGGGAATAAGCTCCCTATGTGAATTTTTTGAAAGGGGCAATAGTGCAATAATGAAGCGGGGGGGAGGTGGGGGAGGGGAGGGTCCATCAACATAGCTCAAGCTCGGCTGCCTTTGCAGAGTGGTTGCCTAGCACCATCTATTTCAGCTGCAATGCAAGAGAACGACAGTGGAGGTTCGTAGGGCTGGGCTACATGGTGGTATAAAAAGGTAAAGGGACCCCTGACCATTAGGTCCAGTCGTGACCAACTCTGGGGTTGCGGTGCTCATCTCGCTTTATTGGCTGAGGGAGCTGGCATACAGCTTCCGGGTCATGTGGCCAGCATGACTAAGCCGCTTCTGGCAAACCAGAGCAGTGCACGGAAACGCTGTTTACCTTCCTGCAGGAGCAGTACCTATTTATCTACTTGCACTTAGACGTGCTTTTGAACTGCCAGGTTGGCAGGAGCTGGGACTCAGCAATGGGAGCTCACCCCTTCACGGGGATTCAAACCGCCGACCTTCTGATCGGCAATTCCTAGGCTCTGTGGTTTAACCCACAGTGCCACCCGCCATCCCCAAATACCATCTTCTGCTCTTGGTTTCCTTGCCCCCAGGAATTACTAAACTAACTTTGGCTGGTAAGCCTGTATTGAAAGCTCTATGAAATTAATGAGATGACCTCCAGCCAATCACTGTCTCTCAGCTTAACCTACCTCATCAATTGTTGTGGGTGCAGTACGGAGAGGGCAGTTGTCGATTCACAGAGACATGTGTGTGTTTCAATTTATGTGCTTTCTTTTCATTGATTTGAAGAATGCAACATACATATGCACTGCAGATACAACACACAGCACTGCACTACCAAATAACAGTCTTCCTGCCTGAATAGGGCTCCCTCAGCTTAATACTTAATTACAGAGCCGGTAAACCTGGGAAGACTGAAGGCGGGTGGAACATAAGCCTCAGAACATCAGGGGCTGGTAGGCCTCTGTTGAGAGCATTGTGCTGAGGTGTGCAATGTGGGTGGGTTCCTGTGGGAAGCTGACAGTTTGTGGGAAATACAAGTGGGAGGAACTGGGTTAGTAAGACCAGACTTTATAAGCATACATATGTATAATACTCGTTTTGAACTCGCATTTCCCTCTCCATTTTCAAAAAGCAGTTAGTTTAAGGAAAGTATTAAAGGCAAGTCATATTTAGTTTTGCAAGATTACATATTAACTTTGAACAATTATTTTTGAAAGAATGTCATGGGCAAGAGGGGCTTAGCTCTGAAGGTATGTTGAAGTGTCCAAACACTACAAAGAGAATATTCCTCTTATTTATTGTACCGAAGAATGGTTTTTGCAACATTTTAGTGCAGAAAGTACTTCAGATTTCTCCAGGAAGACTCAGCAAAGTACAATAGACCATAGCTGAGTGAAGTGAGCTGGCCAAGGCCGCTCTTTAAAGTTTTCTCTGTTATAAGAAACATGCTTGTTATGTTAAGAAAATAAGTTCTCACAGGAAATGGAGACTAGAAAAGGAACATGGAGTTGCATATTTGCACACAATCAACAGACACATGGGGCTAGTGCTACTGTTAGGTAAAGTGAGGCAGCTACCTTGGGTGACAGATAACTGGGTGTCCAGTTTCATGGGCCCTTCAGGCTTGCAAGCAAAGCAGGCAGTGCCAAGTTGCAAATTCAAGTTGAGCAGAGTGTACAGAACCTTGGACAGCTCCAAGGTGCCCTGTGAAGGCAATAAGAAGAGAAGTTGTCTCTGCAGGGAGCGAGAGCCAACTGACCAAACTTGAAGTGTGGTGCACACACCAGCTGCTTCCATTCTCCTGAGTTGCATACACCAGTTGCCTTTGCCCAATAGATCACAGATAATGCCAATGGGAAATACTTCTTTCAGAGAGAGGTTGTAGAATAGCACTCAGCCCAAGGCATGTACTTTAGCAGACATAGCGTGTGTACATGTGTTTCTCAGCATCTACAGCCTCCACCGCTATAGGTAGAACAAAGTCATTGTGGCTACTAACCTTGATACCCTTATCTTTCAGGATCCTATTTTGAAGCTATCCAAGTTGGTGGCCGTCACTACCCCTTGTGGGGTGAATTCCATAGTTTAACTATGTAGTGTGTGAAAAATAACCTTCTTTTAGCTGTCCCGAATCTTCCAAAATTTAGTTCAATTGGATGTCTCTGAGTTCTAGTGTTATGAGAGAGGGAGAATGTTTTCTCTCTACCCAATTTCTCCACTCCATGCACGATCTTATATACTGTAGCTCTATCACGTCTCCTCTTGTGCACCTTTTCCTCTAAACTAAAAAGCTCCAAACGTTGCAGCCTTTTCTCACTGGGGATTTCCTCCGCCCCCTTGATTATTTTGGGTGCCCCTTTCCAAACCTTTCCCCAGCTGTCTTATATCCTTTTTGCTTCACCCCAGTCAAGTTGTACAGTACCCAAGACCGGCTATGTTATTAGGGCACCTGAGGCATTGTCTCCCTGGGACGAAAACACCATATGAATAAATTAAATTGCTTAACAATTTACTGCCTTTTCACAAAATCCCAAATGAGCTACCTGAGGCAACTGCCTCATTCTGCCTAATAGCAGAGCTATCCCTGCCTAAGGTCATCCTATGACCTTGAAATTTTTAACCCAGTTTTCCAGCCAAAGTCCAACATTCAGCCAGCTGCATTGCACACCCTACAATGTCATATTTTGTGCTCGGAATATACTTTCCTTTAACGTCTTTAAGTTCCTATTGTTGCAGATTTTTAAAAAGCCACCACAATCTCTTCTTTTGTTTTACCCCTCTCTGCTGGTTGCTTGCTGTTTCTTTTGGGTGCTTAATATCAGTATAGACCACTGGTCCATCTAGCCCAGTATTGTTCGTTTCCTTGGCAGCAAGCAACTCTCCAAGGTCTGAGGTAGAGGTCATTTCCAGCCAGTGCTGCCCAAGATCCCCTTAACTGGAGATATCAGTGACTGAACCTGGGATATTCAGCATGCAAAGCATGTGCTCTACCTTATGCTGATGCTACTTCTATTTTTAACATTCTTATTACCAACTCCAAGCCAGTTGCAGATTAGAAATCTAAATAAAAAAGTAGGACCTGCAACAAAATGTTGACAAGCATCCTCCCTCTAGCCAGCCACTCCTTCTGAGCATCTTATTCCACACACTCCATTCACTTTCTCTTTCCTAATTTCTGAAGCTACTGCTCGGTTCTTACTGGGTTAAAAAAAAACTACAAACCTAGATTTTCTCCTAAGCATGCGGGAACCTATCTCTTGTTTCCCTGTGGTCTCATCTTGGCTACGATTCTGGCAGCCCTCACCACCTGAGTTTGGTGTTAGGAGGAGTGGGGCATCCTTCAATATTACACTTTTTAAAACAACAACAACAGGTATGTGATATTCCCATGTACAGTTTGACATTTGAGCAGCATACACAGAATGCCCTCTGCGGTTGCATTAAATTTTTATTAACACATATTCGGAAAGCCCTGCCTAACAGGCCATGCATAGCTTCATCTAATAAAAACTGCATATAGAGCAACTATCTTTGTCCTAATTGCTTGGAAGACATTCAGACTGATTAGCAAAATGGAAATATAGAAAAACAGAAGGATTGTTGTGCTGAAGTTCAAAAGTGGCTTAGTGGGTGGAGTGGAGCTGCTTGCCATGGAGAAAGAGGTGAAGGAACAAGGTGGCATGGAGGTCTGCGCTGTGCAAACACACCAGTTTGGCTCTGCTAATGCGTTTGCACTGTGCCAACTCTCCCTCCACCTCTCCCCATCTCTTCTGTCTCCTGGTAAATGTGTAGTTAGCTCCATTCCACTCAGGAAGCCATTTCTACCTTCTGTTGCCTCAGGCAGCAGATGATGGAGTAGCTGCAATAGCAGCCCCACAGCTATTTCTCCAAGGACCCCCTACCACCATTCCCCTCCATTGGAGGACACAGCTCTGCCCACTACACTGTGTGTCCTGGACCCCCTAATCTGGCCTGGTGCCTCAGGTGCATTCGAGGATGCTATGCCATTGTCAGTGTCAAAATAAGATTCCACTGCTGGTCCAGTCGGCTTTTGTACATGGAATGTACAAAATGGGAGGGAGCAGCATATTGTCCTTTACCTCGAGCAGCAAAATGTCTTGGGCTAGCCCTAGTGTTAATGACAGGGCACTGAAGAAAACAGGTGGGAGGAGTTGTGGAGGAACTCTTGACACCTCTCCTCACCACCACCTCTAATGTCAAAGGTATATTTATACAGCAACATCCAGGGTGGTAGTCAAAGCAAATTTTAGTCAGAGTAGACCCATCAAAATGAATGAACATGGCTGAGTTAGAGCCATTAATTTCAATAGGTCTATTTTCAGTAATTGACTACCACCCAGAGTGGGATGGGGTAGGGAGTAAATTCTACCCATATATCTGAGACGAAATGCTCCTAGAGTACAGGCTTTCATGTTAGCTATTAGAAAAATTGCAAATGCGTGGATACAGTGAATTGCTGGCTGTTCCTTCAGTATTTGATTTTAATACATATGTGCTTATTGGTTCTTACACAATATTTCCCACCATCTGGGCAGCATCTGGAAAATCCCCAAAGAGGTAACAAATATTTATTTATCCTCATTTGGAAGTTATTTGCTTGGATTGCTACTCATTTAACCTGGGCTGTTTCAAAGATTCTGTAAATTATTTGTGATTTCTAATTAGCAGATTGCTGTAAAAAGACAGCCCTTGAGCCATATAAATAAAATATCAAACATGAACCACTCTAGTGTAAATGAAAGCTGAATTCTGAACTGAACTTCAAGATATTTGCTACTCATTGTGTTTTATATGCTTAGCAAGAGGGCGTCCTTTGGTTTGTTGTATTACTGAAGAGCCATAGCTTCCATGGTAATGGCAAGTCTTTGCTCCAGGAGCTGCTTAGATCCTTCCCTGATCTACAAAGCTATCTAATTTTAGATATCTTTTAAAATCTATCTAATTTTAGATGGATGTCCAGTGCTTAATTTGTAAAGTGAAAAGTGTCATGGTCCAGATAATGTTTTGGCAAACTAGCTATGTTTATAGACTAATTTTGGCGCTGAAGTTCAACTAGCTTCCACCACCCTTGTTCCATAATGAAGTAGAGAGGGTCCCCCCCCCCTTATAAAATGCCAGGATGACATTTAGGGCTCCCTTTGGGGAAAGGGTGGTATATAAAATGAAATAAACACAACTGTTCTGTGGCCAAAAAATGCAAAACGTCTGTTGGGGTGTGTGGCAGGTTTGGAATGGAGGCATGGCTGTCTGACTGTCTGGAACACCAAACAGAAACATTCCATGCTACAACATTTAACAGATCTCACTTGTACTGGTAAAATTTGGTGACAACACCAGTTCCCTGGCTTTCCCACACATCTAAAGTGGAGGCTGGGAATGTGCATTAGACCATAGCCTGGACTTAATTAACAGCCAAGAGTAGAATTTTTTAAATTCCTTGGATTTCAAGATAAAGACGGAAGGTGCTCCTAGCAGTGCCAGAACACAGTGCCAAATAAATCACGAGAACTTTTATTTTTCCCATTTGTTAGGATGTAGAGAGAGGTCAAAGGCATCTTTTGGAATTGGAAGTAGGGAGTGATCAATTTCAGAAGCAGAGGTTTAAACACAGCAAATGATAAATCTGTTCCTTTTCGATGAAGCTCATCTTTCTCAGTGTCAGTCTAAAAGGATGACTGAGTAGATAGGACTTCCGGGGCAGCGGAGTCTTTCTGACCTGGGAATTAAATTATTGCATTTTAAAACAGCCAGCTATTCTCTTGCTTATGACTGGGAAAAGTTCCCTTGTTCAGTGCTGTGAGAGTGGCTAGACTGCTCCTTGCCATCTTCCAGCCCAATGCATTTGCTGCCACAACAGGTACTGGATGTGAAGCCGTGCTGCTTCTGCTGGTGAACAAAAAGAGTCGGTGGCACAGTCTAATCACAGGGCTCTTCCAGGTTGCCTGTTTATTGAGCATTCATCTTGATTTAATTGCAGAGAAGATATACATCTTGCTGTCAAACGATAGTGCTTTTTTGAAACAACAACACATCACACAGAAACACAAAATTTTGCTTTTCGTGTGATCTCAGTGACTCCCACCTGAATGTGGGAACAGCCACCATTGAAAAGCATTGTGTAGGTATAGTGAAAAGGTATGTGAATGATATAAAATCTCTTGCCCATTCTGTGTCATATGCAATAGCCGCTTGAAACATGCAAGACATCATTTGATGTTGCTTTCCTCGAGTAACAAACGTGTACGAATTTCTCTAGAGCCCTAGAAGAAACCTTGGCACCTTGAAGGAATGGTACTTAACTTATTCAATTTTTTTACTGCCCTTCATCCAAGGATCGCAGGGCGGTTTCATAGGGCCACCTATGAAAATTCTGTGATTCTTTCTTCCTTATTACCACCTTCAGTAGGCCTAGATAATGACATCTGAAAAGCTTTTTACTTCATAGGACCAAACGGGAAATCTGTCAATATAATAAAGAATGAAATGTTCTGAATTGAGAGGCCAACCACCTGACTGTTCTTCTTACAAATCAAAGGATAATGTGAGAGAGTGGCAAAATTATGAATACTCCAGATGGCCTTTTTAAAACCCAGATAAGGAGGTTTGCCTGGAACTTCTCCATGCTCAGAGAAGTCAATGGGTGAATGTGTGTGAGTGTGTACACATGCACACATTCCTCATAAATTGTTTTTTACAACATGACATGAATTTATTTTTAAATAACACATAGTCATATCAATCAGTCAATGCAAAGGGCAAAAAGAAGAAGGAATCTACTTGGTCCTTTAAAGAGGCAGGATCTTATGGATCATTCCTGCCCTGGAATTATGGCTGCAGGGAGGAATACACTCCCTCAAGTCTGCTCATGTCAGGAGAGTTTTGGCACTCTAGCAAAGGAGAGGAAGGTTGGTTCTTGGAAACCAAATGTCCTCCAGCCTTTCTTCAGGTGTGATAACAAAGGAAATGGTCAGGCTACCTTGGAGCAGAGATTGAGAACCAGGTGCACTAGGTATATAACCAAGAGATGCAGGCAGCTGTTCAACCCTGACTGCTAATTAAGATTGGCAACAAACTATGTTTTGCAAGGCCTCTGAGGGTTACTAGCATATTCTGTACTGTATTTATATTTTATATTTGTTGTCAAGCCACTTTTTGGAGAAAGTTCTCCAAACACAGAATATAAATCCCAAAAGTAAATATGAAAAAAATGATGCTGTATTATTAATTTAAAAAATCACAACCAGCATTGTTAATATTTGGGAAAATAAAATATTCTGTGGAAAGCTAGATTCCCCCTTATCACATTTCAGCAAGTGGCTGAAAACATGGCTCCAAATTAGCTGTTGCTGAATAAGTCTCTAGCCTCCATGTCCTTCCTTGGTTGTTAGCACTATTAGGATCACCACCACCCCAACCCACTGTGGGTTAAATCACAGAGCCTAGGACTTGCCGATCAGAAGGTTGGCAGTTCAAATCCCTGTGACGGGATGAGCTCCTGTTGCTCGGTCCCTGTTCCTGCCAACCTAGCAGTTCGAAAGCACGTCAAAGTGCAAGTAGATAAATAGGTACCGCTCCGGCGGGAAGGTAAACGGCGTTTCCGTGCGCTGCTCTGGTTCGCCAGAAGCAGCTTAGTCATGCTGGCCACCTGACCCGGAAGCTGTACGCCGGTTCCCTTGGCCAATAAAGCGAGATGAGTGCCGCAACCCCAGAGTCGGCCATGACTGGACCTAATGGTCAGGGGTCCCTTTTCCTTTACCTAAAATCCAGCATTTATTGTCATGAAATCTTTAGGAGTTTTTGCCTCTTATATTCTGGTTCTTCCCTCACCCCCCTGAAGCAACTGTGTACATTTGAAAACGAAGAAAAGACCTACTTCTGAGAATAATTGGTACACATCTACCTTCCCCTCAGAACTTTCTGACGAATTTCCAGAGAGCTGGACAAATCTGCGCCTTTCCCTGCCATGAAAAGTTAATCACACTTGTTCAAATTGTTAGGGAAGTTCCTGCTCTTGGGATCATGGTGGTCTGGCTTGCATAGCTCAACTAGGGGTGTGGAATAAGGGATGGAGGCTCCTGCCTTTTGCCTCTTGAATCCCAAACTTTTTTTTGTTTGGAGTTACAGAAGGACTACTGATGCCCTTAGATGTAGAAACCCAGCCCAGTGACAGCCAAATAAACGTATCTCTTTGAAATCCATGGGCTTTAGGCATTAACTGAGTACATCGTTTCTGTTGATTTCAGTAAGATTTAATGACAGCTAATTTCAACTGGGTTGTACCCTGGATGTTTTAGCATTTTCTTTGATTGTGTTGGACTTACATTGCAGTTCTACACATGTATGTTCAGAAGTAAGTCCCGTTGGGTTCACATATACTTCTAAGTAAACGTTTATATGACTGCAAGATTAGTTTCTAAAATTTTAAAGGATCAGACAAGAAGTCTCACTTGATGAGTGGTTAAAATGTAAATTATTTTAATGCTTTGAATCATTTTGAAAGGAACTTAATTATTCCAGGCAAATTATTCCAAGTTTTAAACTTAATTTGGGGCACTGTTCTAGTTCATGTAGAACAAAAACCCAATATCTAAGTCTAACAAATGAATAGCATCAGCTGACAAAATATTTTCTGTGCCCACAGTTACCAAATTTCATATCATTTTCAAAATGCTTTCATAGATCAAGCAAAAGGAAGGATGCAGCAGAATATCTCACAGAGTGTTAATTAGGTTCTTATTAGTGAAAAACCCATCCTGCTCTTAAACCACAATTACTCTGAAGTAACCTACATCCACGTACATATGTTGAGGATTGCATAGCTAGTAAAACCATTTCCCCAATTAGCAAGATTTGTATCTTGAGTGTGGATACTCATGGCAGCCAAATGTAGCAGAATGAGTAAAATTGTAATTGGCAGGTAGCAACATAGTTGCCAGGGACTCTGTGGGAGCTGCTAGCATTGTTGCTATGTTGGCTCTTTTTCTGCTGCTATTATTTGTGCTTTTGATTTCTGACGCCGAGGAGCACAGAATCCTAACTACATTTCACCAGCATTAGCCCTGGCATAGGGGCGGCTATCTTAGCTGCACCATAGGAACAACCTGACTTTATCCCGAGGCATGAAAAGATAGTGGCAAGTTACATCGTTGTAGAACACTGCATATAATTGCATCACAATAGAGCAAATGTATTATATGGATCCTATTCCCCTGGAATTTGTCATTCCAGAATGTAATCAGCAATGTTCCTCATTCTTAGAATCTATTTCTTTCTTCATTAGCTGCTCTTCCGCAGTGCATTAGGTTAGTCACTGTTAACATATCCCATATTTCTTCAAACCGTCTGAGACTAGGAGTGCTGCCTTCCCCACGCCCATACTTTAGCTATGTTTGCTTTTGCAGTGGAAAGGATCAATCGTCTTTTTTCATGGCTTCTTGTCCCAGTTCAAAATTCTGCCCTGATCTAATTTTAATTTTAAACCAGCATTTCTGGAAAAGCACCTACGGGAACTTTCAGGATCTTCTTGAGCAGTACCAGGAAACCAAATCAGGCAAACTTTCTCTATTCTATTCCAACAGCCAGAAAAAAAGATGAGTTTTGACTGGAGGGAAAGTGGTGGTCTTTACGGAAATCTCTGTGTGTAGGGAGTTGTGTGATTAGCCATAGATCTGTGTTTCAGTAGACTTTCAGTGAATGAAAGAAGGTTCAGATGCAGCATGAGAAAATGTCACAGCTAGTCCAAAGATCTGTGCTGAGTGAGGCTGTAGGGAAATAAAGGATGCCAGCAGAGCATGCTGGTCACAGGAGGATGACATTCCTCCATACTTTGAGGTCCTAGACAAGCAGCCAAGTCTTTGAAGAATCTGAAGCATTCCTACCACCAGGAAGAATGACAAGAAAATATACACCACTTGGCCCAAGTCAACGTGGACACACTGGCTCCACCTGCCACTTCCACACTTAACTTAAGCTGTGAAAGAAAGGCTAAAGAAGGAAAGGAAAATCTGTACACTACAAACATGAAACATAAGTGACACCGGACAAACTTAAGATGTTGTTGTTGTTGTTGTATAGTCGTTTAGTCGTGTCCGACTCTTCGTGACCCCATTGACCAGAGCACGCCAGGCACTCCTGTTTTCCACTGCCTCCCGCAGTTTAGTAAAACTCTTGCTGGTTGCTTCGAGAACACTATCCAACCATCTCGTCTTCTGTCATCCCCTTCTCCTTGTGCCCTCCATCTTTCCCAACATCAGGGTCTTTTCCAGGGAGTCTTCTCTTCTCATGAGGTGGCCAAAGTATTGGAGCCTCAGCTTCAGGATCTGTCCTTCCAGTGAGCACTCAGGGCTGATTTCCTTAAGAATGGATAGGTTTGATCTTCTTGCAGTCTATGGGACTCTCAAGAGTCTCCTCCAGCACCATAATTCAAAAGCATCAATTCTATTAGTTGTATTTAATTTTGGGTTGTTTACTTCCTCTGATCACTAGTCATGAGGTTCCCACATCTCCTGACTTCTACAAAAAGAAAAAGAAAAAAAGAGTAATGTCTGTACTCAACACAAGGAAACTAACATCAAATCAACTGGGGGCTTTTTTGCATGCTGTTTATAGTCTGTTTTGTTTAGTTTTCTATGAGCACTTATTTATCCATATATTAATGAGTGTTTGTCTTTAAAGATGATGCTGTAATTGAAGTGCGCCATAAAGCTATGCAGCAGAACTTCATTATGTCTAGTGTGATCTATTATTAAGCAGTAAAATAAAACTAATCAGTAAATGGGTGTTTACACAACTCCTCACTTAAACTCACAATGGAAAATAATGTAAATAAAAATGCTTCTGACAGTAAATAGGTGCCTTGGGGACAAATACTGGTTATGTTTGTTAATGTTTTTAGTGCCTAAGACTGTGAACTATATATTCTAGTGGACTGAAGTAAGTGTGACTATTCTGGAGACAAAGGGATGAAGATTACTGTTTAATTATAATGTACAATATTTTAGTGATAGCAATGAAGATACAAACTTCTAGAACATTTCCTGGGAATTAATTAATGACCTAAGAGATGTTAATGGCTGAAAGTAAAACTGAGGGGCATTAACTTCAACTAGGCCATTAAGTCCCCAGAAAATACTTTGTGCAATTTGGAATTTCTTGTCACAGTCTTGCTATTAATGGTATACATCACAATTAAAGTAGTGAGAGCAATTTCCATGGGCTTTCTGAGAAGCAAGATTGTACTCTGAGATGTTAACTGTTTCCCACCTATGTTAGTATTTCTGGAAATATTGCAGCTTGCAAGTGTCTTGGAGGCCACAATGCATCAGGGTGTTGGTAATAAAAAGAGAAGTAGATAATAAATCTGAACCTCATCTAAGGGGATCAATAATTGAGAAATTATCTGAGAAACTGACATATTAGCTCAGTTTTCACAATCTACAAAGCTAGGACCTACCTTTAATCAAAAGCTTTTTATATGCTAGTTTTTTCTGTTTTCTCTTTAGGGTGACCCAAATTAGGGTGAAAAGGAAGCCACTGGGTTGGGGTTTTGTTTATATAGTTGCGGGGGAGAAAAACCACACTTATCAATGGTGTATCTGCGGTACCTTCAGCATCATTCTTAAAGGTAAAGGAATTCTGTCCTCATTTCCCTATGATCACTCTTTGATCTGTCTCTGATTCTCTTCTTTTCTTTGAGCCCCTCCAGATTGGCATTGTATTGTGAGAGTATTCTGCAACATTTTTTGTCACAAAAATAGTGTGTTACTGGTGAATTGGTTCTGCTTTGCTTTGTTCAGCTATGCTTCCCTAATGATACCACATTATTGCTGGGCTTATAGTGCAACAAATTCAAAAGAAAACAAATCACAACATTAATGTTATGAAAAGTTATGGGCTTTCAGCAGGAAGTTACAGGATATGCACTGAATGGAAATAAAGCAGTATAATCACCCCACATGTTCTGGAGGTGCAAGTAGTATTGAAAGCATCATGAGCACAAATTAGCATGAATGTGAAATAACACAACTGGGAGAGCCCATTAAGAACAAGCCCAAACATTCAAACAAAAAGTAATGGCAATGCTGGTGCAATCCACATTAGGCCAGTGCAAGTCCAACTGCCAAGTAGGTGTCAGCCTACCAGCTAAAGACCAATGGCCCTACTAATGAGAGGGCTGTGCAGCCAAGACGGAAAAACGTATGAGGAAGAGATGTTCATTTCTATATGGGCTGGATCTTTAAACAAAATTAAGACATTAAGTTCTACACCAGTTTGAGGAAGGTGGAACACTTCTAGGAGTATGAACTATGAAGCCAGTCTAAATAAATATTAGGAAAGAGAGTCCAGCTACATAAGTCTGGTCTTGGACAGTGTGTGGGAAAGGGTTATTCATCAAGATGAGTAAACAGCGCTCCTTGTACCAGACTGATCTCCTTCCTAGATTTCTTGGAAAATCACACATTATGTGTTGTCCACACTGCAGCTTGCCAGAGCTGATCTGTTTAATGTTAACTTGTAGAGCTTCCCCCAATTTGGCATCAGATGTTCACTTTGGTCAAATGAGAAGTGAACCCCATTTTTGCACAGCTGTAGATTTATCACCTGCCTAAATGGCTGACATTACTTCCTCCATGCTCTTTACAGTGCCTTTGCTGCTCATACAGCTTTCTCGGATTTAAGAAAATGTAGGATAATTTTTAATGTCATAGAGGACCGAACTGTCACAAATGCACAGAGGTTTTGTTGCAGGTAATATGCACAATTGTGCCAAGAACATGCACTAAGCAAGGTAACTTCAGAGCTAAACAAGTTAAATGGATACCCGATCAACCATTGTGTCAAGTGGAATGGACAAAGCCAAGCAGGAAGCAAAAACAGCCTGGGCTGTACAATGGCAACCACAGTAGCTGGATGACAATCTGCCTTCATCCCCACATAATCTTGTATCACATCACATTTTAGTGCAGGGGTGGATAGGGCTGCTTTCCCTTATGGGGCTGCAGGTGTAGTCAGAGGCAAAGTTGTGTGGAGTAATGGGTGTCAGTGTTTTCTTCGTCCAGTACGCTACATACCAGCTTACACAAAACCCAAAGGTTTACACATGCACATCTCTCCTTCAAGGCAAGCAAGAAGCATTTCCTCAGCTCAAGGAAACATTTGCGCCAGGCAGAAGCACTCAAGGATGGCACAGACTGGGGCCAGTGAGGGGAATGGCCTGGAGAAGTGTACTAAGGGCTGGATATGGACTCTCAGGTGTTTTTCAGTTCAGCTGCTGCACATCAGCTGTGGCATGAATAAACTCCCAAAGTACCTGTTCCCATGGTGAATCTATAGCATAGATAGTTCTGAAAAAGAGCTGTTGTTGTTTTTCCAAAAAGCTGAATTATGTGGAAGACCAAACAAGCACTTGAAGAGTCCGCCAATTCATTATCTGGAAATATGAAAATTCTCAATGGCAGAGAAACTGAACAGTATCAATACAAGTTCTGATGACACAGATAGAGGCACCAGACATACACAAAGTGTTTGTCTCCTTTTGAGCGTTTCTTACCCACTTTCCCCTAGACTTAATGGGGTTTGGGGACATCTTTCTGAAACTTTGTTATGAATCGCGAACAGGCTTCATTTGTTTAAATAGGGTAAAAAGAAATGGCTCATTGTGTGTTCAGAGGTAATTTCTCCCCAGACATATACAACAGCTTTTGTATTCTGATATTCTTTTATTTTGACAGCCACAATTAAAATGAAACAAACTGAAATTGCTTGGAAAGAAGGTGTAATCTTTGGCACTGGACACAGTTCCTCCAAACACAACAATATCTATCTATCATCTATCTATCTATCGATCTATCTATCATCTATCTATCATCTATCTATCATCTATCTATCATCATCTATCTGCACATACATCTTTGGTAATATTTGCAAAAACCAAGGTTGCTTCAGACTTCTTGAAAAAAAGGAAGGGTAGCATTTCTAGAACATTAGTAATATTTTCATACTTCGAGTTTTATTTAAAAAAAAAGGTTAAAGAAAAATATATATTTAGGAATGTCAGTAAATTGTCTATATTAATTCATGTATGAAATATTCTAACAGGAGCTACTAGTTTTTAATAATTTGCAGCTAAAGTCCCCCTCAAATAAGTAACATTTTAATATTGGAATCTAAAGCATGTTTACACAATTATTGTCATTTATGTTGGTGATGTATGTTATATGTACAAGAATATGGGGGAAATGTACCCAGTGGGCTGCTAGTGAATTGTGTAGCTTATTTTCTAGTGTAGACTTTGAAGCCTTGACTGCAAGACTTTCTGGCTACACAAAGTGATGTGATAAAATTAGCTGAAGGATAACCATAATGCTCACAAGAAACTGAGTTTGAACAGCAGAGTTGGGAGTTATTCAGATATGCTGAAAGCAAAGATGCAATGAAAATGATGTTACAGGATGCCATTGTATGCTATTATTTTACATGTTTTACACAGATGAAATTTAACCTGGAGAAACAAAGACCAGTCCCTTTTATTTCCTATGTTCAGGTTGTGAGGCTGTGTACTTATGGTACATTTAAAGTGCCCCCACCCAAGAATCCTGGGAAATGTAATTTTTAAAGTGTGTTGGGAACTGTAGTTCTGTGAAGGGTAAACTACAGTTCTCAGGAGTTTTTCAGGGAAATCATGTACTTGATTGTGCTTTAAATGTATGGCATGTATGCAGCCAAGGGATGTGGGTGGTGCTGTGGGTTAAACCAAAGAGCCTAGGACTCGCCCATCAGAAGGTCGGCGGTTTGAATCCCCACGATGGGGTGAGCTCCCGTTGCTCGGTCCCTGCTCCTGCCAACCTAGCAGTTCAAAAGCATGTAAAAGTGCAAGTAGATAAATAGGTACTGCTCCGGCAGGAAGGTAAACGGCGTTTCTGTGCGCTGCTCTGGTTCGCCAGAAGTGGCTTAGTCATGCTGGCTACATGACCCGGAAGCTGTATGCCGGCTCCTTCGGCCAATAAAGCGAGATGAGAGCTGCAACCCCAGAGTTGGTCACGACTGGACCTAATGGTCAGGGGTCCCCTTTACTTGCTTTTATGTATGCAGACACAGAGTTCCTGCTTAATGTAGCATGAATGATGTCATCTACACAAAGGAGGGATGTATCAGCAAGCATAAGGAAACTGCAAGGTGCAGAAGTACAGAAACTAGGGGAAATTCTCCAAAGTATGTGTGCAGAGGGGGACTGTCAAAGCAAACCAAGGAGGACTGAGCATGTTCGGTGACCAAAAAATACTCACTGAACATTGGGGGCAAGACAGAAAAAAGAGTGAAGGAAAATGGAATGGAGTGGCTGAAATTCTCAACAGCAGCAGGTCTTGCTTCGTAAAGAGACATTCTATTGAGGGCCCATTTGTTTGTTTCTTTAAAAAAGGTTATAAACAGAATTTCTTTTTGTCAATTGAAATTTACTTTACCAGATATGGATTGCACACTTTAGTGCAAAATACTAGAGGAAAACACCAGAGTCCCAACAATACAGTATTTTTTCTCTATATGTGTGTGTTTATAGTTTTTACCTAGTCAAGGCAAGCAGGAATACCTTGCCTATTTTTATGCTGTGAGAAGCTTCATACTTTGAGGTTTTTAAAAAATCACAAGTTAGCTAGATCTGATTTCCTCTCCTCCTCCACTGTGTAAAAGCTACTGTCCCCAAACTGTGTAGCCTCAGTGATGTGCTGTAGAATAGTTTGTAGCCTCAACAGAAAACTTTGGTTTCACCAAAATTAATAGCCCAAATGACCAGTTGTTGTTGTTTTTATGCCAGCCTGGATTTAATTCATTTGATGTTCCTAAAATTCAAATATGCATTCTCAGATCAAGCATCCTCTATAAGCACAATTAATTTCACTGTGGACTAAGTTTTGTGTATCTCCAAGACTGGAAAGATTAGATGAACAATTAGCGGAACTTGCTTAAAAGAGCCCTTTTGCCTGCTGCACCAGTAACCAGGATGTATAGTTACAGATAGGTAGCCGTGTTGGTCTGCCATAGTCAAAACAAAAAATTTTTTTCCCTTCCAGTAGCACCTTAAAGACCAACTAAGTTAGTTCTTGGTATGAGCTTTCGTGTGCATGCACACTTCTTCAGATACACATTGAGATGTGTATTCTTCAGATACACATTCAGATACACTTCTTTAGTCCTATACATTCTTCAGGATGTATAGGACTTCAATGGAGAAGCTAGGTACTTCTTTTTAGAGTTAGCCCTATTCAAGGCTATATTTCTAACCACACTTGTTAGGACTCAAGGCAGCAATTCTGTGCACACTTACTGGGGATGGGGGTGGGGAGGGGCGGAGAAGACCCCACTGCGCACAGCGCAGACATTACTTCTCTCAGTAGATGTGCATCAGATTGTGCTGCAAATCCACTGAAATCACTGGAATTCACTTCGGTGTACCCATGCTCTGAGCAGAACGCCGGCGCCAGTTCCTTCAGCGGACTAAAACACAACCCTTCTGTCGTGGGCGGCCAGGTGTTGAGATTTACTACCACCAGGTGGGGGGAGTGATGGTCATTTTATCCGCACCCTGATCCTGTGCTACGTGAGACAAAAGGGACACCTTTCAAGGTAAGCAAGTTTCGATTCTGACGTAGGCAGACAAAACTATTTAAAATCCAAGCACTTCCGCTCACTGCACTCCTCCATGTAGACCTAGATGCGCCTGGCTCGGCTGTGCAACGGATTTGTGACCGCAGCAAAGGAGAGCGTGCGCTCTTATCTCCTAGCGCGCGGCTCGACTTCCCGTCGCCTCCTCTCTCCTTTCTTCCACGGTGGGGGCAAGCTTGAAGTTTACCCGCCGGCGGCCCTTTCGGGGGCGGCGGGAAAGTGTGCAGGCGCGTGTGCGCGTCCGCAGTGCGCGCGCGCCGTGGAAGGCGAGGGGGCTCCGCGTGGCCTCTCTCTCTCTCTGTGTGTGTGTGTGTCTTTCTCCCCCTCACCCCGGCCCGCCCGCCTCCCCCGCTTCCTCTCTCCGAGAGGCCGCGTGGGTGGGTGGTTAGCTGGCAGGGAGAGCTGGGTGGGTGGCTGCGCGGCTGCTTGGGAGGGGGCGCAGACAGGTGGGCTGGCCCAGTGTTTCAGGCGGTCGTGGTCGGCGACGGGAGGAAAAGGAAGGGGGCGGCCGGGAGAGCAGCGGAGTCAGGTGACTTGACTGACGGACTGACTCTCTCCGCGTGTGTGTGTGTGCGCGCGCTGTGCGCCTCAGTCAGGTTGTGGTGCAGGCGGGCGGAGGGGGCGGCCTGGCTGTGTGTAGGCAGCAGGCAGGCTGGCGAGAGAGCTGCGCGCACCGAGCGGCGCCAGAGGCGCCTGGAGACTCGGGCATGTGATAAAAAGCAAAGAGGGAGGAGGAGGAGGGCGAGGAAAGAGGGGAGGGCGCCGGCTATAGATGCGCCGGGACTTCGCAAGCGAGGGCAGCCGGCGGGAGAAACGTGCCTGGGAGAGAGCACGCGCTCGCGCGCTCCTCCTTCCCTCACGCGCTCCCTCCCGGGGAGGGAGTAGCGGCTCGTGGACCTACGAGGCGAGGCGGGGAGCTCGCTCTCTCCCTCCCTCCCTAGGAATCCCAAGCGGCGAAGGAGCGGCACCCGCAGTGCGAGGCTCCCCCTGGCTGTTTGGAGCGGGCTGAGCGAGCAGGGGCGGGCGAAGGGGGAAGCCCAGGGAGCTGCAAGGAGCCGCCGTCGCCGCCGCCACTTCATCCTGCGGCACCAGGAGGCAGCGAGCGCGAGAGGAGAAGCAGCCCATGTGCGCAGGTGGGCAACACCCGTTTCCACCGCATTGTCAGCCCCGGGTGGCTGCAGCCATGCGGGCGGCGGCGAAGAAGGGGGGCGAGTAGGGCACGAGCCAATCGGGAGACCGGCTGCTGCCTCGGTGGGGTCTGTTTGTGTGTCTGAGGGAGAGATGTAGCGCACAACTTGCTGCCTTGCTTTTGCTGGATGGAGGTGCAGGGCTGCAAGAGTGAGTGGTTATTCGCGGTGGTGGTGGGGGGTGGCAATCGGTTGTTTTGCTCCTCACCCCCCCTTCCATTGGCTGTCTAAAAATACATATGCATGTAACTGCACCTATAGCTCTGTGTGCGTGTTGTGTGGCTAATGGCAACGGAGAGGGTCCCCCCCCCCTTTTAGCGTGGCTTGCTTATGTTTTGTTTTTTTACTTGGGGTTTTGGACCGAAGAAGTACCGAAGCGAGGGGCAAGAGAGTAAGAGCAGCGTGTGTGCCTCTTGACAAGTGGCTCGGCGTCGTCGAGCGGGCAGGGAGCCTGGCATGTGCAGAACACAGCAGTTCTAGAGTAGTAATTTCCAGGGAGAGGGAGACGAGTCCGCTGCTGTATGTGCTGTGCAAGATATACAGTGAAGCAGTACAGTCTGGTGTTAGATAAAATTGCTGCTGTCCATGCGTGTTCAGATTTTGGGTTAAACGCATCTAACACAACAATTCTGATGACTGGCAGGAAAGTCGTGCATGTGGGGAAAACAAAACCTCTTATAGGAGACAGCTTGTCTCGCTTTTCTGACTAGCAGAGTATGAGAATAATATTACCATGGCAGGGGAATCAGGGCTGAGGGTATTTGTTGGAGAGCAATGTGTTAAATTGGTTGCATGAAACACTCTTGATTCTAACACAGAAGTACTCTTTAGAAAATGGACAATGCGGCAACATGTACGTTGCAACTTAAATAGAATGGAGAAAACTTCTATCACAGAAGTACGCTAGGCTTCCGCTGCAATCTTGTATGCCCTTGGAATTAACGTGGCTTACTTTTGAGTAGGCACCGATAGGGTTGCGGTGGAAACCTCTGTTTACATTTTTAGCATACGTGGTTTGTGTACTAGCTTCTGATATGTATATGGGTTGTCTTTATAGAATAACCATAACGTTTAAATAGTTGCTTATTGCACATTTGTGTGTGTGTGTGTATTTCATACAAAGCTAATCAGGGATGTTTTAATGTTGCTATATATGTTATTGTAACCCCCCCTGAAAGCTGTAAAGTATTAAATATTAAGACAATGAATGCATCTTATTTTTCCTAACCTTTACATGGTCTTGAGTTAATATAGAAGAAATACTTCAAGGATGCAATCCTGTACTTAAATTGCCTGGGATTAAGCCCTACTGAATGCACTGGGACTTTCTTTTGAGTAGACGTGCATAGAATTGTGCTGCAAAAGAAACTGTAGCTATCTTTATGCCTATATTATTAGTGGGAATGATTGAGTCTCTTTAACACAATCTAGGCTAGAGTTTGGATGTGACATGAGACTACCAAGAGATTTAATAGATGTCTAATTTCTTCTGTTGACTATAGATGGCAGTGTGGAAGCCAAATACAAACATTGGCAGAAGTTATTTTCTCTCTACCTGAGAAAATGAAGAGAGTGTACACATGACTAGGCTTGGGAACTTGAGAAACCACAGGTATGTAAATTGATTAATCTAACTGCCTATAGTGCTCCTAGTATTTACCAAATTTTGACAGTTTCAAAAGCCAAAAGGTACAGAAAAAACATAGCAGCTTGAAAGTAGAATACTAGTTTGAAAGAATCAAGGAGGGCTGGTATGCATGGACGAGATCCCTTGAAAGCTATGCTCTAAGGTTTTTCTTCAATATCATGCTCAGTAAGTCCAATGTCGTCTTCTGCTACTACTGCTAAAATCATACGTTTCAGTTCCGCAAAACAATGATTTCTGGCACAAATAAGCTAATTAAGGCTGGCATTTCCCTTTTAAAGCTGCCTAATTTACTTATTTCCTGAGCCTCAGTGCATTCAAAAGCAAGTTAAATTAAAATCAATGTGATTTTAATTTATATAAAAGTGTTTAGAAGAGGGGTGCCAGCCAATGGCGGTTTCAGAATTACTGTGGAATCCTATCTCTGTAGAGATAAGGAAAGTCAAGATGTTTTACTGAAAATATGTGGACAAGAAATATATTTTCTGGGGATCCGCAATGCACTGAACAGTGATGAGCATGTCTTTTAGACAAGCAAGAAACAGGTGGTGTCTCTGATCTCCGGTTTTTGGAGATCGGAGTCATAGGCTTTTGGAAAAACGAGTGCTTATAAAAGCCATAATGACATCAGGAATGAGCTGCCACCCTTCTGCTGGCTCAGAAGAAAAGAGGATCCTCTGAATCTCAGCATGAGGTATGGTGGAGCCCAAACCCTTATTTGAGGCTGTTGCTGCTTTGAAATGCCTCTGAAGCTCAGCATGACATCAGAGGGAAGGTCTCAACCTACTCTAAGCTCAGGCGAAGGGTGAGCACACACACACTGATGTTTCGGTGGGATTTGGAAGCAGCACGTTTGAATGCTTCCAATGTTCAGTTTGATGCAATGGCTGAGAACTCACTACTCTCCTGATCCAGGACAGGGGCAGGGTTGGTAGTTCCCATAAATTTTGGCTGGCTGCCAAGGCTAGCAAAAGTTTTCAGCTGCTGATTGTAGTCTGCAGATTACACTGTCGTAGGAGAGAGGCTGTGTTTGGTTAAATCTCACATTTGATATTCTTATGTCTGCTGATCATAAACTGATTTGCTTGTTGTATCGTACCAGTGTGTTTAACCATGGCAACTGCATGCACTGAAATGGATTTTTACAGTGTGAATGTACTGATTATTCTATATAAAACTCTGGTAATTTACAGTCTTTTTAAATAAATATATAAACAGCAAACACTGTTTAATGTGTTTATATATATATATATATACACACATATACATACAGTATGAGAGAATAATGAACATGTGGATGCAGAATTAAAGTAATTAACAATGTATTTTCATTAGCTGATAAAATTTCAATTAGCTATATAGAGATGTCTTTAAAAATGAATATAGACATTTCCAAGAGCTTTCAAAGAATATAATTCAGAGGCATTTACAGCAAATAAGTTGCAAAAACCAGGACTTTGAATGTTACTTCAATATAAGTGCCTTTACAGTATTGGCTAATGCCAATATATATCTATTTTGCTTTATTCCTTTTCCATGTGTCAAAAGGAGTTTTTAAACCAATCTCTCCTTAGAGAGAGAACTGAACTAAGTAAAGTAAAAATAAACATTTTTGCCCTGTTTCTTTAAATACCTTGCAGTATTCAAACACATGCATACTTGTACCTCTATCCTTAAAGTACTCATTGGGAGATCTGAGATCGATAGGATTTATAACATGTGGCATAATTGATATATAAAGGTAAACAGAACTTGCCTGCTATGCAGCATTTGGGCTTATGAACATATGAATTTGAAAGCTTATTGGATTAATTGTATTACTGGCAGGTGTACATCAGAATGAAAGCATAAATTCATAGCCATACATATAAAAATGTGGTAGTATGTCGTCGTATTACAGTAAGCAGTCATAAAATATTAACAGTAATGTCTAATGTAAGTGAAGCAGTAGGCAGAGTGCTCTACTGAGGGTTCTTATTACAGAGACTTCACTAGTCTACAAGTACCATTACTGTACATTGTGATGAATTGCCATAAATAATTGAAATAAACTGTCATCGCATTCAGAGTGCCTGATCTGTTTTTTTGGCGTGTTCACAAAGTAATTGGGAGAAAAACTCTTCCATTCAGAGAGATTCCACAGCTGCTTTCTGTAAGTTGATGAGGGTATACTATACGAGCGTCAAATTGCGTGTATTCATTATCAAAAATCTCGGGGGAAAGTTTCTGTTGCAGACAGGTTTCTTCTTTTCCCCGGTTCTCTTTGGGGCTCCACTTTCCGCAGTTCAGCCATCTCGGCAGCTTGCATTCCTGCTGTTTTGAGTGCTACACAACATGGATCCTTGCATTCTTTTTTGTGTGAGTCAAACCACGCAGATAATGATCAAACACTGGATTCCAGCCAAAAGGCAGATGCTGATGGTTCTTCTTCCAGACAAACTCCAAGGATGGAGAGCCTGTGAGCACAGATAGCATCCTGAAGCACTTACCTGCGTTGGAAGAATTCATTGTAACAGCAAATCCTTTCAAGCTCCAGCTGATCTCCCGAGGACAGTATTAACAGAGCATGGGAAGCCTCTGTAGCCCAAAGCTAGAGCAGCTGCTTTGCAGAAGGTCCCAGGTTCAGTCCCTGGGCCATTTCCAAGTAGAAATGGAAAAAGGTTTCCTGCTTGAAACCTTGGAGAGCCACTGCCAGTCAGTGGAGGCAGTACTGAACTGGGTGGCCAATGGACTGACTCAATATAAGGCAGCTTCCCATGTTTCTAGGAAAGTGGAAAGCATAGGACAGAGTTTACTCCCCATTTGTAAACCAGAAAAAGTCCTGTTATGAGAGGAAAGGCAATGGATATTTTTGCCTAAATGGATTTGCTACGGTGGGGCTCAAGTCCTGGAACCTTTATGCAGGTGCAAAGAGTTGAGGAATTGTGTGTTTATAGCAGGGTACTAGTTTCAATGCAAAGGTCAGTAAATAATATGGAGGAAAGCTGAAATATAAATAACACCCCTGATTTACCTGAAATCCTTGTGTCCATTGTAAGAATAGTCGTAGCTTACTAGTATGGGGATGGAGTAACCTTTGTTTCCTTTGCTGTGCAACACACATAAATCTTCCTAAAGGCTTAATCAGGTGGTAGAAACTTTGGTGTCTTTTTCATTCTATGCTAGTTCCAGATCCAAGCTATATTTTATTACTGGGGGGAGCAGGGCAAATAGTTGTTCTTCGAAGCAACCATGTGGGGAATCTGAGGTTTGCAGATGGGGCTCTCCTATCCTTGCATAGCTGTCAACTTTTCCTTTTTCTTGCAAGGAATCCCATTTGGAATAAGGGAATTTCCCTTAAAAAAAGGGAAACGTTGACAGCTATGTATCATTGCAGCACAGCTTGTAAGGAAGGAGGTGGTTACAGGCTTGAAGGACAGCTTTGACCTTGTAAAAAGCATGAGTGCAGGGCAAGAAGTTTGGGATGTGGATTGAGAATGTGAGATCTCACAGGAGCTGAGTGGTGAGAAGAATCCTATATATGACATTTCTTATGTCTTATGTCTTGGGGTATAGGCACATAGTGCAGGGATGACAATAGCAACATTCATGATTGCTCATGGTGGGAACAAGCCCCCAAAGTCTTGCACATGGTTTAACAAACCATAGTTATGTTTTACGACAGTAAAGGGTTTGGGTTTTCTTTAATAAAAATTATTATTATTGAATTGCTTCCTATGAAACATCTCAAAGTGATTTTACAATATCAGAAATACATACATATAAAGCAATTCCAAATATAAACACAGTGCTACTTAATGCTACGCTATGGCTAATCTACAGTGAAAGCTTCCCATCTCTTTGCAGCAGTACTAGAGAAGGAGAGTGATAAGGGAGCATGTGATCTTAGGGGGAAGCAGTCACTGAGGCCTGGTGCATCAGTATCACCAGGCATGTGTTTCCAGGAGACCATTGTGCTTGGGTAGAAATTCTGCCCAGTGGCCATAGAAGAAGCATGGAGGAAAGTTGTTCTGGAGCTTGGTAAGGTTTTCGGTCTGCAGAGGGGAATAGTTGTATATCAGCTAGGCACCTATCAGGTGATGATATGTATATGGAAGATTCCATGTACCTTTCAAATTCTTTTCTTGGCAATTTGAGGAATGGTATTGGAGTGTTTGTGAATAAGCTTGTGGGGCAGTGAAGGGTGTGGACACAGGTGGCTGCTTCTCATGGCAGCAGACCATGGAGAAAGGGTCCCCTAGTCTGAAGAGCATTGGAGCAGGTGAATGCAAAGTTTTATCCCTACAAAGCAGCTGAGCAGGTCATTTACAGGGTTGAAGGAACTTGCTAGCTGGTGAAGTAGGCAGCTCTCAGCAGCACCTTGCCGCTGATGGCTGTTAAATGATTTTTGTTAAGGAGCTTACAAGGATTCCCTTGTGTTCGTTTTTGTATCTGTTGGGAACTTGGTTGTGCCAGGAGATTGGGTGAGTGGACTTTGCATCATACAGTTTTTTTTCTTCTGGGATGGTCTTGAGTTAAACGTTTCCTGTGTTTAAGAACTCTGGTAAATGTGTGGCCTTGTTAAATCCCAAACTGGTGTCTCCTTAAACAGGTGATCCCTGCTTGCTTTGATCTAAAATCAGTCCCATTTGATTCCAGTATCTTTTTCTTTGGTTTCCTGCATTAGATCAGGCATGTACATGCCTATGAAAGTTTTCTACTTGGCATCATTCCAGAAAACAGTACTCTGTCTCCGTCTTTGGCATTGTTTGTGGTGAGTTGTGGCATTCATGCAATGTTCCCACAGCTAGTGGCTAGCTGGTAAAATGCTGTTGCTGGAAGTCATGTTGGGCAGAAAAGGAATTTGGCAAGAAAATGTTGCCTTTTAAAATTTAGTAAAAGGGCTAGAAGCCAGAAGGAATATTAGATAAGAGAATCATAGACCCTTCTGCTTCATTTTTCTCTGGTCACAGAGCATTGGGAGTAGGTTTTTGATATATAGATATATAGTGTATATACTGAAATTGGCTGTTGGTAGCATATAAGGCACTTAAGTAAGGCACTGGATACAGAAGAAGAGTTTTGAGCGTGCCTTTATCTCATTCACATGATGGTTTGTACTTGGTTAACCTAGTTAAGTAGCCATACCCAGTATACTTGGTAGTGTTTTGGCTGGTAACTTATGAATTATGAATGGGAAGTTGAGTGTGTCCAGGAAAATAGACGCAGCATTAGTGGCATGTCTGGCAACCTGCAAACAAGGGGAAGGGTTCAAGAGAGCAGGACTTACCAGCACCCCTTCCCCTGCTCTCCCTCATGCAGTTATAAACATGTGCAGACAGAGAACACCTGACAGCGCTGGATGGAGTGGGCACTCTCTCCCCCGCAGGGCGCCTTGCTGAGGGGGTGCAAAACTGAGAAGATCCATAATTGACAAGATCCATTTGGGCATGCCAAATTTTGCTCTAGCACAGGGCACCATATTACAAAAGATTACAAAAATCAGCCTCTGCATCTGAATAGGTTTACCTTCAAAAGAGCAATTTTGGTTCAATACGGCTCAGCAACACGGCTCAGGACAGCAATACCTCAAGGACTGCCTCTTTCCATATGAACCTATCCGGACCCTGAGACCATCTTCTGAGGCTTTTCTTTGTGTGCCTCTTCCTCCAGAGGTTCGGAGGGTGGAGGGTGGCAACACGAGAATGGGCCTTCTCTGCAGTGGCTCCCCATCTGTGGAATGCTCTCCCCAAGGAAGTTTGCCTGGCGCCTTCATTATACACCTTTAGGCGCCAGGCAAAAATGTTCCTTTTTAACCTTAAGGGTGCATCTTTTCATATGTTTTCCTGGACAATATTTACCAATATAATAGCATACTTTTATTTTGCAATATTGGGGAAATTCCAGTGGGTCACTTGGTATAATATTTTTTAAATATGGGGAACAGTATAATATAACTTGCTTATATATCCAAAAGCAAGTCTTTTCTGTTCAACAAGACCTTTCTAACAACATGTATTAGTCTGGTCCTCTCAGTTTTAAAATTTGTGTTTTAACCTTGGAGGTTATTATGCGTCTTCTAGCTGCATTTATCTTGCTTTTGATTTTATTTTTATATGTCCTATTTGCATTTGTGTTGTTTTTGTGTTTATTATTGTAAACCTTCCAGAGAATTTTAGGTTATTGGACAGCATACAACTGTTAATAAATTAGAGAAATACATTGTGGTGTGATTTCCCCCCCATACAGAAATAAAGGAAATGCTATGTCCTCTTAAGGATTTGGGGGGAGGGGGAAATACTTGGGAATCTTACTAATGAACTGTCACAGAGGTTTTTTTGTTTTTGTTTTGAAAGAGAATTTCCTTTTCAGTTAAGGAGAAGTTGTGAGATTACGCAGGTTGCATAAAATCCATAAATTTCAGCAGAAATCCCAGATCTAGAATATGATCATATAAATACTGTATATACAAACTATAAAAATACATAAAGTGGGGGGGGTGGCATGTAAGAAAAACAATGGGTAACAAAGACACTAACTGATTTGTGTGTGTGTGTCCATTTGTCTATCAAACAGTTGATATTTAATTGAGTAATTGGCCAAGGTGATTTGATAATCAAATGTCAACCTAGAACTACATGCAGTAATTAATGAGAGTTGCAGAATGTTGTCAAGCAGTGAAGACAAATATGTATGCAGGTGCTTATCCTGCTGTGAGTGAAGGAGTACCTTTTTATGAAACTTGTAAGTACTTTCTTAAACTGGGACAATTAAGGTTGTGAGGTGTATTATGGCATATGGAATATTTCATAAAATGGGGCAACTGGCATTCTACAAATGGGATCTGTCCCCTGAGGCAATTTTATCTGCATGTGTTTAAATTTGCAGTTTTTGTTTATGCAAAATGCATGCATCTATAGATGTGAATGAGATCTTTCTCTTTCCCTGGTTTCCATTTATCTGTAGTCTTAGATAAAAACGTCAGTTTATATACATATAAGCTGTTTATAGTGTTCTTGTGCACATGTATTTTGAAAGATGTGATTGCCGAGTATGAAATGGAATGTGTGACACATACATGTATGGCATGTTGCAGCAAAATTAGGCTATTGGATGTGTAACAGTAGATAAACAGCTTGTTACTTTGAAAGTTGTATTTTATCCAATGGATTAAAGAAAACCATGTCTATATCTTTTAAAGACTCTATTATCTGATCCTTTAATGATTCCTTTCCACTTCCATCTTTGTATTCAGCTTTAATCTTTGTATTTGTTCATACATCAAAAGTCTGAAGTGTAATTAAAATGTGGCAAAAGTCCCACGCTAATCAGGTACTCTTCCTCAATTACTTTGGCAGTATCCAAAATAAAGAGAAGGTGGGCAATATATATGCTTTCACAATCCTCCGTTTCATATCTTGTGAGGTAGTTTAGGAGTAACACCTCAAAATTAACAGCCTTGATGTCTCTTGGCTTGTAAAAGTCAATATTTAGTGAAGTGCCAAGCAACTAGAACCCCCCCCCCCTTTTAGAATAAAATGTTTAGCAATTCAACTCTGAAGGAAACATGTCCAGAATTGCACTGTAAGATGATTACTTGGGCTAGTATTTTTTTTACTCTTGCATAAGACTCATTGAAGTAAATGGGGCACACTCATGAATAATTTCAGGTGAATAATATAGGTATCTTTCTAATGCAACATACGAAGGAATCCACTGAGCAGGCTCAGAGCAGTGACGTTCCTTCTGCCAATTATATATGGAACTAAGACAAGTTTATATCTAAAGATTAATGGTAAAGGTAAAGAACCCCTGACTCTTAGGTCCAGTCGCGAACGACTCTGGGGTTGCAGTGCTCATCTTGCTTTACTGGCCAAGGGAGCCAACGTTTGTCCACAGACAGTTTTTCCGAGTCATGTGGCCAGCATGACTAAGCCACTTCTCCTGAAACCAGAGCCGCACATGGAAACGCCGTTTGCCTTCCCGCTCAAGCAGTACCTATTTATCTACTTGCACTTTGACGTGCTTTTGAACTGCTAGGTTGGCAGGAGCTGGGACTGAGCAATGGGAACTCACCCAGATTCGAACCACCGACCTTCCGATCAGCAAGCCCTAGGCTCAGTGGTTTAGACCACAGCGCCACCCGCGTCCCCATCTAAAGATTAAACACTCATCAAAAGACCCTGCTCTTGTAGTTAAGATGCTGCTTCAGATAAGGGAAAGACCAGTCAAATGACATGCACTTGGTGGGATCTTTCAAAAGGGGGCAAGTGGAAGCTTAGCCTTGAAAAAGGATTCAGACAAATATTCATAGCATTTTATGAGGGCCCTAGGACATAACGGATGCCATTGCCTACAGGTTGGGCATCACTGCTTTATGCTGTTCCACGAAGTGGGACTGAACCTCAACAGGAAGAACAAAGTAAGTTGAGGTTTTGGCGTTTTCTGTCTCCAAGTTGCAGGGGCAGCTACGCAACCTGCTCAGAGACCACTTCATATGATGCTTATGGTAAGAACAGCTATTCCTTCCCTTAGCTTCCCTCGCATTAAAGTGTTTGCCAGCAAGACTATCTAAGTTGTTGGAGCTCATGGCTGGATTCCTGTTTTTGCACTTCTGGATCTCTGTTTTCCCCCAGTAGCTTCCAAGAATCCTAAATTCTGCTGTGTGTGCTTATGTACCAAGTTATGCAAATGCTGCAAAGCCAATGGAAACTTCCACTGGCTCCATTGCCATTACACACATCACACATTCACACTTCTTTGACCACATTGTCTTAAAGCAAAACAACCATTGAAAGAAAAGGAGGGGAAGGAATCAAGCTTCGGAGTGAAATTTTAATGACTTGGGTTGTCTCAGAAACTTCTCCCTTTGGTTCATTTCTCTTTGTTAATTTAATTAGCATCTTGGCAGATTGTGAAAAAATGTGCCAGGTAAAGAGCCAGGAGGGATGTTAAACATTAGGGAAGCTAGAAATTACAATATGATTATGATACTTTGAACAAATTCTCTAAATTCAAGAGTAAGAAATTCCTTAAACAGAAGCATAAGGTTGTTCATGAGGGGAGTAATCAGATTAACATAAACGCTCAGTAATTGGCAAAGTGTTATTCCTGCGGATTTAAAACTACAGGCTAAACTGTGTACGGGATAAGCAGCAAATATGTTTTGAACTGTAATTTACCTTTTCTTGTGATCATTGCTCTATCATAATACCCTTTGTTTAAGATTCAAGACTTGGAAGACTGTTTTCTGTCCATACTGCAGAGAGGATATGAAGATAGTCAGTGGGAGAGGGGGAAAAAGACAGCAGAACCAAAATTATTCAAAATTATTTTTCTTATGAGACCCTTAGCTTCAAGGGACTAATGATGCGTTACATTGTGGGAAGCCATGAAAGGGTTTACCAGGGTTCCACCAACATGACCCAAGGCTTAGATAAAACTACACTCTGTGTAGAAGCATAGCAAAGTAAACATCAGATTAAAAACTTGTGTTTACATTCTTCCCAAATTTCACTCTTGATCACTGGCTCCATTTGACTGAAATGGAAGCTTGCTAATAAAGAACAGTATGTCAGCACATATGTGTTCTCCTCCTTAGTGAATGTTACATGAGGTGTAGCCTCTCCTATTAAAGGCATTCTGGAAAAGAAACTGTCAGAATATAATTTTTCACTCTCATCAGTTATTAAACTTCACTAATTCCTTTGGGTTGTAAAGGACACAGAACGTGTAGCTTACCTTTTTATTCCAAAACTAACTGAATCTGTGTCCCACTCTGTTAGCTGGTACTTCTGATTTTGTATTATTATTATTATTATTATTATTATTATTATTATTATTATGGACAATGTAACTTGTTTTAGAAAAAAAAAGTACTGAAATCTTACAAATATTGTGCTTCATTTTTGAAGTGCACAGCTATGTAACTTCTAAACTGCAGAATTGCATCAAAAGCATAATCCACTTTGCTATGGCCCATTGCTCTGCTTGGCTAAGCCCTTCCTGGGCATACTGAACCCCCTTGGAAACCAGCTGACTGCTGAATGAGACACTGGTCAGCTACATTCATCACAACAGGAATGGAAGGTGGAAGAGCTTTGCACCTTGGGAGGCGTATACATTGGTAATTCCATTTGTACAAGGGGAGTGGAAAAAACTAGACAGACATGCTTTCTTTATTATTTTCACAATGCAGCACTTTATGGTTAAAAACACTGGCAATTGTCTTTGTGAAAAGAACTAGTATTTCTTACTACTTGTCACATTTCTAGATTTTAATATTCCTTATGATAATCTTACTAACATGAGTTTGACCAAACTGCGGGAGGCTGTGGAGGACAGGAGTACCTGGCGTGCTCTGGTCCATGGGGTCACAAAGAGTCGGACACGACTAAACAACAACAACAATGATAATCTTGCATCCTTCAAACTTTATTTACCAGAAAACATATTAGGTGAGTTCGAAACCCAGCTACAGCAACACTTGTTTCCAGTAATTCATATTTTAACATCTCACAATTGACTAATAGTATCAAAGGGGAAATCCAGTGTGTAGATAAGCAGTAAGGATAGTTAGTGAGAGACTTACCAGTTGAAATGGGGCTTTGTTTGAAAACTGGTAACCTGGAATTTGTAGAATAAAATACAGTAGTTAATAGGTTTTGAAGGCTGTGTATTTGTGAGAAGAAAAGAGTTAGCTCGTGTATCCGTAAAAGGATTCTTGATCTGTGAACAGCTAATTCCCCAGCTAACCATTCTTAGCCTAGATATGGTTTTTTTCTGCAAAGGGGCCTGCTGTGAAGCGAGAGAAGCAGTATAACTGCTTTAACATCCCCTTTTAAGTTTGGGCAGGAGACGAATGGAGGAATTCTGGGTTCCGTTATTGCCTCCTTTGTTGCCTCAACAGCCTAGTGACCAATGAGAATTCTCAGGAAGTTTCAGAGCCAGTCATAAGAAAAGAAGTGACAGCACATCTACATGCTTACTTTTTTGAAAAAAGTACAATTATGTACCACATTTTCCTTCATGGGGCTCAATGTGATGTGTGTGGTTCTTTGCTCCTCTTTTAATCCCCACAACAACCCTGTAAGGTAGATTAGCCTGAGAGAGCATGGCTGGCCCAAAGTGGCTCACCGGGTGCAGTGTGCTTCATGCCTGAGTGGGGATTTGAACTACTCCAACACCCTAATCATTACTCTCAGTTTCCTTGAAGAAGGACCAGTTGGGTCCAAAACACCCTCCAATAAAAACATCTCTTTTGGCCATTGATTTTTTTGCTCCTACTTCCAGTGCCCTTTGGGTGGGGGGGTTCCCATTTTTGTTGCAAATATGTAAGTTGACCAGAATGCTCACCCACATTACAAATGCTTCCCCTCCACTTCTTCATCTGTGTGAATCATGATCAGATGCATAAATAGCACAAGAGAGGTTCAAAGGGAATTTTAACCTTGTATAAAAAAGTCCTAAATGCAAAACAATTTCTGATGTTCTTTAAACAGTTCCACCCACCACCCCTCTGTCTGTTCCAGGAATTACATTTTACAGGTTGTGTTTTAACTTGTAACTTTCAAGTTGTAAGTTAATTATTCTCCATAACTATATCTGCAACATTTTAAAACGTCCACATTACATTTTCATCAGTGGTAAAGGCCCATTTTAATAAGGTGATTTGTTTTCCCCTGCTCCTCCAAAACCAAGTGTTTGGAACCTCTAGATTGGTGTGTGGAATTTCACTAAACTAAAATATGTGTAATAAATTCTATTGTCGCATGTGTGGGGATTTCTGCATCTTCCTGAAATGACTTTCTTTCTTTCTTTCTTTCTTTCTTTCTTTCTTTCTTTCTTTCTTTCTTTTTTAAATTTTTACAGATTTTGGCTCACATAGTAATGATTACATGAAGTAATTTACCATGGGGATTTTACCTACCCAACCACAGGCTACTGGTAATCTTTGCAATCTGAAATGAGAACTTGTTTCTTGATGGGAATGTGAAGGGATTTTTTGTATATATGATCATGTATATATGATCATATTAACATTTTACATAAAATTCTCTAAATATAGAATCAATGCAAATGATTTCATGTAATATGAAGGAGGGGGATATGTTTAGCTTATGATTCTGTATTTTTCCTTTGCTCAGTTCTAAAAAACACCTTTTAATTTCCCCACTTATGTTAAGTGAGCAATGAAACTGAAGTTCTCGGCAACCTTTTGACTTGTATAAATGATTTTATGAGCATAAAAAGATGGAAAAATCAGGCTGGTGTGTTGTTTGTATTAAAATTTTATATCAAACGTGTATAGTGCATTCAAATGTCTGAATAATAAGAACTACAGTCTTCTTTCTACATTTTAAAATAATCAAATCCTGCAAGCTTTCTACACATTACACATAAGCTAATCAGTTGATGAAGTTTCTCAGTACCATCCCATGCAGCATGGCAAATAATTTTTGAAACCTAGTTGCAATCTTACCGGTTCTGTTATAATGAAATGTATTTTCTGCAACTTTGAATATTTCCCAGAAACTATCTTATGGATGTAAATATATATTATGTGCAAGCCGAAGCACGTTTACTCAGAAGTAAGCCCTACTGAGCCCAGTTGAGCTTACTCACTAGTAGACATACTAAATATTGAGACATTAGCTGATTTGGGTTTTTTAAATTTGGAACTGAAAATAAAAATGACATCTACAAGAAATGGAATGATGGACAGCTTGCCAAGGTCTAATAGCCCAGATTTGTAGGGGTAGTGTCAAGAAAAAGGCTTCAGGAGAAAGCTTTAGCCATAGGAAAGTTAAAGCCTGGAATAAGTTCAGGTTGGTGAGGGAAGTTATGAGCAAGAAAAGGGAATTACTCAGGTATGTTCAAAGGAAGGAAGAGGAAATGATAGCCACACTGCCTAGCAAGGGGGGTAAGGAAGAACTATTCACTTCCTATTTTGCCTCCTCTTTTGATTCACCTCACATAAGCTGCATAACTAGCGAAGGATGAGGATTGCAGTTCAAGACTGATATAGAATTGGATATGCAAAATGGACAACCACCTGTTATATGTTCTAGCTCTGGATATCTTGCATTGAACAAGGAGTTAGACAGGACTTCTTCCAACTCTGTGATTCTAAGGTTCATGGTGGATTTTCCTAATATTAATACTACTTCATACATAAAGGGAGAAGAGCTTGGCTTAAAATGCTCTTAACCTATGGTTTTCATTTACTGCTTTTTAAAAAAAGTCTGGAGTAAATAATACGAAAGAATTAAGAAGTCACTAGGAGAAGTGGCTATATGACAGGACATAATGGCAGAATTTTAGGCATTTTGTCCCATATTTCTGTTTTTAAAATCCTGCTTTTTCTGCCTAGTTGTCTTTTTGGGCTAGTTTTTCTCCTCCCACAAGGAAAGTCTGGCTTCGACAGCAATCCTAGACTTCAGCTGTAAGGTCATGTGCAATACTATCATCACACAAAGCCGATCATGGCTGCTGCAGAGGAAACTGCTGCAGTTCTAACTACAAAGAACTTTCCAGGAACTCGACTGCTGTTTGCGGAAATCTGTTCTGGATATCTACAGGTCAGATGTAAATTACTACAGCCTGTTAAAAACTAGAAGAAAAAGCGATTGCATGAATTCCATCGGTGGAGAAAAGGGAACTTCTCTGTACAGGCCTTTCAGTAAAGAATAAGTGAGCTGCAAAGAAAAGAAAAATTAGTCATATTAAAGTCATGTAGGACAAAGTGAAGTAAGCATATGTCAGCCCTTCAGTTGAAATTCCCCAGAGAGGAATGGAAAATCTTGCTTGGTTATGCTCATGAGCAGGACAAAGCATATGGAAATCAGGTTCCTAAGTGGCAGCTGTTGATCAACTCATTCCCCACCTAAGCAATTCCTCAGGATATGCAGGCGGGATGTTGTAAGTATTTTGCATTTGGAAAATTTGGAAAATGATAATCGATAGATCATATTCCATTGGTATGGATGCCTGGACTAAAATGTTTATTAAATTAAGCACTATAGAACTGGGAAATTAACAAATTAATGAAAATGGGAAACAGACAAATGTAATACTGAAACTGGCAATAAAACTCACAAAGTAAGCTTGATTGTTGTGTAAAAATAATAGAGAATTGATGATAGCAAAAACATAATTTATGAAATGGTATATCGAGTGTATGAGAACAGCCTTATACTGATTCAAACCATTCATAGTTCTGGCTACTCAATGTAGTTGCGTGTTGGCATCTGTCTGTCTCAGGAGTTAAAGGAAAAGAGTGCCTTCGGGGGGGGGGGTGGGTAATGTCA
The DNA here is from genome assembly GCF_964270895.1 of Podarcis filfolensis. Taxonomy (NCBI): domain Eukaryota; kingdom Metazoa; phylum Chordata; class Lepidosauria; order Squamata; family Lacertidae; genus Podarcis; species Podarcis filfolensis. Next base: position 48,478,180 of record NC_139607.1, on the reverse strand, counting down.
ACCATTGGAGAATTACAGCAACTGCTGTGGCTGTAGTGACCGATATGGGACAGACATGTTTTGTTGCCCCTGGGGCAGATGAAGGCATCCAGTTTTGCTGCTGCAGGTGCACCATGACGTTCCTTCTCTCTGTGCTCCTCCCAGCGGTCATTCCTCCTCTGGTCACTGCTGTGGGTACACAACCTGGCTGTCTCCAGGCACTGTGATCATCTGCAAGGGGTTCCCAGACTGATGGGTTAATGTTGCCAGCCTTCATGCCACATTTGCAGACATCTTTGTAACACAGAGGTGGTCTGCCAAATTGACCTAGTGTCTGAAGCTGGCTCCCTGTAGAGCATGTCCTTGGGGCTCCTGCCGCTTTCCATTCTGTGTACATGACCAAACCAGCATAGATGTTGCTGAGACAGGAGTGTGAACATGCCAGGAATGTGGGCTTTGGAGAGCACATCTTTGTCTAAGACTCCAAACAAAGTCTCAAAATGTGATGCCCAAAATCTTCCTGATGCAGCTCTTATGGAAGGCATTGAGGCATCACTCCTGGTGAATGTAAGTTGCCCATGGCTCACTTCTATAAAGCGGCATGTGCTTCTAATGTAAATAGAAAGTATAAAAAGCAAATTGATTTGAACTTGTAGACCCTCCTGTAACAGAGCATGAATGCTGTTTCATTAGCATCCATGCTAAGGTTTTAATTTGCTTCTCGTGGATCAGCTATTCTCTCTTCTCCCCATCCCAGAATAGAGACTTTAGAGGTTCAACTGTAGATAATTATGAGACATTTATAAAGGAAATAAAGAAGTATTTCACTAGCATTCTCAGGCAAATAAAAAGCTCTTACGTGTTTGCAAAGTTCAATTTCTGCAAATCTTTAATAAAATGAAAGAAAAATGAGTAGCTTTTGAGGAAAATTCTACATTAGTTAAGAGCATTGGGGGATAGAGTTTGTGGATTTTATTTCCTGTGTTGCATTCAGCTAAATTTATGAATGCTGTTGTTAGTAGCTGAAGGAAAATGTTCCCTAAACTTATTTTTGAGATTATATGGCATCTAACCTTCCCCTTTCTTTTCTCCTCTCCTCTCTAATGCATCCTCACATTATATCCTCACATTATAAACCTGGAGATAGGGCCGGTGTAGTTCCTAAAAATTAATAATGAATGTTGACTTGTGAATAGTCAAAAAGCGTTTGCTGGAGTGGAATGTTTCCTTCTAAAACTGTTTTTAAATAAATTCCTTGCATTTAGTATTAGCATACATAACAAGGGTGCATTTGTTCAATAATGTGTATGATATCTAACAGACTAAAGTGTATAATATAATACAGTTACTGTTATATATGGATTTTATAGGAAACTATTAAAATGTGTGCACAATCCCAGAAAGCCTGGTTGCAGCTGGATTTATACAGCAGATTTAAGTAGTACAAATAGCTTGAACTGTCGTATTTTAGACGAGAGGCGAGTGATTCTGATTTTTGGCTAAACTCTGTAGAACAGGGAGAGAGATGGGCAAGAATATTTGCCTTCAGGGTGTCCCCTCCCCAAAGATTTCTAGAATGCTTTGTGTTATAGCATAGTGGGACTAGCGATCTCCTACTTTCTCCTCTGTATGTTAAAGTGTCCTTCAGTTTCTCAGATCACTTGTCTAAGGCTGAAGTTGTCTGCCTCCCAACTTTTTTTTTAAAACAGAACAACAGCAGTAGAAACTGCAAATCCAGCCAGAAAGGGAAAGAAGGTGCTTAAGCCTTTCCCCCATGGGACATTTCCGCAGTCAATATTGCATTATCCCACCTTCTTCTCCATTTATAGAGGAAAATATATGGAGCTCTTGTCTCTTATCCTTGTGGCTGAAATGCTGCTTGAGAAGGGAAACTTTGCATTACAGACTTGGGGGCCTTTAGATAAATTCAGAGGAGCAGGTGGTTTGTGGAATGTGGGTTGTTTTGCAGCTGAAAACAGTGAACTATCTGGCGGTGAAAAGTGTTGATAGTTCTCAGGGCATGATGGTGCTGGAAAATCTGGGCTACTAAAAATATTTATTCCATTTGTGGTGCTGGGTTAGACTGAACTTGAAATTCTAAGTTCTTGGAATCCTGAACAAGGCAAGAGTGAGAGAGGAAATGACATTAAATGCACTGTAAACTTTTGGACCCTCTTAAATAAGTGTGATGATAATGTATTGATCTACAAATCTCAGTATTCGGAATCCATCACCTTTAACAAAATATGGGATGGAGTCTTGTAGGAAGCCACATGGATATGAAAAAGATAAAAACAGGTGTAACATATTTTTTTGAAACATCACATTTTATAATATAAATGCTGAATTCATTCTCGATATAGGTTGCTTATTAGATTTGTTTGAAAGCATAAAGCTGGGAATGCGGTGTTTAGAGATAAGAATTATTTTGTTAAAGAGCTTCTAAATGTTGGAGATATTAGCAGTTTAGAACAAGGGCTGCTGTGGTTGCTAAGTGCAAAAATCTAGCACAAGCAGTGGGAAATAATATTAGGGTGGGGAAATATTGCTATGGTTACAAAATACTTTCTTTTGAAGGAGAGAGTGATAACACAGCAAGGATCATTGAAAAATACCTAGTGGTGGATTTTGCAGAAACCAATGATGACTAAGGGCAGTAGTATACATTATGAGTGCTGTAGGAAATGTTGCATGAATGCTGTGGAAATCACTGGTATAAAGTGTGAAAGTTAAATATGCATCTGGGGAACCTGACAGTTAGAGCATAACTCTCGGCGGCAGCATGTTTGCTTTTACTTATTACACAAAAACAATGTCAAAAGGTTTTCTAATTTTAATTGAGAAATGGGAGTGCATTCTGTTTCCAAGAACTATGATCATATCTAAATTTCTTTGTTGTTATTATTAAAATTATTGTCATTAAAAACTACAGACATTACTTGTATGATGAGTTTTGTCTATAGGGGACTGCTCAGGGGCTATCCCTCTCGTGATACGAGAGGAAGGCAGTGGCTTTCAGAGTAACTAATTCTGTGCTTCTCACACTAATGCAGCATCTAGGAGGTTGCCAACTTTTGCCCTTGCCTTCGTGTTGGGTAGTTACATTTGTTTTCTGATATCGAGGGAACATTGTCCTTAAGATGTAATGATGTAAGGCTATGAAGGACTTGGTCACAAATTTATTGACAGCTGCATGAGTTATGATAGCTAGGAACTGGGAGGGGCAAGGTGAATATAAAATGGAAGAGTGGTATAAAGAGGTGTGGGATATAGCTATTAATGATAAATTAACACGTACTATTATAATAAGGTGGGGAATATGCAGGAGAAATGATTTTGAGAAGATATGGAAGGTGTTTGTAGAATTTATACAGTACTGTCAAAACAGAAAGGGGTCAAACCATTGCAAGAGGCGTGGAAATTTTGGGAGGTTGGATAGTTACAATGGACTGGTCTTGGGGGTGGGGTGCACATTTATATTTATATTTTTTATTATTACAAAAAAGATGAAGTGATAGCCATCCACTAGGATGGCTTTATAAGGCGGTTAGACAAATTTATGTGGAATTACACAGTGAATGGTTACTACCTAGGATGGCTATATTATCTCCAGGACCAGAGACAGGATGCCTATGAATACCAATTACAGTGGTAACTCGGGTTAAGAACTTAATTTGTTCTGGAGGTCCGTTCTTAACCTGAAACTGTTCTTAACCTCAGGTACTACTTTAGCTAATGGGGCCTCCCGCTGCTGCCGTGCCGCCGCTGTGTGATTTCTCTTCTCATCCTGAAGCAAAGTTCTTAACCTGAAGCACTATTTCTGCGTTAGCGGAGTCTGTAACCTGAAGCGTATGTAACCTGAGGTACCACTGTACTGGGGAGCACAGGTAGGGAGAGTATTGTTAGTTTCATGTCATACTCCTGGGCAGAAGTGACTCACCTAGAATTTTTGTTTAGATGAAATTCAGAACAGGGAGTCATTGTAATCAATCAAGGTATTCTAAGAAAACAAAAGCAAATGTTTAAAAAGCCCAGTAACATTTTAGCGGAAGGGGGGTTTCACTTCATCTGGTGTTTCCCTCTGGTGGGCAAAACAAATAGAAATGGTGTCACCTGAACCTGAACAACTTGAAAAATGCAGTTCTAAAAGCTGAAAGGTAGATGGGATATAATAGTGCAAGTCTGATTTACACTGGTGTCACAATCAGATGAAATCCTGACAGGTAGTTAGTTAGTAGTGTGAAAGTTCACACTGCTTTTAAATAAAGAGCGTGGACAGAGCTCAACTGAGCCAATATGGTTTGCTCTTAGAGAAGGTGCTGAAAATTATCATTCCAAAGAAATTATAGGAAGTTGGGGATCTCTCATGTGGAAGTTGTTGACTCCCCACTCCCCAAAAAATGTCTGGAGTTTTTATTATTATCTGACATATTGCTATTCAGTATTTAGGTCACATTAGACCATGCACACTTTGACAAGAAACATTTGTCTAAGGGAGGCAAATACCCTGCATTTTCTGTATTAAAGAGAAGTAGTAGTACTTTGCTTCTCTGCCATCTGCTCTTAAGAATTTATTTGATCTATAGAGCTTGGGTGGTTTTTACAGTTTACTCTCAATTGTCTCTAGCCCAGCAGCAGATACTTGGAAGCTGAATGGGTTTCACATTCCTGTTCAGGTAGTGTTGGTCAACACAGCTACTAAAGCTCTCAAATTTAAGATTGAAGACTAACCTTAGGCCATAGATCTGGGAAGATAACTGTAGGCATTTATAACATTGAAGGGTGAAGAGATGAATGAGTTGATCCCTGATGTTGTGAATGATATTTTTTAGCTCCTATAATGGTGCTTCCGGAGTAGAAATGGAACACAGTTGGCATCTCAGTCTGTCACAGGATGAGTCCTATGTCTGTATATCTATTATGTAGCCTAATAGCTGTTTTATATTGTGTGCATTCTTCCTATTTCAGTTTAGATGAGCAAAGCATTGTACTGGTTAGGGATTCCATGTATGGGGCCTTGGCCATGGCAACTGCAGTTCCTGTCTTCTACTTTTACTTCCCATTCTTTCAAATATTACTCAAAGAATGCTAGCATCATACAAAATGATCCAAAATGTTTTCCCATCGTACTCAGTCTGCATGACTTCAGTGTTCCACTTAAATATTTAGTGGAATTGGGGAGTGAAAGATCTGTTTTATCTGTTGCCATTTAATGCTAGGGTACTTCCTTGCTCCATGAATTATTCATCAGGCTGCTTTTATTATAATGCTGACATTATTCAGTACCAGAGCTGCTTCTGCAATAGCTTTCCTTTGCTAAAAAGCTACATAGCAGCAGCTACTACTGGTTTTGGAAGTAAATAAAGATGCTAGTTTTTCATGATTGCTGGAGAATAACACTATTCTAACCCCCTCTCCTTGATTCTTTGTTAGGAAAATAAATTAGCAAAACAAAGAGTTATTGCTATGATCGGCCAAATGAGTAGCTTTAGACTGCAATCCTATATCCATTTACCTGGCACTAAATCCCATTGAACTTAGTAGATCTTACTTCAAAGTAGACGTGTACATGATTTCACCCTGTCATCGCTTTACTTCTCCAGGGTACATTTAAGAAAACCAGTTTCTGTCTTTTGCCAGTTGTGAGTGCTTACATTATCAAGGCACCGGTGTATGAAACTATGTGATACAGAAATGTGGAAAATATTTATATTCATATCTCATATGCTTTTTCCATTTTTAAAAAATTTGCTTGCAGAACCCTTACCTGTTGTAAGCATGCAGAAATGAGAAAAAAAGTTTCTTTCTTATGCTTGGTTTCAAGTTTTCAGTCCTAAAAACCTGTGCTTTCTTAAGAAAAGAAAAGAAAAATCCTAGTGCAAATGGTACTTTCCTCCTCCTCCTCATTTTTAAAAAGCCATTGACAGTAACTGAGTCCACTAGGGACAGTCCCTGTGCAGAACGGGGATGCCAAGTCTGGGCTATGTGCAAGTATTTCTCTAACAGACAACTGTATGTGCTTGGTTTTCTCCCCAAGAGTGTGATTTTCAAAGTGGCATTTGATTTCCTTCTGAACTGGTATGCATAGCGCTAACTTGCCTTCAGGCAACAGATAAGGGGAAGCAAGAGGAGGGGGGCAAAGCAGAGAGCAGATGGATGAACGATTAGATCATTTGGATCAGGAATGTTGCATTTTCTTTTCATTTTTCTGCTTTATACTGAAGTCTCTCTTCTGGTCAGAGTTTCTGAAGGGGTGGGGAGGGAACTTGTCTCAGAAATCCCAGAAAACATCATAAATGTTTTTAGATGTGCGCGCATATATATATATATATATATATATATATAGTGTTATGGATACAAGTTAACAAGGCAAAGAATAGGACTGAAAATATATGTGGTTTCGGAAAATCTGAACCACGTAGCATTACTTCCACTTTTGTTTCCTCGGCTTCCTAAAGTACGAAACATCGGGGAGATAGGAGTTCTGATTTAGATAATGTCTTGCAGTCTTCGGAACAATACATTCTGCTTGTTGGGGGGGGGTGTTTACGTAAAGGACGTGACATCTGAATAGGGCGGCTGAGACGTCTCAACATTAAGCAGATGCGTTTACAGTGGACTCCAGCTGTTGGCTTTTTCTGCTGAATGTCTTTTTCCTAAACAGGGAAATGTAGGTAAAATGACAAGGGCACAGGAAGCTGCTCCCCCCTCTACCCCCCCCGATAGCTTAGCTCAGACCACTCTCTGAGCGCATGGTAGTGGTACAAAGTGTGTGGTCTTTCAGCTCTGACTAATGCATTTTGTACTGTGTGACTGAAAATGCCTCATAGCTTGCCAGGGCTGACTGAGAGTTGTGGAATGTGGTGCCTTTTCTCCTTTTCTCTGATTTCCTGGTGGCGGTGGTGGTGCTGCTGGTGGTGTGTGTGTGTGTAGAAACCTGAAGATGCAGAGAAATGCTTGCATGTTGTGGAATTCGGCTGAGAGAGAGAGAGAGAGAGAGAGAGACCCCAGCCATGCAAGCGGCGAACGAGCGAAAAGTTGGAGAGCGAAAAGTTGGAAGAATGGATCAGGGAATGAGGATGGGGGCGGGGTAAGAGAAAGAGAGAAGGAGGAGGAAGAGGGTGGGAACAGAGGGGCCCATTTCCCCCCCCCTCCCCCCCCCAAGCAGTGACAGCTGGTTCTGTCCTGACTCACATGACAAAGTACTATGAAGTATTAAAGCTTAAGACAGCCTGAAAAGATGGTCAGCTGACTTCCTTCTCTCAAACTACAGTCAGGTGATCAACTGATATCATCCAGCTCATGGGAGGAAAATACCTTAGATCACAGGTAAGTGAAATTACCTTCCTTTACAGTATGTTGCATGAAAGACTTTCATCAGTGATTTAAGAAATTATTATTATTATTATTATTATTATTATTATTATTATTATTATTAATAATAATCTGTAGTCGTTGCCATGTGACAACTGTATGAAGCATCTTCTTCAAACACTGTTGCATGTTCCACTTGTATCTTGTTTTGGTAGACTATAAAACACCTTGGATTTTTCCAAATCTGTTTTGTCTGTTGTGTTTGTAAATGATTTATTGGAAGAGTTCTGTTTATAAATATAGGTTTGAGGTTTTCATGGGTGGTATTGAATGCTTCTTTCGTTTGTCATAAAATTATTTGTCGTACTGCAACTGTTTCAAAAATTAATGTTTGAAGGGGGATTCCCAGGAATGAAAGTATGAGTCAAAGAAATAGGACACCTTAAAAAAAAAAATCCCAAGCCAGAGCTGTGACTCATTTTAACAAGATGCTTTTATCAATTGTGTTTTCAGGGCCAGTTGCCTATGCTGAGGATGAAAATATTCCAAACTGGAAAATTAAAAACTTGTAACAATGCTATTTATTTATTCTAATTTTTCTTACCCCTTTTTAAAATAGAAGTTGGGTGGTGAAGTAGGTTATCTTGTCACTTACTACTATGTTTATTTTAAGTTTGAGAATAAAGTAATAAATGCAGGTGCCCACTGTACTTTGGTTTTGTCACATCAAAAGATGAACATACAAAGTGATTTTCCTTGCTGCAGCACAGTGCTGAATATTCTTCAGGGATTACTCCCTGGATTTACTCAGCAGAGCTCTTCCTCACCCTTCTGCAACTCCACTCTGTGTGGAGACACTAAGTGCAAGGTGATGAAGCTTGCCCTATGTTCATGAACCTCAGAGGGCTATTATTTAGGTAGAAAAAATGAAATAAGCTTTTGCTGTAGAATCTGCCTCAAAAACAAGTGAGGTGCCAGATTAAGTACCCATATTTTGATAAAAGTGTCATGAGTGTCAGCACAAAATGGTTGCCATGGGCAGTGTAAGGAGGGGAGAAATAAAGAGGGTAAATAGGAATGTGCAGTTAGTTCAGCCATGTGTAATTAAGTTTATATTCGGCAGGGGTTGAGTACTGGAAGATTGCACCAAAGGCTTAATGTAGAAGATGGGTTTTGAGGAACAATCTCAAGGCAAGATTCCACACAGATGTTCTACAAGAATTTTCTAACCATAAAGAGGCATCTAATCTATTTTCTTAAAAGTGTTATGCATTTTGGCCTATTTTGAAAGGTGTTCCTAAAAAACAAAGGACAACATTAGGAGTTCTCTGAGAGCCTGAGTTTTAGTCTATAAACTTCATTCATTTGCCATCTTGCTTTGTTTAATTTATATTGAGGGTAAGGAATCATTTCCATCCTAGTGGCCACATTCCCTTCTGAGCAACTTTGGAAGGGTCACATGACAGTGTGTGGAGTGAAATGAAAAAGTGGGTGGAGGAACAAACACAAATTTTGCCTTCATACAGTAGGCTAGTTTGTACATCCCCCCTCTCTATCCTCTCCAGACAAGCAAGCATCATTATTATCAGAGTGGAAATACACATTCCAGCCACACTTAATGAGGCTGCTGAACAAGGGCAGAGGAAGAGGCTTGGAGGGCCACATTCAGTGCCCAGAAACGAGGTTTCCTAGCCTAATCTGTGTAAGAACTGTTGAGGCATTTGGTATATTGATTCTACTGCACACTGTAGTCACGTGATACTTCATGCCTTTTAAAATTGATTGTTATGGTGGCTGCAAAGATCAGTGCAGGGGCCCATGCCCCCCTCCACGTTTTCCCAAGGTCTTGTTCCATATAGTCACCTGTCATAGGAAGAAAGCTGTTTGAAGGGGAAAGTGAGGCGTGTTTCAGGGAAGTTGTCTGCCTCTATCAAGAAATGGTTGTAGCTGTTTTAATGATGTGGTGGTGATTTCCCAAATGGTAAGTCAACATCCTCTCATGAGTCAATCACCAGACTTCCAGCAGTGGATGCTGGAGACAAAGAACACCATCTGAGTCAGAGGGTGGGACCAGGACAGAGGATTGGCCCTCAACAAAGATTACATTCTGTTTGTGGATTTCCACAGTAAAAGCTTGGGGAGCCACTGTCATGTAGTCCAGTGTGGCATAGGAAGTGAAAAAAGGGATTTGCAACTTGAGGTTACAGGTTTTGCTACTGGAGGTTATGTATTTTACAAGTTCATCTGAGCCTGACCTATTCTAAGGTATGTCTACATGATTCATGTTTTAGTAATCAACGTTCAAAGTATGTTGAATTGTAAGGTGCGGGTATTCTGCACTGGGAAACTAGATGCAAACTAGTTAGAATACTCAAGTATTTTGTATGGTACATGTCATTTTCAAGTGGTGGTTCAATTTGAATGGTAGCTGTGATTTCCTCTAAATTATCTCCATGGACCCATTGATTATGTTGGGTGTTTTGCCTAAGGAATAGTTCATCAGAGGAATCAGAAAGTGTAGCTCAGCTTTGAGGGACAGGGTTATCTTCTGCTTCTGTAGTTGAAGAGAAGGAAGAGGAAACAAGCTGCTGTTTATAGGGCTCTGGGTCTGGAAGAATGTTTGACTCCACCACATATGCAATACATAGAACATGTTGCTACCTATGGGAATATATTGCCCGTACTATCTTTTAGGTCACCATCTGCTGGTGGCAATGACAAAGACTAGCACCCACAAAGATGGACATTGGGTAAGTGCATGCTAAAGGTATAATTTAAAAATAGATGCTGTTACACAGCTTCAGTTCATTTGGAACTTCCCAATGTATTGTGCCTTGTTTTATCTATATTAAATACCAAGGAAGGGAATGAAAAGCATGTGTGTGTTTATGTGTGCATCCGTGTAAACCACGATTGCTTCCCTAATTAAGAGGTTCTGCTACCTCAAAGCAGTGATTAAGGCCTTTTGAAAAAGCGTTTGAGGATTGGGGGGGAAATGTTATAAATTTTGAAACCATAACACATGTTTGGGAGCAAGTAAAGTTCAGGTGGTTGATTTTATGTAAGAGAGCAAAAAATTGGTCTTCTGTCAAACACAGTAAGTTTCTCTCTGTTTGCCCCCTCCCTGCCTCACTTTATGCCTTTTTAGGGAAAATTCCTGGCAGGTTGGTGCATATCAGGTATATCTGCAGGATTTATTCAGTTATAGCACAAGTATAAACAGGAAATTTCATGTTTATGTACTTGAGCTGTGCTAGTAATAGGTGAGAGGGGGACAGAAATCTAACAATGATAGGAGATGATTAAGCCTTTTCTACTTGGCTAACAAACTTGTTGCAGCAACAATGTTTTACCTTCAGAATCTATACAAATGTGTGCACACACTTTAATCTCTGAGGTTCTGTTTCTATAGGAATGATACAATATATATGGAGGTTTGGGGAGTAATTTATAGTTACACTAAATATATTGCTTATATTCACAATTTTGTACCAAAGGTTAGAAAGTAATAGTGTAGTGACTAGTAAAATTAAATATATGCTGTTTAGGTTAAGCTGCTTTGCAGTTCCAGCAAAGCCTGGTAGGGGATTTTTTTTTTTTTAATACTAGTGGTGAATATTCAAGCATGAGAGTGAAAGTTAGACAAATGTCATTTAAAAGGAGATTGCAGTACAGTAGTTAACTATATTTTGGTGTTGATAAATTGAGTAGAAATATGAGTTTGACACCTTCTTATCAAGTTATTTGAAAGCACAGCATATCTTCAAGCAGGTGGATATAAATAATTGATTTAAATAATTAAATTGTGTTAACCAAAGAACCTGTATAAACTCATGTGAATTCAACATTGGTATATTTATATAAATCAGAATAGTTCTGCCTCTTTCATGCTGCTATGCAATGTCCTGTTTTAAACAGATGTCGTAAGAGTTGCTTGATACAAAAGAAAACCAATTTATGTATTTAGTGATAATTTGATGTGGCTGCATTATGTGTGGTGCCATCTAGTGGTGTACTTGGTGTACTGTAAGGTTTTGGTATTTAATAAACATTGATTAAGATTTGCCGTTTCACTGTTTATATGGGAAGCTTTTAAAACACTTAAAACATTTTTTTCAACCGAAAGCATTGTACATAACATAATTTATACATGCTAATTGAAAGTGTGAAAGTGTTCATTTTTAAAGCATGAGTAGTGTGCTTTTAACTGTGAAAAAAGACAGAATTTAAAACAGGCATTTACGTCAGCTTTAGTGAGGAGAGGGGTAAACAGTAGAAAAGGGGAAGAATATGGGGAGGAAGAGCATAAACAAAACATTTAAGATTCCATTAATGCTGCTTTGGGGCTTGAAAAGTGCCACATAGTTCTATGCAAACTGGAATCATAGAATCATAGAGCTGGAAGAGACCACAAGGGCCATCGAGTCCAACCCCCTGCCAAGCAGGAAACACCATCAGAGCACTCCTGACATATGGTTGTCAAGCCTCTGCTTAAAGACCTCCAAAGAAGGAGACTCCACCACACTCCTTGGCAGCAAATTCCACTGTCGAACAGCTCTTACTGTCAGGAAGTTCTTCCTAATGTTTAGGTGGAATCTACTTTCTTGCAGTTTGGATCCATTGGAAGGTAGAATATGAAAGAGATTGTTGAAAAGGAACTGCTCAGGGATTCCTACCATATTCTTTTTGGAAAACAAATGTACACACCTATGTATTAAGATGTAGATGTTATAAGTGTAAGACACTCATGCTATCCTGACTTTATGGGATGTTTTAAGGCATTCACTTACAGCAGAGTAAAATTTCATACATTGCTTAGAACTTTCTACACCTCTCAGAAATGCTAATCTTTCCAGGATCTCCTTAGGATTTGATTGTGTGTTTCTGTGCCTTCTGGAGTTAATGTGGGAAGTGCTTATACATTCTTTGGTAGCAAATCATGAGCCAAGGGAACAACTAATATGTGTCTTTACTTACTGATGTTGGAGACTTCTTCCTTCTGTTTAAAAAGCTCTTGGGGAACGTACAGGAATAGTATGCATGTATAACATCCTGAATAGTTGCAAGCTGATGTTTATTACCACCTTTTCAGGAATGATTCCAAGCTCCATATGAAGAAAGGAAATATGGTTACCTAAGATGCAAAATATTTGTGCAATTAATAGCCAAAGAATAGCCAAACTAACAAAAGAACCCCAAGAAAACCACAGGGCAGAGCCTGCCATATATTATACTAGACTCTCAGACAAGCTAGTGAACTAGTGATGTTTTCTTGCATTAAATCATTGCCTGTGACAACCAGGTATTCAGAATCAAAAGTCTGGTTCCTGCCACAACAGGCATCATATTGTAACACACAATCTGCCCAGCAGTTACATAATCTGAATGCATGTGTATAGGAATGTGGAGAGAGGTTTAATTTACTGTTCCTTCCTCTAAATTGTTGCCGCTGGATTACTCCAGACAAGAAAGGTTTTCTATATAGTGTCCTTATTTATAACACAAACTGAAGCAGTCTGCTATTTGGCACAGGTTACAGTGGTTGAAATGCTTTAAAACAGTGCTACATAACAGCATTCCTTAAAGTGCAATACGGCCTAATCTTACATGCATCATATATATACTGTGTGTGTGTGTGTGTGTGTGTGTGTATGATGCATGTAAGATTATATATATAATGTGTTGAGTTGTTGGTAACAGTGTGCTCTGGCTTCTCTCACAGTGTCTCATTGCGCCAGAAGTGGTTTAGTCATGCTGGCCACATGACCTGGAAAGCAGGTTCTGTGTACCAATTGGGAGCATAAGCACACAGATACTTATTTATTTATTAAATTTCTATAACACCCTCCCTCTGAGGAATAAAGGGCGGTTCACAATATAGAAACACAAAAATACGTAACAAAGTAACTAGCCTTGCGAGAAGAGAAATATTTTTGACTCACGCCTAAGCATCTAGTCTCATTGATTTCACTGAGACTATATTTTAGCCCAGGAATTGGGAACCTGCTCCCCTCCAGATGTTGAAGAAGAAGAGTTTGGATTTGATATCCCGCTTTATCACTACCCGAAGGAGTCTCAAAGTGGCTAACATTCTCCTTTCCTTTCCTCCCCCACAACAAACACTCTGTTGAGGTGTGTGGGGCTGAGAGACTTCAAAGAAGTGTGACTAGCCCAAGGTCACCCAGCAGCTGCATGTGGAGGAGCAGAGATGCGAACCCGGTTCACCAGATTACGAGTCTACCGCTCTTAACCACTGCACCACACTACACCCATCAACCCTAGCCAGCCGGGCCAATGGTCAGGGATGACAGCAGTTGTTGTCCAACAGGCCACAGGTTCCCTGTTCCCGTTTCAATCTCCAATAACAAATATGTCCAAGACTTCATATTGCAAAAAAGAAACGTGCATTTACGATAAAAAAATAAGTAAATGATAGTGTGTGCTTAGAGTAAAAGCTGGAGTAATTCTTAACGGACCTGATATATGGTCATATTACCTGAATTATAAACAGATGCCTGGTCTACTCAAGCAACTAAATTAGGTGGTAGAATCCTGTGTTTTTAAGCCTGGACCATACTGCTTCAGACTTATAGGTAATATATTACTTTTTAAAAATGATCCCAAGGATAAACATTCCTTTCAAACAAAAACAAAAAGCCTAGTACATCAGAGAGAAACAGGTTCTAGCCCAGTGTGTTCCCTGCTGAGCTAGTTTTCTACCTCCATGAAGTATTTTATTTGAACAAAGCGTTCAAAAATGTGTTTTCCCAACCTATAGTGGGAATCTGAAGTCATTCAACGTATTAAGGACTTCAGTACCACATTCTGCTGCCTATGCCGACCTGCTCAAAGTGAATTTTAATAGACTCTAGGAAGACAGAATGTTGGGGTTGGTGAGTTTATAGCAGAACTGAAATTTGAACCTGATTGGCCTTGTTGACGTGTTGCTAGCGTTCAGCCTCAGTTCCTATTCTACAAAAGAGACACCGCAATGCTTCGCCTCACTGTGTTAACTTAAGGGGGTAAGCATCTCATTCAGCACTTGAAGACCACACAGAGATGCTATTGACATCCTATAGTCAGCTTGGCCTTTTGTAGCTATCAGGGTAAGAAGTTTTCATTCTAACAGATGGATAGATGAATAGATAGATAGATAGATAGATAGATAGATATCTCGCTGCCTGGTACATTAACACGAGAATGATAAGTCACTGAGTTTACAGAGTAATACAAGTTGTTGGATGGAATATAAATATGAAGAGGGAATATAAATATGAAGGAGGGGAAACTTTACTTCTGAGTTTTATTTTTCATTGTGGCTGGAGTTGTTGCCCAGGCTGTTTTAGGCACTGTAATTTTAATACTGTAATTATAATATAGTGGTGTGTCATCTACATTGTAGAACTGGTAAACCATAATAGATCCAATGGACTTTGCCACATGACATATTAGTGGCTTTGTTTACTGATTTGTACTCATACCCCTGATCTCTCTTACAAATGGGAAAACTTTAAAACAAAAACCTATGACTTGAAACCTTTGCAAAATGGGTCGCTGTTTACCAGCATGAATGGGGGCAGATCCACACAATACATTTGAAGCACATTAAATACACATTTAAAGCACATTAATTCCCCCAAAGAATCTTGGGAAGTGTTGTTTATTGAGAGTGCTGGGATATATAGCCCTGTGAGGGGGAAAGTGCAGTTCCAAGGGTTCTTTGAGGCGCTCATGTGCATTGAATGTGCTTCAATTGTATTGTGTGGATCTGCCATTAACATATGAGAAACTGTTACCTCCTGCTGAAGTGTCATTTTCTTTCTTATTGGTACTCCTTTGGGAATATCCCAATAGTCATTTGATGCCATGAAACTCTACTGGTATTAGTCTGAAAACAGTAGTGCAGGGAAAGCCTTGCTGAATTTTATTTTCTGTAAAAATGTTACAAAACCATTATTTTTATTGTTTTACATACAATTTAAATAACACAAGGAATAATACAATAACAAGGGGGTTTAAAATGAGGGGAAGGAGAAGCAAGGGAAGTAATGATAAATATAGCAAGGGGCTAACAGTAGTCTAATCAGTCACCATTGCACACTTACCTAATCATTATTACTGGTAAGTGTATTAATTCTTTAACAGAGAACTTCAGGGGTATAAGTAAAATATGTTTTCTATGGCTGCAGTTCAGAACTGAGAAGGTGTAAAGAACTACTTGAGACCCCAAGCATACAGTTTTAAAAGCACTAAATAGCTAAAGAAAGGTGTCAGGAGTTGGGAGCGTGGTATTGAAAGACCTGGTGTTTGGAAGGGAAGGGGAGCAGGAAACATTGTTGGTGTTAGAGAAGAATGGAATGTTTAAAAGACCAGGGCTTGTTATTTCCAGGAGAAGGGCGGCTGCTGCAGTCTGCAAGAGCTGTGGGAAGCACTGACTCGATTAGACAGCCCACTCACAGGATATAAGAGGGAAGCATGATCAAGTGGGCAGAGGTCACAAAAATGCCGTGTGTTAGCCTTTCTAGAGATGACTTAGGAGGTACTGCGGTTGCATATCCTGAATTTCCATCACCTAATGCACTGGTTTTATAAAGGAGGGTGGGTTTCAGGATGCAGGGTGTGTGGTGTGTGTAGGCAGCCGTTTTTATACGACAGTGGGTGGAGATTGTAGCATTTCTTGTGCTTTTCCTGTGACACTTTTCCTTAAAGAAACAGGCTGCATTTTATTAGGGCCAGTTAGCTTCTGTTTCCCACCCCTCCCTTCCCCTGCTCTAGTATAGAGGGTGTTGAGGTTATATTTAAAGCCCCAGTATTAAATACCAGTTAGAAAAAGCATTCCTCACACAGTAGTTGTGAAGATGGCAGGTTATAAATTAGCTTGCAGGGAGTTTTAGAGAGATTGTAGTAAGTTTAAATCTATAGCAAGCCAGACATTGTAACAGTACATACATGTGCGTGCACACAACACAGAAATAAATGATTGGTGTTGTGTGTTTTAGGTTTCGTCTCCAGAAATACAAAAGCAATCATCCATTTTGCTCCAAGCTCTTCATATTTGCAAATGAATACTTTTTGCAAACCAATATTTCAAATGCATTTCCTCCCCTTTGGATGGTATGACATTAATTTTTCTCTTTAAAAAAGGCTTTCAAAATGTATTTTGTTGTTGTAACTCTTAAGTCTGGTGTAGCTTTGAATGGGTAATCTGTGTCATATATAATTCCCAAATTTTTGGCTCTAAAATACTGAACAGCTTGTCTGTACTAGTTCTTCTCCCCCTCCTAAGCACATAACATTTCTCCATTTAAAGGCATAATAAGACTGTCAAGAGTTTGATTTTCTTATATGTTTCAGTCTGTAGACTGATCTTTGCTAACTCTCTAAACTTTTCTGTCTTGTGTGAATCTTTTCAGGTCTATGGGTGTCCCAACACTCCTTTTAACTCAATTTATATAATTAAGTCTTCCTCATGCACTTCTTTCCAATTTCCTTACACTTATATCACCCCTATTCTTAGAATATGCCCTACCATAATTGTTCACTCTTTTACATTTGGCTCTGCCCAGTCACACCCAGTATTTCTTATCAGCTTGCCACTCAATATTAGGATATTAGCTCTCACTTTTGAGCTTCATAGGAAAATAATTTCCCTTAAGCTATATGGTTACCAGACAGTGAGTTGTGGGTTTTTGTGGGGGTTTGGAGCTCTAAATTCATATGTCAGAGTTCCTGTTAAAAATTCAAGCAGTTGAATATTCTATTCATACTAACTTGGAAGTAATGGAACCCAAATTTAGACATTCTTGTGTTAAAGAAATATCTAAAAGGTTCAGGAAAGGGGGAGGAAATGGATGGCAAATGTTGATGACCTAGGTACTAATCAGACCATGTGGATGCCTCTCCCCTCACATATTAACTGATCATAACTATCCAGCAATATGCAGTAGTAGATAAAGTCATGCTCTTTCATCTTTGTTCAAAGTATGCATTAGCTTGACTTTTAAATTTGTAAGCTTCCGTCATGGTTTAGGTGCTAATCTAAATAATGGTTAGAGGAGAGCCTAGTGTGGATCTGGTATCTGAATTTAATGTAAGTATATACATGAAGATTGTTGTGTGGGAAAGGCAGGAAAGCTGTTATATTCTCTAACCTTTCCTTCTATTTTTGCATTTTTCTGCAATGTAACAGTTGTCACAGGACTTAAATACCTGTGCAATTTTGTTGTTGTTGCATAAATTATTTTTTCTTGGGTCCTGAATGATACAATCTCATATTCTTGATAATAACAAATGTTAAAATTCTAAGCCAGGTGGGATTCTTTTTCAAGTCTGAAAGAAATGAAAGTATGTCATAATTCACACTGTTACTATTTGCTTATATTGGTTACAGAAAATCTGCACATTTGACATGTCGGTATATTGTTTTTGTGAATGTTTTAGATACCAAATGAGAGTTTAGTGCCATGTTACACACATTCTACAACATTTCTGTTTTTCTCGCATGTAAAATAAATGTACTATTAAACGGTGTGAGCATACTCGTGTAGCATAAGGCAGCAGTGTACAGTGCACTTAAATTCCTGTAACTGGCATCTCAGACAGTTTATAGTCTTTTTAGCCTCAGTAACTCTTGCAGTGCCATCTTCTTTCTCTTTCTCTATGGCCCATATGCTACTTCAGCACTGCATGAAGTGATAACTTTCCCATCCATCCCCAGCTGTATTATGAAGCACAGCTCATTGCATTACTTGGCACCATCATGTGGTGCGTATCCCTGCGTCTGAGCAACATCACTGGCAACTGGAGGCAAGGGAACTTACCTGTGCAGAGCATCCTCTGAGGAAAGAAGGGGAGAGGAAGTGAATCTTGCCCCATGACTCACTGTGCGGCAGTGCTGGGATCAGTTCCCGCACTTTTTAATAACATTTAAAAGCAGAAATTGAGCAGGTGAAGACTTCTCCATAATATTATCTTCATGCCATAAAAAAGCATCACCTGTGTCATTTCTGTTGTCAGGCCCCACTTGGGGAAAAGTTGGTGATCTTAGGTATATCTGCTACACAAAATACATGGAAATGCTAGCCCATCAGCCTGATGTAGTGTAAGGCAACATGTGTCAGTTATAGTTCAGTGTGGGGGTCCAAACTAGACATGACCACAGTTATGTAAATCTTTATCCTGTGTTCATTAAAAAACAAACAAAGGCAGAATACAGAGTGCTTAAGAAGAGGGATAGAGGGGAATGGTAGAGTAACTTCATCAGTCTTTCTCCTCAAAATTGCCTCCCCCAGCTGCTGTTTTTTCACTGTAGATGAAAAGATGTCTTATTTTCATACAGGTGGAAAAGCGTAAGAGGTAGTGTGTGACTTCAGTTTTAAAGGGTGTCTGGAGGATCACCGGTTACTGGTGTAGACCAAGCCAGACCATGAGTCCATCAGCTCTGCTGTGTTGTCACTGTCAGCACCTCTCCAGGGTTTCAGAAAGGGGTCCTTCCTAGGCCTCCCTGGAAGGATTGAATCTGGGCCCTTTTTGAACGCAAAGTACATGCTTTACCACTGAGTCATGGTTTTTCCCCATAAACAGAAAGATACACATGACTGCATGCCACATATAGTTTAGGTCTGAGTTGATCTCCAAAATATGCAATGAAAATAAGTTCCTGCAGTACAATAGAAAGTTGGCAGTCCTACAGTTTCATCTAGTGGCATCTAGAGCACTATCGTCAATACTGTCGTCTGAATATTTTCACTTCTTTGAAAAAGAATCATCTCATTGCTGTACAAGACAGTTCTGTACAATTCTGTTTAGAACCTGCTTATAGAGGCTGCACAGATGATTCAGATCCCTGATTACGTATAGCTTTATGTTGAGTGGGAAGCTTTCACATGTACCCTATTGCAGGCATGAGCCCTGTAAGATGTCGGAAGCAGCAGAGATGGGACAGGGGCACTGCAGAGGTGGCAGGGCTAGCCAAGGTTGCTGCTCTCCCTCACATGATTTTAATCACATCGAGGAACTGAACTCCCAAATAGGGCTTGTGGTGTTCATGTGTGTCCCACAGAGCTTTCCTTGAATGAAGTACGTACACACACACACACACACACACACACACACGTGTACATAGGATTAATAGCTGTAAACTGTGTTTATTTTTCTAAGAGATATTCTTTTAAAGTGATAACTGATTAACTAGTTCAAGAAATATAGACTTTTTTTAGTTTTAGTTTTAATATCCTTGCTAAAAGCTTTGTGATGGTTAGCACACTACATAAACAAAATACAAACATTATCTTTTTTTCTCTCTACTCACAGTGGTACTGCATACTTGTGGTCTGACTTTTGCCCAATGCCTCCATGCAAAGCCACAGATTCAAACTGGGTGGCATAAACAAAAATAAGGGTTTTCTGTTTCTGTGTTGACTTGTTTTATAAACTGAGGGCATTACTTTTAAGTAGAGCTGTTGTGTGAGGTGTATGCCTTTCTGTAAGTAAATGTCCTCTGTAACCACTCAAGAATATAAAGTGCATCACATCAGCATGCAGAAAAAGTCATGTGAGTATTGAACTCGCCCATATTACTAGAGACGGGAAGACAGGCAAGGAAAAGAGTTCTCTTTCTTTCATCACTAACTGGATTAGGCTCTCCACCTATAAACATGTTTTTGAAGGGTGAAAACATATTCTCTACCCTTCCTTAACTTACGTTTGCAAAAGACCACTCAATGTAAGAAGTCATATACTCACTCTGTTCCTTCTCCCCCACCTCAAGAGAGAGATGAATCTGGAAAATCCTATATATTGTCCCTCACTGGGATACTGAAGGCTGTCTGATTGCATTCACTCTCCTTCTCTTTCTAGCTGGAGGTGGGGTGGGGGGCAGGGGAGAGTGGATGGGTTGGGGGTGGAGGACAGAATTTGAGTTCATTAAACCCTACTTCATTCACCCACCTAAGTAAATACAGAAAGGATTGCTGGCTGCGCTTTTTTTTTTTTTTTGCCTCTCTGTCTCTTTCTCTCTATCAAGGAGAGCTAGGTGGGGAGGGCAGGGGGAAAGCAAGCCATCACAGACACCATGGCACCACTATGTCCATGACCTGTCTACCAGGTACAATTCCATTATGAAAAGTGTGTCTGGCAATTCTTAGTTAGGTACCTAATAATTTATTCTATGTTGGGGGGGGCTGTTCTTAGTACACATTGTGAATAAGTAGTTTCTAGTGCCAAGAGATGCCCCTGCGCTGCAATTCTACATCCAGTGATGGTGGCTGTTGCTGGCATAGCACTGCCAGTCTATAAGGCCAGTGGTAAAGTATCTGCTTCACCTGCAAATCCCTGGCATCTCAAATTGGGCAGGGGAAAAGCTTGTCTGAAATCCTGGAGAGTTTCTGCCAGTCAGTGTAGACAGTACTGAGCTAGATCTTACTCCATATAAGGCAGCTTCTGCTGTTTCTGTGTTTATCTGCTTCTGTGTGAACTCTTTGGGTTTGTTTTTGATGCTTGCAGATTACCATATTGTTCATTACTGATGTCTAAATTTCTGTTTTATCGTGTGTGTGTTTTTATCCTGCCCTTCCTCATATGGTTTCCCCTCATAACAAACCTATGGGGTCAGTTAGACTGACAGATTAGGACCAACCCAAGTGGAGCTTCGCATTTGGGGGTGGGATGGATTTGGGCATTGCTGCCATTTCTCCTCTCTCCCTCTGTATGTTTGCTATTCCAGTGTCTCATTTGGTCTGAGCACATTCCAACCGGTATTTCGGGACTTTTTCACCCCAGTGGGAGAGATTTTAAGCATGGGCTCAGCCATCCCAGTAAAATCAAGGAAACATCAATATACTGAACTTGGGTTGGATTGTGCCAAGTATTATTTTGGCAAGATCCCCTCTTCCTGCACTATTTGTTGTATTGGTTCTATTCAGTGTAATTTACTGTGGTTTGGATTCTGGAAGTTTGTCTGTGAGGTGCAGATGTGAGGTGACCCTGTGCTTTCGCAGGTCTTTCAGTTTCGGTGAGTTTTATGAGAATGAGTTCCCCACTGCTACTAAAGAAATAATTATTTCTCCTTTTGAAGCATACAATTTTAATTGCATTACAAATGAAAAACAAGTTGTTATCCTTTCAGACTATTAAAAGCTGTTTTATAACAAACTGCAAAAGTCCCAAGAATCAACTGGGGGGGGGGGGACAAGTCAAAGTCAAAGTGAACATTTTATTTTTTGTGTATGTCATTTTAAAAGATCATTGATAGAATGATAATTTCATTCCTCTAAGCATTGCAAAATCTGTACTTGCCGTAGTTTGACTTTAAAATCCATTTCAGAGCTGGACAAATTTCAAACTGCTGTTCATTACCACAGCGACCAGGCAGAAGGGCATCCCAATACAGTAAGATATTCTGGAAGCTAAAATGCATTAGTGATAACATTCAATAAGAGGAGGAGGAGAATATAAAAGGGGTGGGCAAACTTCAGTCTTGATAGATCTACCAACGAGAGTCAGGTGCAAAAGGTATACAGTTAGAATTAAAAAACAAGAGTGCCTCTGAGCATGTTCTGTTTTCAGTAGGGGGCCTAAACTTAGCTCACAGTTCTTCACACAAAAGTCAATTCCTGAAAAGTCAATTCATTTCAGCAGTCTGATTTAGGTGGGAAAAGTCATATTGTTGTTGTTTTGGTTGAACAGCTGGAAGCCAGAGAACCTTGTCAATCTGCTACAAATCAACCAGAGACCAGTATATTCTACCTTCTGTCCATTCCTGTTATAGGGAATCTTGGAAACTGAAAACTATCATTTCTGTTGATAAGCAAAATTCTGACTTCTTAGGATAGGCAGTTTGAGACGAAAGGCAGCAACTATAATTGAGCTGTCTTTGCCACATATTTGATCATCTTTCTGATTCATAGTATTATATTCTCCTTTCCTTCACCCACAGCAAAACAAACTTAACTTGATTCATATCCTTAAAAAAAGGGGGGGGAGACCATCCCCAAACATGAATTACTCACGTGGTTATGATTAAGTTATTGGCACAGAACCTTGCCCCCTTCAGCTCCTCCTCCTTATACCCTGATGACTCCCTGTCTCAGTCATTGAATATTTACACAACTTCATTTCAAAACTCTCATTGAGTAGCTTTTTAAAATGGAGGATTAAAAAACAACAGTGTTCCCAAGGAGTTATGATACTTAAGTCTACAGACGTTAAAAAGTGTTAAACACACAGTATAATGATACAAAAAAAAATCAGTGAGATGAAAGAAGGAATATTTGTATTTCTCAAGTAATGCAATTCTTCAGTGAATAATCTAATGGTTCTTTCATAATGAAAATCCGTGTGTGTGTGTGTGTGTAAAAACATTTTGTGGAGGAAGAAAAACTTTACATCCCATAATGGAAATTTCAAGGTTCCTAACAACATGCATGAAAACAGAAATCTCAGTGAAATAGCATAAAAAACAATAAACAAGAATCTATTTGTTACAGTAAGTAAATCACATAGATAAAAAGGATGCAAGTCAGATGTGGACTTGCTTGCGCAAATCTGGGTGGGTGGGGAAGAGAAAACAAATTCAATTCTTACTGCTTTCATTGGGTTTCCTGTGGGTGGTAGTGGTGGGGTTATTGGTTTGGTTTGTTCTTGTTTTTATTATGTATTTTGTGTTTTTATCTTGTATTTTTATGCTGTGAACTGCCCTGAGATCTATGGCTGAAGGGTGGAATACAAATATTAAAAATGAAATAACATAAAATAATATTTGAAGTGTTAAAATTTTGTTTAAAAGTTTTGAAAGTTGTGTTTTGTTTATATTATCCTTTCTGAGCCACTTGGGGGGGGGGCTCCTCTGGCTGAAAGGCAGCATAAAAATAAACTTACATGTATATACAGTCATACCTCCGGTTGCGAACATGATCTGTGTGGGAGGCATGTTCGCAACCCACAGCGTTTGTAGCCTGAAGCGCCGCTTCTGTGCATGATGTCATTTTGTGCTTCTGCACATGCGCAAGCGCCGAAACCCGGAAGTAACCCGTTCCGGCACTTCCAGGTTCGGCATGGTCCACAACCCGAAAACGCGCAACCTGTAGCATTCATAACCCGAGGTATGACTGTAACATAATATGAAAGACTAGATAACTCTATAACTACAGCTGCCTGACATGTTGTTCAAAAGCTGCCTATTACTATTGGAAATCCTACTTGGCTTTTGGAAAAGTTCACTATGTGTCTGTTGTCAGCATTGTCTTTTTAAGGTGCATTTTCACAGAAACCTGTTTGGTTTTAGGATGAATGTTGAGATTCTTTGCTTGGTGCAGCCCAGCTGGTGCTGCCCTGTGATGGGGGCTTCTTCGTAGCAGTGCCCAGCTTATGGAGTCCCCTCCTCTCTGGTGAACTGCATCTGTCCCCCTTATTATTAGCATTGAGGCAAAAGGTTAAAACGTTCCTGTTTACCCAAGCATTGTCAAAAGACATTGCTTCTAGCAACTTTGGAATTTTTAGTTATGTAGATATTTGGTTTGCCTGAAACATTTTTCAAAATTTTGGATTGTTTTTATTGCCTCGTTCCTTGCTGCCTATGGCTCATTTGGTAGGAAGGATAATCATCATCGTCATCATCTGTTCCTGGTGCTAAATGTGGTGTTTTTGTATTTTTTGTAAAAATACAGTAAATAAATATATGAAGATACAAATATGCATAGCCCCTACTATAGTCACCCTAATAATGAACCTTAAATAACTTAGTGCTACATTCAGAATATATCAGTTTATCATTTTAGATTTCTGACCTTTTAAATCCAATTCAGTTCATGTGAGGAGTTACAGGTATGTAATACCTATTGATTTGCCGAATGCAGGTTATTAGAATTTGGATCGCCTTTTTTTTTTTTAAAGTAAAGCCACAGTATTCACAGTAAAGCCACAATGGACAAGCCCTCCCAGAGGGGTCCCATCAGCCACACAACCTGAAATGTACTGGATGCAAGATGCAGAAAATAGAGGAGGTAGCTTCTCTTTGCAGTTCCTTTACAAAGATATGAAGGAAGAAGAGACTGAGGGAAGAAGTAAAGAAGGCACTTGCTTTTTCTTCTCCCACCCTCCTCACCTTGCAGGTGTTGGGTTCTCCAGAGATGAAAGACAGGTACCAGGTTGTTGTTTTTTAATGGTTCCTAATTGGGTAGGGCTAAGAATTCATAATCGCTACAAGAGACAGGAATGTGATACATATTAAGAAACATCTCTCTTAGTACTTTTAAGAGAACACGGAAGGAGCCAAACACCTGCAAGGAGTGAGGGAAGCAAAGCGCCTTGGGGTTGCATGCAGGCATTTTATATACAAATTTAGGCAAATATCAACTTCTCTTCTATCTTCCGTATATTCGTTGGATCCTGGTCTCTACTTGCAGAGCCCCAGCCCCAGAATGTTATTGAAAATGTAATTCACCTAGGAGGGGACGTACGTTGTGAATGTTATACTTCTTTGCTTGCATAGAGTAAGTCTGTTGTGGCATAAGCTTCCATGGGTCAGATGCATCAAGGAGCCCGACAAATGCATTTTACCCCATGAAAGCTAATGTCACAGTAAATATGTTAAGTCTTTCTGACCAAAAGTTGGCAAAGCCTTGACATGATAATAGAAATGGAAAGCATTTAGTGCAACATGTTTTAGCAAGACGCCTTCTTCAGAGGCGCTACAAGATAACAAATTATATTTCAGGATACTTAATATAAAAGTACCCACTAACTCAATTTGAACAAAGCACCCACAAGCATAACATGAAAAAATGGAAGTATTTAAAATCAATGTAATTGCATAATATAATCCTTGAAATGTTTTTGAAAGTTTAAAATATGTTAATAAAAATTACTGGTGACTAATAACCAGAGCATGAATCATATAAAATATTTACAAGTTATTCAGCACCAAAAAGGTATATAAAACAGAATGTGTGTTTGTAGTGTGTAAATATTTGGTTTATATATTTACATAAAAAGACAGTCTGTAACCCTGTGCTCACTTAGCTGAATTCAGTGGGGCTCAACTTTGAATAGACCAGTTTTTGCCATCCTGGTACCCTCCAGATGTCTTGGGCTGCAAATCCCCTCGGCCCAGTCAGGATTTGTGGTCCAAAACATCTAGAGTACTTCATTTATAAGATTGCACTGTAGGAGTAAATAAAAGGAGGGGGGAAGAACAAATAAACGAACAAAATTGTCTGCTCTACCTTGTCGCTACTTGATTAGTAATTTAGTCTATAATCTTAACTCCACTTACTGGGAGAAAGCCCTATTGAATTCAGTAAGACTTCTGAGTTAATATGGTTAGGATTGCATTGTTAATGTTTTGAGCAATGTCCTTGTTTAATGGGGAAACACTTCATGGAGGGGTGGTGACAGGTGCTTCCGCCTGATACTTCTTCCCATTGAGCTCACTCCTATGCGTGGTACTAATGGATGCTCTGCCACTGTTCCTAACTGTCTGGTGGTTCTATTGCTAAATGACAGTTCAGTCTGTAATAAAACCATGCTGATCCATGATGTGATTGTTGATGAGCATGAAGATCTGATCTGTATCACCAAGACCTGGGTGAGGGAGCTGGGTGGACCAGATCTGACTCAGCTCTGCCTACCCTGGTACTCCATATGACATCAGCCCAGACGGGAGTGGTGGAGGAAAGTGTGAATGTAGTCCATAGTAGTTCACTTCTCATCACCAGGAAACCCATCTCTCTTTGAGCAGGGCTGTAGGGCCTGCATCTGGTGCTGAGCCAAAGAGACAGGTTAGGGATGCTGTTGATGCACAACCCACCCTGCTGCTCATCCCTGAGTAAACTAGCTGAGGTTGTCTCGGGTGTGGTGTTGGAGGAGCACATAACTGTGGTTTTGGGTGACTTCAACATTCATTCTGAAAATGTCTACGGTTCTACTCAATAGTTCATGGCCTCCATGCCAACCATGGACCAGGCATGGGCTAGAGTGTAAGTGGCATAAATCGTGCTCAGAAGCAGACCAGTCATGTGTTTGGGCTCATAATTGGTCTTACCACATGACGGTGAGAGCAGTGCTTGAGGAGTTGTCCAGCAGAGTTGTTCCATATGGTCTGAAGGCTGCTTACTCCTGACCAGGGGCAAATCAGGAGAGACTGTGAAAGTTCTGGATTGGTGTCTGAGCACAGCGATGGTCTGGATGAAGGTCAATAAACTACATGAATCCTGGGGGAATTGAGCTGCTTCAGGTGGATTCCTGTTTCTAGGAGATAGGTAGATTGCCTGTTCTGGATGGCGTTGCACACCTTCTGAAGGAACAAGTCTGTAGTTTGGGGGTACTCCTTGCTACATTTGCCACTAGAGACCCAAGTGTCCTCTGTGGCTACAAGTGCCTCTTACCAGCTTTGTCTGGTTTGCCAGCTATAGCTATTCTTGGACAGGGGTACCCTGATCATTGTAGCCCAGGTGTTAGTAACCTTGAGGTTGGGTTACTGTAGAACACTCTTCCGATAGAGATTCAGCAGAAGTCTTCTGTTTCAGCTTTTAAACGCCTGTTGAAAAGTTTTATATTCCATCACGTTAACACAGGCAATTAAGAATGCATCTTCCCACAGTAGTTAACTGATTTCTGATTTTAAATTTTTATATGATTTTTACTGAATGGCTGTATAGATAATATTTTTAATGAATCAGTGGTGTATAAATGTTTTTTTATAAATAGCTAAATGCCCATCCAACCTCTTTCTTCCTGATACGTGTACCAAAACGTTATGTATCATGCGGGAAATGGTTGAGGTTGAGAATGGGCAAGTGTGCAAGTTAAAGAAACCTAGTTTCTCAAAGCACTGGAGATAAAACATTCTGACGGCTTATCTTGTGCATGTCTATTCAAAGGGAAGACACTTTGCTTACTAGTGTTTTTGTCGAAGTAGATGTACACAGAGTTGGAGCCAGAGTTACCTAAATATTGTGAAGAAAGGAGCTAGGAAAGGGATGGACAAATCTTAATTCTGAGAAAGTCAGATGGGTGGGATGGTGTACTGCACAATGTGATCTTGCTCTTCTGCTCCCTTGACTGTATAACAAGATACAGAGTTTTCTTGGAGCAGGGTGCACACGTAGACATGGTTCTTCCTTGGTTGTAAGATAACAATGTACTTGGATCTGAAATATTGATGCGTTGAGTCAGATTTTTATCACAACCAAATCTTCGTTTATAACAGTATGTTATGTCATGCAGCAAATTGCTGATCCCCCTAGCTTTGCAACCAATTCTCTCTGTGACATAGAATCACAGCTGCTGGCTGAGGAGCACTGAAGTTGCAGTGAAATGCAGTTCCTTGTTATAGCTGGTGCACAATCCTTATATTTCTGTATTTGGGCCACTAGAGTGTTAATATAGATGGGCTTCAAGATACTCATCTGGAGTGTGATTTATAGAATTCTATTAACACATTAGTTAAGAACATCATATAATTTGTATCATTCTTTTGAAGCAAGAGAAGGCTTTAGGTTGCAAAATTCTAATTTGGTTTAGTGTTCCCAAAGAATCTTACTTGGTTGGAAATTCTGTAAAAAGGAGACACGTTTTATAAAAGCAGCACTCCATTAAATAATCTATGTCCTTTTTCTTTGGGATTGTCCACATTTGAGAATTATTTCACCATTAATCCACTCCCACCCACCCCATTCAAATTAGACCATAGTAGTCCATACCTGCATGTATTAAAATTTATATATGAGGAGAAACTTCGGTCTTTCTTTGCATGTTTAATAAATTATTCTTGCAAATGCTACTTAGTGTAAAAAGGGGGGCATCCTATTTACTGGATTCTAGCAATCTTGAGACCAAAATTGCACTGTAATCTCTAAATTTCTTGTGTGCCTTGGACACCTGCCTAATTGTTGTGTTTGTTGCTGTTTACAATTTGCTGGATGAAGTGCTCTTTCCTGTGATAGAGGTTATATGGGTGCAAGACGAAGATGGTTGTTTACATCATTATATATTTATTAAAATGTATAGACTAATGTAAAGTCTAGCGAGGTTAATTTAAGGGGGATTTGTTTGTATTTCTTTGCTTCTTGTTTTACCTTTTCATTTTGATGTGTTAAGAATTTACCTGGAGTAGTTATTGTAGATGGATTTCTGTATGTGTGTAGAATCTCAGTAAGAAAGTGAGAGCAATGTGTCTTACAAGACAATAGCTTTTTTATTGTGCATATGTTTTAAATAAATACACACTCCTCAGAACTTGTAAGCAGATATTGTTAAAAGTTGATGTGAGTTCAGTTTCATACAGATTATCCTTAGAATTGTAAGAAAACACTATTCAAATTTAAATTACCTTGAATTTCTTCTTAAGTGTAATGAATAAGATTTAAAAGAAGCTTTAAAATAACTTTCGAAGCTTTTGTTTGATTTAAAGACGTAGCTTGATATTTTTATATATGCTATACTGTGGGTATTACCAAGAACCACCAAGTACTAACATGCCTTAACTCAATTCCATATCATCATTTATGAAAGGCATTTGCTGGTTTTAATATGAAATGTATTTATTATAAGGTGTTTATAGAAAAACTTAAAGTTAAATGCCTGTATTTCCAGAAATTATTTTCCCCCAAAGCAATAAAAAATAAACTGGAAAGGGTAGCCTATAAAAGGGTGATGTGTTAAAATATTTTTACAAACAAACAAACATACATTTTCTTGGCTGTAAAGTATGCCTTGTATATTTCATTCTACTGCAGCCATGTGACACAACTAAGTAGTAATGCATCTGTGACATGTCATGGTTGCAGCAAAGTGAAATCACAGATAATATATTTGGAATTTGACAGTCCAGAGTTGGTTGATTGGAAATATATCCTGAAATATATAAATAGGTGTTTCTCTCGGGGCATTATAATTTTTTCATGTAATTTGTATAAAGCTGAGTTTCAATAGGATCTACAACTAGGTTATTAGATTGGTTCATATGTATGCATTAATTTATTTGCCTTCTAAGTCTGGCTCTTGCTCTAGTCAGGCAGGTACCAACATGGCTGTCTAGAGTGATCCAAGATTGTAATGCAATGTTTGAACATATTATAGCTTATTCAAACAGAATATTTTTCTCTGTGGCATGTTGTGCTCTGGAGATAATTCTGGTGTAAAAAGAAGTTACTCCAGGACAAGCTGTTCTGATTTAGTCTGGGATATCAAATTCCTGCATTGCTATCCCAGGATATGAAAGCACTCCAGAGTAATTTTAATGCATTTTCTGAATATAGCATAAGGCTTTTTGAGTCATACCTATAAGGGGTTATTCTTTCCCCTGCTAAAGAGGGCTGTTGTTTTGTGGGGGCGAGGCAACTTGAGTCATCTCTTATGGTTTGTCCTGGCATATGGTTCGTGCCCATAAATTGGGATTGGCCAACTATAACAGGAGGACGAAACATTACAAGGTACTCCAGTTTTTACAGCAGCTGCGGTAGCCATATGATGCTTTTAACCACATGCAAATCTTCAGGTTCAGAACTAAATTACATATCTTATATATTTTGACTTTATTAGAGCAATACTGAAATAGCTATTTTACCGCATCAATGTTTTGTGAAAATTTGGAGTAGCAGTACTGAAAAAGTGATTTCATTCTATTATTGTTTGAGGCTAGTAAATAATAGAATTAAATGCATGGAATGAAATTCAGAGTATCATGAATTAAGAGTAACTGTTTTTCTAAACATGAGAATATACTTGACTGTCACCAATCTGCATATAAAATAATTGTTCAAGTTGCTATTCAGGCTAATATGCACACACATCTAATTACGTTCATGAAGAATAAATAATGTGGTTTGTGGTGGTGCAAGTTTCTTTCCTTAAGATCATAATGTTGTTAATCGTACCTGATTGCTTGTTTCTATGAAATGGATCAGTTTTAAGTGATCGCTAATTAAGTGAAAGCAGGAAAATTGGCAGGGCAGTGGGCAGCATAAATAGGTGTAATGTATTTATAAAACAGGATTTTAGGGCTCCTGACTAATTTTCATGTGTAGTAGACATTGTTCTGAATTTGTGTGTCTGCATGAAGCGAGGGAGTTTCCTGCTTTAAAGCACTTAACAGCAGTCAGCCTGGGCGTTTTCATTTTGTACTCACTGCTTCCCCCTCCCAATGAGTGTCCTTTGTGTAACCCCAACTAATTCAGAAATCTCTCTGCTGTAGTGAGGACTGCCCTGTCATGTGACTGAGGCAACTAGTTGCAGCCTGTGATTGGGCAAGAGCTAATTGGCGGCTGTGTATAAGAACTCCCTGCCTTCGAGTTAGTAGAAGCTTTCCTCGCTCGCATTGCTTAGTTACATGTAGTTTGCAATGATGAGGCTAGGCGGTGATTCAGCAACATGTGATAAAGTTTAACACTCATGTGGGCTTGACCAAGCCAAATGGTAGACAATAAAGCCAGCTGCAGCCAATTTGGATTAATGAGCGTCACCTTGGAGTTTGGTAACTGTCACTTTAAGATTGCTTACTATTTTCAGAAGACTGCAGTTAAGAATCTTTGACAGGAACTTGTCTGAGCCTCTTTTCCTTTGTCGTTACCTTGTTTTTATCACAGGAATGGAGTGCTGATGGCTCTTTACTCTGGAACATAACTGTAGGGGGAGAAACTTTCACGCTGCCTTCTGACAAAAGCATTTTGTAATCTGTCTTGTCTAGCTGTAGTGCTGAACGCTTTTTAGTTAACGGAAGCTGTAAAATCCTTTCACCAGGAAGTATTATTTGCTCGGAATGGGTAAGTGAGAAGTGGTGCTACCTACTGCAAAAGATAGTCTGTTGTTTTGTGTTTAAAATTACGTCCAGATTTTCAGGTTTCTAACTAATAACTGAATTGAAATGGAGAATAGAAATGATTTGTTTAATCTGTTTTGGGGTAGCATGTTTAAAAAAACGTTGAGATGTTTCTGTGGTGATGTTTTAGGGAAGAGGCATGCAACTGATTGAAAAGGTAAATGTTTTCAGGATTTTTTGTGGGGAGGCAGGAAATTGTTAATTGGAAATTGAATAGTATGTTCTCCCTCCAATGCAGAACTATTTTGTACTGTCTAAATTCATAATAAGCTGTCTTTAGAAATGAAAGAGACTCTAGTTAAACTGCTAGTTTTTCTTTCCACTGACGACTTGCAACATACTTACTGACAGGAAGACATCCTGAAATATCAGTCTGTCATGTTCTAATACAAAAAAGTTAGCACAAATTGGCACCCCATTTCAATAACAATTATTTTATTTTATTTTTTTATAAAGTGGAACTTGTTGAATATGTTGACACTAATAATGCAGAGAAAAGCAAGTACATAGTACAGGACATAAGAAACCTGAAAGAGTGTTCATAAGTTTTGAATGAAGTTTCCAGTATAATAAAAATGTCATGAGCTAACAGAAAAATATTTTTCTCTGTTAGTCATACTTCCTTCAATTAGCTCATTTTCAGATTTTTCTTAGAACATGTTGTGTTGAAACAAATAGAGGAAACAATTACCTTTTAGTCAATAACATTAAGTTTACTTAAATTGCGGGGTAGACTTCTGTGTAGTAATGTCTCACCTTTATTTTTCAGTTTATTTTAATTATACTTTTGAAGGAAATGACTTAATTGAGGCTGGTCTAGGTAAAGACTGTGTAAAATGTTCTGTCTCTAGTCTTAATCAGTTCTTTTCTCTCTCCCCCCCCCCCTTGTTTGTATAGCCAGGGTTAATTGTTTTAGTGATGTTTTCAGTACTCCATTGTTTGAGACATATGGCAAAAGGTAGAAAGGACCTGCTTTTGTTCTGTATTTTTCTAACACTTTTCAGAATAGTTCCTTCTTTTTTCCTACTAAATGCTCACAGATAAAGAGTCCTTTCAGTAAAAATATAGATTGCTGTCTAAAAGGTAAAAAATAAGCAGGAAATTCTTAATAAGGGGAGCAATAAAAAAAAGGACTTTCAGATAAGCATGTATTTTAACAGCCTTGTTCCCTAGTAAATCAGGAAGAATGAGAACCCCACCTTGGCAATCATTCTTGTTCTAGTTAAGGTGTGTCCAATGAACACCTGGAAAAGGCTGCTTGCTAGTCTTAAGCAAACTGTTTGGAAGGCTTCACAATGTATTTGCCACTCATAAAAGATAGCATTATAAGTGAAAACTTCCTATGTTAGCAGTCTAAGAAACAGGTAATTTTATCCATGCTCCTTCCACATTCTTGCACTTAAAGGAAGCAAGACATGTTGTCACTCAAAATTACCTTATCTTGTTTGATCACTGCACTTTGAAAAGTCTCTCCGTGTGATGTACCTGTTCTGAAGTATTAAAAGTGAAGACAGAGTTAAATGCTCTCCAAAGTGGCCTTCTCTGATCCCTAATTTTTCTTTGAAGCATTGTATTTCTGTGGCGAATTTCAAATCCCACTTTGACCTCTGATGTAGTTGACAATGAGGAAGACTTAAAATGTGATTTTAATTAATGAACAGCAGTGCTTTCATATTCCACTTGCCAGGAAGACCCTCTGAAAATCTGGATGCTGGAGAGAATGAGTGAAAAGGAACTTATAAAAGAGCCATTCTTTTAAAAATTGACTGGTTGGTGGTTGCTAGAAAAAGTGCCGCTAGAATTACAGTAATTGTAGTCATAAATAGATTGCCCAGTTTATTTGACCCACATATGTGTGTTCTGGGAACAGCTGAGAATCTATTATGTGAACAAAGTCAGATAACATTATTTGAGTACCTCTGTGGAAGTTCTGAACTCAAATGTTGTTTGAACCTGTCCTCATTCACAAGAGCAATTAACTCACCCCTCCCTCCCTAATAATAATATGAATGTTTCAAGCAATATAGATTCTTCTCTTGCATCTTTTCACTGCTGGGGAAACCAGTGCAATATAACTTGAAAGAATCTCTTTAGAAAATGAATATAGTTGGTGTATGGTGCTCATCTTCTACCAATGTCCTTACCATGAGTACCTTCATGTGCATTTGGTGCCACTGGGTTGCCAGTTGATTTTGAAAGATTCCTTGGAAATTCAAATTACCTGATCTGCATTTACACCTATATGAATGAAATAGCATAACAATTTTTCATAATATTTGGATCAGGATTTTAGAATATCACTTCAAAATATCACATTCTTTTTATATCTGCTTTACAACACACAAAATACACTATACTGTGTAGGACTGTATAGTAAGACAAAGTTGGTGGCTCATTTGTAATCACCAAAGGATCATAAGAACCAATTTAGTGTCAATAAATTAACAGGGCAGGCCAAAGTGAGTCATGGCCTTAGCTGTACTAGGATAGGTGATGGTTGTCTTATCAGTAGGCAAAATCTGTCTTATAACAATCAATAAATAGATATAGAGCTCAGAGGTCTACCAGCAATGTGCCTACTTTTCACCCATTCCTTACTGGGCAATTTTGTATGCAATGACAAAAATTAAATGTTTCTGGCTGTCATCTTCCATAATTCCACGTGCCATTCCAATTAATATACCATATCTATTTTCTGCCCATAAACGTCCCTCCTCCCAACTGTTGGCCATGACTACTATGAGCAAGTTTCCATTTCTTCCTACTGCAGGAGAAATGTAGACCCTATTTAATGTAGACCTCACCTCTGCACTATGATGTACAAAATTAATGGAGCACCAAGCACCCTTGGGAATGCATTCATCTAACATGGTATGGCGGTAGCATACAAAGCAGGTGGAGCAAGCTGTTAGAAGTGGCTACAGACTTGCTGATTCTGTAAGCAAGTCATGTATTCCTAAAGTTGTAAAGTTACTGGTTTAGCAATATATTTTTCATTTTCTGTAAGCTGCCTTAAAGATTTTATTTTTATACAACCTAGTGGTGTATAAATTTTTTGAAACAAAGTATTATAGAACACATATTGCAGTAGGGGAAAATGGCTAATGGTTTTGCTCTTCTGAGTTGCGTGACATTTGCAAATTTTGAAACAAGCCACACATTAATCACACATTTATCTTCTTCTTAACTACCTGAGCAGACAGGATCCATCTTCCTTAAGCTTTCTGGGATAATTCTTTGAAAAGTGATAAATATATAAGTATTGTGGTTGTAGTAGTTCAGCAATTGTCCTTCCTGATTAAATTCTAATAGGTAAAGACTTCACAGTAGTTAAGCATTTCTAATATGGTGCTGGTTGTTCCTTTTTAAAGAATGAGTTATTCTCAAGTGCTGACATAGTCCAAGATAGTTCACTTTCAGCCTGTTGGTTGATTGAACTGAAATAAAAATAGATGCCATCAGCTGTAAACTAGGCTACAGTCCTATTTACAATTATCTGCCTTGTACCTTATACAGAATGGGCCTTACTTCTGAGTAAATCCAAGCCTAAGATTAGTCATAAACATGTATCCCTGTAAGTTCTATCAGAATACTCTTATTCTATTTTGGTTTAACAGGGTTAAAAACCTGGTTGGTTAAAAACAGGGTTTTTAAGGCTTAGTGTTACAATTTCCCAAGTAATTCAGATAATCTTCAAATATGTTAAGGTGGAGTTCTCCATATGGCAAGACCCTCAGATGTACAGTCCTGGCACGGCTGCAGGAACCATTGTGCCCACATGCATTTTTTAGAAGTCGGCCGGCAAAATAACGTTCCTTTAAGCACTTTCTGCACTAACCTTGTCCCCTCTCTCTCAAAAGCATTCGCTAAGATTTAGACCCAACAACATGTGCAAGGCTAAATATCTTTTTTTTTAAAATATTTTTTTATTAATCAGTTTTTATAACCACATAAACATAACATAACATAACATAAATACAACAAATACTTAAACAAACAAAGGCAAAAACAAGACAAAAAAGAAAAAGAAAAACAAATACCATTTCATATCTTAATTTCTTAAACCTTTCTTCCCCGACTTCCTCGTGCCTCCCTTTTCTGTATTCCAGATTCTAATCAATTATTCAGCAAATCTTCCCTTATTTTAATTTAGATTTAATCTAATCTTGCTTATTCTCCTTGTCTTAACCGTTACTAATAGTAACCATTTACTTTCCAGTCCAACATCATTCTAATTTTCATTAATTTTATAATATTTCTTTAGATAATCTTTGAACTTTTTCCATTCCTCTTCCGCTGCTTCTCTTCCCTGGTTTCGGATTCTGCTCGTCATTTCTGCCAAGCCCATGTAGTCTATCACCTTCATCTGCCATTCTTCCAGTGTGGGTAGATCTTGTGTCTTCCAGTACTTTGCAATGAGTATTCTAGCTGCTGTTGTAGCATACAACATGTGCAAGGCTAAATATCTTGTGCCCCAATTAAATCAAGTTACCGTACGTCAACTAGATTAATGTTTCTATTTGCTTCTTAAAATTATTTCATTTATGAATCACTTCCTGTGAAGCATCTCATAGTGACCCCCCCCATTCCCTTATAGTCTGAAATGCTTAACCACTTTCCATTATGACATTGCATTTCCCCACGATGAATGGAACACCATATGCATTATCTTGCCTTTTGCTTTTTACAAGTTTAAAGACAGACAGAGGCTAAGTGATGTGAGGAAATGCATCCCTACTACAAGATTCCCCTTCCCTGCTTTAGTCTGAGTGGTAGCAAGGGCATTCATGCCCTCGGCCTTTCCAAAGTTAGGTTAGTGACCTGGCATGACAGAAGTGATAATGCCAAAGTTCCACATTAAAAGGAGGGGAATTTTGAGAGAGGCATTGGTGCTGCTGTTTGTCTGTGGGTGGGTGGAAAAACACCAGGGACTACCTATGTGCTTTCTCTTGAAGTTAGGAGTGCCCAAGCTCATTGATTTTACTGGGCTTGCATGTTGATAATTGTGTATTGGTTTTGACCATTAAGTATCCTATATCTTAGGATGAGTTCACATATTGTTACATATTTAGGTCCTGATCCATAGCTTTGTTGTGCTGCACAAGATGTCTCTGTGCTGGTACACTTGTAGACCCAGCAAATATCAGTTATGTGTGGATTCTAGGGATCACAGAGTTGTGTAGCAGTAATGCTGCTGTGGCTCGAATAATTCATTTATAGCTCTTGCAGGAAATGCAGATCATAGCACCTTATTTTATCCAGCTAGGAATTGAGAAGCTCTGGTTCTGTGGTGGCAGATTTAGCTCTTAGGTATGCTAGCAGGGGTAAGATGTATGGCAGCATGGAAAAATCGTTTTACTTATATTGGTATGTTTCTCTCTTTTTATGTCCAGTAAAAGTAACTATACTTGTCTGCAATAACTTTTTGCATAATATGAATCTCTGTTTAAAGAATTCATAATGCATCTGTAACAAGTATCTGCAAAAAGTGTAGTGTTTGCCCCTTAAATTTAGGTGCTGTACAAAGGTATTAAGTAGCAATTCTATTAAAAATATTTGGAATAACTGACTAAACAAATAAACTATCCAGTAAATATAATTTATCAAAACTTACCTGAGCTAGACCTTCCCTAGCCCAGATGTACTTGTGTTGTATTCATTAGAGATGTATTAGATATGAGAAAGTTACTGTAATAGCCCATAGGATTCAATGCTAAAGATGTTTATTAAGAATTAAGACACACTGGAGTAAGTAAGAATTACTTCTGAGTAAGCACACATTCAGTTGGCATGCTAAAATAACTGTATTACTAGTATTCGCTGCAAGTGAAATGGAATCCATGCTGATGATCCTTTTTAAATGCCAGTTATTTGCTGTACTGTATATTTTATAATCTTCTCCTGTGGGAAATACAACAATAATTCAGTGTGTTTCTGGGATCTTTTATTGCCAGAATACATTTTGTACAGTGACAATTATTCTGTATTCCTAATGCCAGTCTCAGTAGCCCCAGGCAAGTGCTAGTCACATATTAAGTTTGACAAGCAAGTTGTGTTGCTTTTAATTTCCTCTGGTTTTCATGTCATTTTTCCTGAACTGTAATCAGGACAAATTCATCTCAGGATATGTAGCTCTTTGATATGGGGCTATCATACTTTGAAGATGCCTACTAAAGAAGGGGAAAAGAACATTCAATGGGCATTGGTTGTCACTGTGTTTTTAAAACAAAAGCAATTTAAAGCTGTGTTTCCGCTGGCTTCAAACACAGCCAGGATCTCATTTCTAGCATAGATGTGTGTATAGCTCCACTTTAGAACACTGTTTGAGTTTTAAAGATATTATAGTAGTCTGGCTGTTTATGACAGTCACCATTGTCTATCACTTATAGCTGAGTTTTTCAGAAGCTCTTGCACTGCCTGGAAAATTTAAAAAATAATAATTCTTAAGGATGCACAAAACACATTATGTTCTAGTGAACACGAAAAAATATTGGTTCAATGGGCTTGACAAACAGCACACTTACTGTATAGTGGTGATTTTTTCAGAGGAATTATTCAGTATAGCTAATACCAAACACGACAGTTGTAAATTGATGCTCAATTAAGACATGACGAGTGAAGTCAAAAGCTTCACATAAGAAATGAGTTTTTAAGGAAGGTTTACAGAGATGGCACAACATGGGTATTCTGGGAGGACAGTGCAGGTGTGAGGTGCATCAAGGATGAATTCATTTTTAACAGTCCTACATTTATCATCTTACTTTCTAATATTGCTGCTTATATTTGGAATCCAAGATGCTTTACCTTGGGAATGGTTACAGTATAGGTGTCCCCAGCAGCTTAGTGCTTTTTCATTTTCTGAATCCTCCAAAAAATGTTGATTCTATCAACATTTCCTCAGATTTGTTCCCATTTTCCTTTCAGGTCTGCCCATCCACTTGTACATAAGCAATGAACTTTCTCCTGATTTTGAGATTCCCTTTCTGTGTGGCATTCCTGTGAAGACGTCCTTCTTAATGAACAAGAGACAGGAAGCTGTTGACTCCTTAGCTTCTAGTTCCGAATATACTTGCTGTTCTCTCTTTCTTTGGAATGCTCAGATCTGCTTGCCTGGAGGTTCTTGGTGGTCTCTACCATAGAAAGGTGGAGCAGACTTCTGTCTTCTTTCTCACATGGGCTGTAATGTAGGCTCTACCCTGAATTTCTCTCTCTCTCTACTTCTTTTGAACATGGTGAATGTGAGGACTGGTAGTTTGAAAGGATCCCCACATGATGACCTGTCTATGTGTGCAAAGCTACCACATTGAAGAGGACTACACCACATGCCTGTTTTCTGTGTTTTGACTCTTTACCCTTTCCATTTTTTGAGTCTATAGGCCATGTGCTTGTAATTTCTACCACTTGTGCCTTCAAATAGTGATGTGTTTTTCCTTCTGCATCCTTTTCTGTTATTTCTTTATTATTAGGTGATGTAGCATTTAGGAGTGGTTTATCAGTGTTTGTGTGTTGTGTATTAGAAGGTACACGGGCAGTTAACTGTGTAATGATAAATCTGGGGTGGCTTGTGTGCAGTTTGGTTTTGCACCGCTTTCGGCCATCTTTCTTGCACTTAAATTTCAGTGGTATGTGTGCCAGTTTTAAGTGGTAAGTGGGTCTCCTACTTTGACTCCTCACGATTCCTGTCTGTAACTTTGGCCAAAAATCTCTAAACTGATTACATGTTGAACAGGCATTGTAAAATGAGTCAGTTCCTGTTCTTTTGGCTGGAGCTTCGTTGGGAGTTCTCAAAAATGGTATTTCAGAATGTGGATGTGGTCAGCCGAGTCACTTTCAAAGCATCTTAAAGGAAACCAACATCAACTGTGAAAAGTGAACTTTGTAACGGTACTGGTATACTCTAGAATGCCTTCTCAATCACAAGGTGCACTGCAAGTCTGTCTTGCTTGGGCTAAGCCTTCCATAGTATGAAACAGGTTGCTTCTCAGTCCTAATCATTTCAAAGTTGTTGGCAAAAACAGATAAGAATAAGATAAGAGCCAATGTGGTGTAGTAGTTAGAATGTTGGAGTCGGAGCAGGGAGACAAGGGTTCAAATCCCCTAATCAGGGCTGCCAGGCATCCCCATTTGGCTCACCATGCCATTCTTGCCAAACCACAGCCACCTGCCCAGACCCTTTTACAGTAGGGGTTGGATTGTATGTACACCTGCAGAAGGTACGTTTCTTGCACATAACTAAGAAGTTTTTTCTAGTTCCCGGAAAGGAGTCTGTCTACTAAGTGAAAGCAAAGAATTATATGTCAAAGCATACAGCAAATGTACAAGTACATTCCTGTAAGAATGTAAACAGATGTACATTACTCATGAAGAAGTAAAACTTCCTAAGCAGATGGCAGGAAGTAGTTATGATGGCAAAGTTCTTTCTTGGTAAAGTGAATGCTTAGATCCACCAGTGGAAACTACTGCACTCATTCATTGAAGAAAACATGTTCAAATGTAAGTGGAGGTGCCAGCAACAATGACCAAAATGTGATCCCTCAAAACAAGTTCTTATTTGCCCTTTCTGGGCTAGCTCTAGTACATTTGAAGAGCCCATTTAATTGCAGCACAGGAGAAGTAGAAGATTTCCTGCATACTGTGAAGTAGTCTCCCTTAAAAGGGAGCACAAGACACCTGAACAAAAACCACCAGATTCCATAGAGAGAGAAGTTCCTGTAGCAGGTAAAGCCACTGTATACTGAGCAGAAAAAGTTTTGTGCTGCAGCTACCAAAACTTACACTAACTGTGGAGATTGCAGAAGCAGAAGCCATTTGGGTCCTTCTGACCACAGCAGTTCCTTCTCTCCCTTGTCTCTTCCTTTTGTGAGCTATCTTTATAGGGAGGCTGAGATGTAGTGCTGTCTTCTAATGCCAAGGTTAGAGAGGTGTCCCAGATCCTAACACTAATCTGTGCGCTCACCTGCCAAAGGATGGCTACTGGTGGATTTGAAGGCAGAGTAAGTTAAGGAGGCCCAGTTTGAAAAGTTTTGAGTACACTGATAATATCCCTTTAGACAAAGCATGCTAAGTTTTACTACAGTTTTACATAAGAGGAATCCAGAGTGCTTTGATTTCCAATATAATCTATGCTGGTTGCTATAGCCCACTCTCTTGCAGGCTGCTATTAGAGTGTGGACTGCTCTTGTGTTCCTATTGGTCAGTGTGTTTGTTAGTGGAGAGCTCGGGAAAATACTAATTCCACACATTGATTCTAACCTCTTTATTACTGCAACTGTGCTGCTGAGCTTGGCTTGAGGAAAGGTTGAAATTGGGACATCACCATTGCCTATGAATTCATGTTCTCAAGCCTCTTTGATGCTGCAGCCAACTGTCAACTCAATGTTTTTGCTTCTCCCCTTTATCATCTCCTACCTTTTATTATACCTATTCTTGGGTTAGTCTTCTTCCTTCTGCTTCATTCACTTCAAATGCCATTTTCCCAGTAATTTCTTTGTAGCTGTTTTTTTAATCACTGTTTTTTCAGTCCTTGCAATGCTCCATCTCTAGGCATCTTCTTCCCTCCTCCATCCCCATACTGTGTGGGCTTGCTGAAATTTCTTACATCTTTCAGCAAATACTGTTTCTACCATCTTTGAAAATTATTCTTAACAGTGTTAGGAAAATTTCACTCCTCGTGCCAAAAGCCTCAACATTGTCTTCTAAATTCAACCCACATATTGAACTTATCCCGTGATACATTCTGCCTCTGTCAATATCTCTACACCTTTCCACATGCCTCCCCCCATGTGTTCTGCTTATGTGGTGAATCTATTTGGGCTTTCTGTCCTCCATTGTTCCTGTCTTCAGGATTTCTCATTGGCTTGAGCTCCTTTTGTTTTCTATGACTATAGAGAGCAAGCATACAGATTGTAATGGCTATTGGAAATGTTATTCTCCTGTTTCTGCATCCCCATATAATTACATGAATTATTATTTTTTCCTTTCATCAATAATTTCCTAGCCATAGAATAATGAGAAGTTAATGGGAATAAGTCTAAACTTTTTTACCATCCGCCTGAGAGGGAAACATTCAATAGGCAGCGAGTGTTTTGTA
Organism: Podarcis filfolensis; assembly: GCF_964270895.1. NCBI lineage: Eukaryota > Metazoa > Chordata > Lepidosauria > Squamata > Lacertidae > Podarcis > Podarcis filfolensis. Next base: position 48,436,982 of record NC_139607.1, on the reverse strand, counting down.
TATTTCAATAAAATACAAAATGTGCATGACTTTTCATCATTTGAGTTTGCTTTGCTTAGTGGCTGCTAATTTGGGGGCTTGGCATTAATATTGCCTTGCTACTGTACACTACTTCTTTACTATATCTCTGGAGACTTTATTGATAGTTTCATGGTAGCAGCCACCAAAATTGATATAGACTCAGTGCTGTGCAGGATGCAGTTGTTGGTCATCTTTAGAAATGAAGTTAGCCCTTTTCAGATAACAAATTGAGGATATCCATTCACATAGATGGAAGGGAGTGGGATCACAAGTTTTGTCCCTGACCCTGTTCATTCAAGATCATCATTTATTTATATGCTGTCTTTCCACAGTAAACCATGCTCAAGGTGTCTCACAGCATCAAAATGTTTCGCATAAATCAGTAGCTTTTACAGTACATAAAAATCAAATAGTCATATAAGCAATGAACTAATGAAAACATTTCATATTAACAAATATACAATAAAATCAAACAATTCAAGAGTAACCCAGATTAGCAGCAAAAACAAACCAATCTTTTGCTGACTCTTCTTTCCTGTGGCTATCTCTTACGGCTTTGATTGGTTACTGTTTATGAAAATTAATAAAAAATATTTAGAAAAACCAGAATGAAATCCAAAATGAAAACTTGCCCTAGCAAGAATTCTAGAGCAGTAGCCCATCCCAATGGTCTGTAGATATCATGAACAACAGAAGCAGACCTTGTAACTGGAGGCAGTCAAAGCCCCACGTGGAGATGGGCCAGAGGAGCAAGGAGCCAGTCTTGCAGGACTCACAGTGAGGTATCTCCTATGCATGTACCAGAATGCATGTATGGTCTCCAGATGATTGGGAATGCTGAAAAACAGAATCTAATCAGAACTTGAACAAATGTGCATAGGTCATGGTTGGAGCCTACCACCATTATGCTGCTCTCAGCATTCTCTTTCCACCTGTGTATGATCATATCTCTAGCTTGTTGTTAGAAAAGGGCTCCTGTATCACACTAATGAACAGCTTTTATTGACCCCTCCTGCTGGAAAACCTAAACAGTTAAAAACCCTCAGGTCTCTGGTTCATCCTTGTATTTATTTGACTCTAGTTTTATTAATCATAGCTGGAAACCAGTCTCTAGTAATACACAAAGAAGGTCTCCTAGGCAAGCTTTGAGATAAAACTATCTACCTCAAACCTGCACTTTTCCCACAGTTGCATCAAATTTACAGATTTCCTTTTAGCAGTGAGAGACATTTAGATATTGCTATTGCTGTATACGCTAGTCAGCTTTTAAAATGCCTGCAGCAAATGAGGATTACCTTGTCAATATACGTATTCTGTTGCCATTGGAAAATTGATAGGCTGAGAGCTAAATATTTATTTAGGTAACCTTAACAAGATTAGAATATTTATCAACAATCTTCTTAAAAACTGACAGTCTTTATTTATCTAGCTTACAAAATTTTTGGAACCTGTCGCTTACTGCCTTTATGCATTGGGGTTATTAAGAAATAAACTATTACACAACTTTCCAAAGACATCTGAAGGCTGTCCTATATCAGAAAGTTTTTTTAATGTATGATGTTTGCTGTGTTATGTTGGAAACTACCCAGAGCGGCTGGGGCAACCCAGTCAGATGAGTGGGGTATAAGTAATAAATTATTATATTACTATTATTCTGAACCCAGGAAGCAGAATGCTAACGGGAAAAAGGCAGGTGAGGTTTAAGAGGAGGGTAGGGAAGTGGAGTTTTTGATGATACCATGTCTGCCAAATTCTGCAAGGGGGGAAATTTAGCTTACAGTAAACTGAAAGCTAAGGAGCATCCCAAGGAAATTTCTCAAGTTTTTAGAAGTGAGAAGTGGACTGTACTCACAAGATGCTTTAGGAATTCTCAAAGTACTCCCTGATCTGTTGTAATGATAAATTACTGTGCTTGCTAATGTTATTAAACTGGGTGCATCTTGGAATGAGCCTGACTCTGAGATGGCTTCTAGGAGGATTGTGGTTGGTTGCTTAACCTTTTCAAGCTACCCATCAATTGCAAGTATTGGATAAATCTGTGGGAATGTTAGCTCCTCTCCCACAAGGAATCTTGATGTGACTCTAAGATCCTGTGAAGGAAACGTTACCCTGGTTGGTAAGTTTGGCAGAGATGTTAAAGGGTTGCCTGGGGCTCACAAAGTCATTGGCAATTGCGATTTGGAGTTACTGCTGCTCAACCATGTTCTCACACTGGACCACACCTTTATGTCATCACTCCTGTTTTATTTACTATGTTTTATTTACTGTTGTAATCTTTTCTGGAGTCAGCACCTTTCTCTCGTCTATCAAGAAGCTTTCACCAGCTTAAAAAGCAAGATTTTTTTTTTTTTGGCAGAATACTAGATTAAGTTCCTCAGTGACATTCCTATCTATTCAGCTCACAGAGTTTTAAATGAACCCATAGTTTCAGAGGATAAAGCATATAATGCCCTTACTTGGCTTATCTTTGCATGTTAGCAATGTACTCTGGGTGGAGGAGCAGTAGTAAAATGATGAATGACTTGCCCCCCCCCTCTCTCTCTCTCCCTCCCTCCCTCTCTCTCTCTGCTTCTTTACCATATAACACAGAAAGTTGCACACCTACTCCAAGAGAAGATACCTGTGTCCCAGATGTGGGGAGCAGGGGTACCAACTTGGATAGCCCCATCCCGCATAAGCACAAGACACAGCATATGCATACCATTGGAATGGCAATGCCCCTCAACTTGGGGGGGGGGGGTGAAGGGACCTTGGTCCCTAGAAGTTGGCACCTATAGTGGGGACAGTTCACACAAATGTCCATTCTGATTAAGGTTGGCTGCATACATTACAGCCTGGAGGAGAATGGAGGAACAGGGCATATGAGCACCTTCTGTTTCTTGCATTTTCAGCAGAAATACAATGTGCAGAAGAGCTATGGAGAGACTTGGGATGTAAGCCATTTTTTTGTAAACAGCTTTGTGCTTTTTTTTTGTTCTACAATCAAGCAGTATATAAATATTATGAAATTATATCTTACCTGATAGGCTGTGGTACTGAAGTCTTGAAAATCTTGTCTATGGAATGGACTCATAAGATGTAGGGTGATTTTTATGAAATTGGTCATCTTTCAGAAATGCTCAGTGCCTCGAGCTCTTACAGTCTAATGCATACTTTCCAAACTAGGCAAGCAGCTGCTTCTGGTACATGCTTTATATATTTTCAGCCACCCATAGCCAATGAGCTGCAAGGATGCGTTGGAAAAATAAGTATCCAAATTTGCCGCCTTCATCTTTTCTGCAGCTCTCACAGCAACATACCTGGCTCTTAGAGAGCCTTATAAATGTAGTGCTGATATCTAGCATTAAAGCAGCAATGTCACACATATATTAATAGAAAATGGAAATACGTTGAGACAGAAAGTTTTGTCTTTCCCTAGACTGTGGCCCATGGATTTTCAGGATATTGGATATATTGGGGGTGGGCAGTGGTGAGCCACAGCATGTTGTACCACATCTATATATTATATATTGTATTTACAGTGTTCAACTGATGTAATAGGTCATATTGGTTAAGGCTGCTGCTGTTTGTCCACTACTGCCAGACAAAATGAGTTTTCATCAACAGAAAAAAGTAGCATGCTGCACGGTCTTGACGTATTTGTGATCTGTAGTGGAGTTGGAAGAAGCCCAGATACCTGATGCCCAGGAATTTGATGCCATGTTGAGTTCTCTGTAAAGTTAATTCCTAAAATTTTTATGTTGGTGCCTAAGGAATCTGAAATATTTTGTCAAGCTTGCTTGCAAGTATCGTTTACAAACCTCCAGGGAACCTCCTATTGATAACCAAGGATAAAGCTAGCTACTTAATTACGTTTATCAGCAATTAAAACTAGTTTGAGTCTGTCTTTATGGGCATGCCAGTGGTTTTGCCTTTGGGAACTCGCTCTAGAGCGTTGTGCCAGCCACCCACCTCTTCAGGCCTGCTCATACTAGTATTATCTGGCAGAGTGATTAAAAGTGCCTTGGACAGGAATTTCCCTGGCTACATTTAGTTCAATCTGAAACTTATTTTATGGAGCACTTTATTAATTAGTGTGAGTCAAGTGACCATCAGCTGTTAGGAGTGTGTATGACCAATACAGTCACAGGGTTTCAGGTATTCAAGAGCTGGAATCATTACAAAAATCATAGATCCTTTCTTAAGGTATGCAGGCTCTTAGTTCAGTATGTAACAGTAGCAAATCAAGTTTGCAAGAATGTGCTTTAATTAGGCACCCAGGTTTCAACTGGTAGCTCACATCTGTGATAACACAAAGTTGTACAAAAATGTCGTCTTGTTTTGGAGGGGGGGGAAGCTACATCTATGATTCATGCGATCTGCACCCTCCTACTGGTCTAGATGAGTGTTGTGTTGTGCATTTTCCACACAGTAATCTGTTTAGCTGAATTCCTGAACTAAGAAACAAAATTTCCTAAATATTGCATAATGCAAGTATAAAAGGAGTTAATGCTTCATGTGTGCTTCATCTAAGTAACATACCCTTACTCTTGCCAAGTGCATGTAGAGGAACAAGGTGTGGAGTTTGCACATGTGCCTGGCTGTGCACACTGAAAGCCAAGAGTGGGTGGGTTCATGTCCCCCTCCCTCAGCTGCAGGGTAAGCACGTAGCTGCAATACCTGGCGTAGGAAGGGAGAAACCTCCATGTCCCCAGTCGGCAGCAGGATCCCAGGGTTTACTGGCCACTGTGGATGTTGCAGCCTTCCATTTATAAGCTCCCCCGTCAACATTACCTTCTTCCTTACAACAATAAAATCATTACTGAAGCCAAGATGACGAATAAACAAAGAATAGAGAGGTGGGCAGAATCTCAGAGATTTGATACATTTCTTGCCTTTAGCATATCTCTGGTACATTGTGAATCCAGCTCTCTTTCAGGGAAGAGAAAAAAGCCACAGTTTATTTGTATATATACCTTTTTAATGTTTGCAAAACCTAATATTTACCCTTTGCTTCACACACTTGAGGCTGAATTACAAATAAAATCTGGGTGGCAGCTTGTTTGAAATCTGGCAGGTGGCAACCGTATACTCTTGCTTAGCTGACCTACGTAATGAAAGCTCGTGTAAGGTAGTGGCTAAGGGCACAGCTAGATATAATACTGGGAGTGCAGTAATAACCAGGGTCATATCTAGTTGGGACTAGAGGGTAATGGGGGTGCTAATCATTTCTTCCTAGGGGAGATTATGTGGCAAAACATACAGGTGCCCTTGGGACAAATAGCAGCTTGAGAACCGGTGGGGAATAAATGTCCCCCATCCACCCAGCACTGTAGTTCCCCTGGATGCTGTTCAACTTACTTTCTTAAAAAATGGGTGACTTAATTATCACTTGCTCAATGCCACATTTAGCTCCAGATGTGAGCTGAGAGGTTCCCATTTCAAATGTTACCCCAGCCACAAACTCACTAACTGCCCTTGAGCTCACTGTTATTTTTGCCTCTGGTCCCAGTCTATATAATATACGGGCATTAAGTGACCTGCTTCACAGGGTTGTTGTAATGTATGTGAAGTTCTGTAAGACTTCTAAGGTGTTTGCCATTCAAAGTGATCGCAAGCTTTGCTAGAGGTCCAAAGTATATAAGTACAGCTCATATACAAGCAGTGGCTTGTCCACTTCATAGTTTGGGGGGGGGAGCTTTGCTCATACAATAGGGTTGCATAGAGAGCTGGCAGTGAGAAGTGGTAGGAATCTGGTGGGTTGGCAGACGCTTCGGGTGCAACAGTTTTATTCATTCAAGAAGCCAGTACTGTAAAGTAGTTTTTGGAGCCATCATAATTACAATTAATTGCAGCAGATTGCCCTTCCAAATGAACTTAAATTTTAATTCCAAAGTTTAAGTGTGTCTGTTTGCTGTATTTACTTAAGGCAGTTCAAGCAGGAAACTGTGTTCTCCCTGTTTTTCTTTATGTGTGTGTACATAATTCATACATTTTAATTGTTTCCACCACCACCCCAGATTTATTAAAAAAAAACACCTAATGTGTGCATCAGTCTAATGTACATTTGATTGATCAGTTTTAAGAACGTTAAATCATACCAGGCAAACTTGTGCTTTGATTCAGGCTAGAACAGGCCTGAGTGTGTTGGGATATGACTCACAAGCCCTTGAGTCAGCTGCCTTTGTGTTGTTGCACAATAATGATGTTGTATTTTGCTTAATATTTATTTGACCTTCTCTTGGGTACAGTCTCCTTCTTCTGTTTGTTAATTAGACATCTTATTAGCTTAAAAAGGAGCCTATCAAGGGGTGCTCTGGATTTGATTCCCCCCCTCATTTAAGCTATGCACATGTTCTCCGACTTTGAATAGTGTTTTTCAGCTCTTGTTAGAATAGCAGCAGGAAATATTTGCTTGAATCTCAACTATTTAGCCAGGTTTGAGGATTTTGTGTATCATGATGTAGTGAATCTTAAACACTTGCTCTGTTAGGCCTGACCAGGCACACAGCCATGTTCATTTATTACAGTGGAGACTTATATACAGGAAAACGAGTACGTGTGTGTGTGTGTGTGTGTGTGTGTGTGTGGAGTGTCTCTTAAAATAATTTTATTTGCTGACCTATTTTTTATTCCATTGGATGCTCTTATTGGTTCAACAAAATGCATTACCCTATGGCTATAGCTTTGCTAAGTAACTACTTAGTGAATCTGACTAGCTTCACCAAGTAACTCCTCAAATCTGACCAGTGCAAATTATAATGTAGACCCAAAGCATTGTAAAGCCATTGTGAGGACAAGCTGCTGGACTAGTTGTTGGTAGGTTCCTCTTACGCAGAGATTAGACATTAAGGGTTTCAGAACAAACACATTATGGGCACAATCCAGTCAAACTTAGGCACTTGCAAAACTCCCCATCTTAAACCAGTGAATGAAACAGAGAATGAGTATCCACTCTTTAGTTGTCTTGTTTTTAATTTAGCTGGTTCATCAGTTGCTAAAAGTTAGAACAGTAGCAACATCCATTATAAAAACAAATACTGCCACATTCAGTCTTATATTTGTGAATCTGAAAATGTGGAAGCAGCAAATGATAGGAAAGAAATCTGGAAGATTAGAATTTGTTAGTTTGTGTAGGGAATCCCCTTGGGTGAATAATCGTAGGTTAGATTATAGGATATAGATAATATTTCTAATCTCTTAAAATTATTACTGATTTTGAAAGCTTTCTACAACACAAGTAATTGCAAGTGCTAAATTGCAGAACTTTATTGAATATCTTTTAAAAACTAAGTACGATCTGCCTTAGCAAGTGCTTGGAAATTACTTCAGGTGATGTGTACGCAATTGATTACTATGCAATATATTCAATGAGCGGTTTGTTTAAAAAGAAATGTACCTTAATCTTAAAGTACTTGCCCCTCTTTCACCCCTTCCCTTTCCACTGCCTTGTTTATATTATATTGATATTTTGGTCTAATATGGTGCCATGTTGAGATTACCCTTGAACAATTGTAAGAACGAGTACTAGGATTTGTATCTTGCGAAACAGGTAACAGTTATATATATATCTGGCTGGTGGGTTTTGGATGACATTTCCTTTCTATACATCACTGAAACATGATAATTTGGTATAAGAACTATTTCTTACTATGACGTGTTATGGATTTCCTTATATGGAGGAGATGTTAAGACATCCAAATGTGCTTCCTAAAGGATCTAGTCAAAGTTACCTAACTTAGCAAGCCTTATTGCAATGCCTGAGTGTGAGGGAATGTGTAATTCTTTAAAAACGTGTGGAGTGGTGGGTTTGAGGTTTGTGTTTAGTTTTTGTTTCTTTTACAAAGATACAAAATCTAGATAATTCCTTCTTATTCTTTTTCCACAGGTTTGGCGTAATGGTGGAGGTGCTGTTGGTCCAGAAATTTTAGTTGCTCATCAGTCGCTCAGTAGTCAGTGTAGATTCTGTTTTCTCAGTCAGCAGCTACATCTGGCTACTGGGTCTCTGAAGACATCTTGTGGCATCTCCTCACTGATGACTATTTGGATACCGTGAACTGCTGTTACTTTTCCATGATACAAAATAAAATTATTCAGTAATGTCCAGAGCTATGTCTAGAAATGATTTTCAATAAAATGATCCCACTTTCCAGTGAAAGGCTTTTATGTTTCTGATTGGATTTAAGGAGGCCTTTCATGTAGAGGCCTATAATTTTATTATAGAAATGATCACGATTTACAATAAACAGTAGCTAATTCTAGGCAAAATGCACAGCAACCAGCTGCTGTCTCTAACAATAATCGCAGTCTGTTGTTCAGATCTCATACAGTCAAGCAGGAATTCTTTGTAACAATATGTTTCCCCAAATGAACTTCGATAAGACTTTGCAACTGTGTTCTTTTTATTCAGTTCAGAAGCAGAATGTATATTTGTTTGAGACATGTAATAATGTAATCTGGCTCACACTTATATTGGGCACACTTGCTAAAATGTGACATTTGTGCCTGTGCACAGCAGCTTCTGGGGGTTTCCAGCAGGGCTCTGTTAAAGGAAAGCTGGGGGGCATTGAATGGGAAACCACAGTAGACTGGATTGTGAGCATAGTGATCTCCACTATTTTTAGTAGTAGTTCACTGATCCCCTTCATATGCTATTTGGATGGGCACCATCAATTTTAGTATTGATTTAGTAACATATCAAAGAAGAGCAGCCAGTCTTGGGGCCTGAACCTGGCATACAATGTAGAATTCTGTGTTTGTTAATCAACAGCTACATTGTCTGCTGGGTTTCAGGCTGCTTGGAAATTGCAAAGCAAATTTGTACCTGACACCTTCATTCTGCATCCTTCTGCCTATTTTTCATTGTGAAATAAAGTTGAGTTGTATGTGAAAAATGTCATGTTGCGATTACTTCTCCTGTGAAATGGTTTAAAGCCTTTCTTTCATTCATTGGTGTTCTTTTAATCTTAGTAACTTTCTCTTTTGAAGAATAAATTGAACGTTTCAAGCTATGTAGTGTATTTTAAAAGATAATTTTTTTGAGTTAGTGTTGTTACATTTTCTGGATAAAAAGAAGAGCAAACTATAAAGGGGCATTTAACATACTTAGTCCAGTGAGATCAGTTTTTTTATACTAAGAACATATCAAAATGCCCTTTAACTCTACACATGTAGGACACTGTTATAACACAGTCTTCCATGATTTCTTTTATTGCTTTAGAGTGCAAGTGGAACAGCTTCATAACTCAATGCTTTTCTGCATCAGAACTAATGCATCAGCAAGGAGGCAAAGTTAGAATGCAAGGCTACATTTCTTAAGAAAGGGAGTCTTTTGCATGGAGAAATACTCAGTAAAGTCGTTTCCCCCACCTGCATTCTGAAGTGGTGCAGTCTGTCTAGGGCTGTACCTCATGATTCTTATGAATGTGTAGGTCTGCTCTTGGAATCAAATTTCAGAATCAATATAAAACTCTTGTGCTCCACTGTGTTCCCAAGACCTATATTCTAACAGTATATCATTGTGTGTAGTGGATTTCTGTTTTGACATTTTGCTTCTTGCCCTTCAGAAAGTGTAAGCTAAAAATCCACGATTATATGACAAGCAATAGCTTGATTCTGTGAGCCACAAATGTGTTCCAAGTGGGGATCTCAAGAAGTGTGGAGGGCAAACAGTCACAGAAACATGAATTGTTGTTAGGCTGATGATAGACACAATAGTTTGATGATGCTGTGCAGTTATGCTATATAATCACCCAGATGATCATGGTAGGGGTGGTGAAACTTGGGTAATCTCAGAGAGATTGCAGAGTGGCATCTAACATGCCACAGAATTGACTTACCATCACATAACTTCATATGCCTCATATTCATAGCAGCCTGTTAATAAAAGAATAATGAATATGCAACATGACAGCAAAACATTCTCAATTGGCCAAGCACAAAATCTTGCAGTAGTTACCTGGGTGGAAGCCATGCAGCATGCCATCTCAGCAGACCATATTGATAGAACCTAGGTGTAAACATATTTAGGTAGTTATTATTTGTGCATTTTGTTATTGGAAAACTGCATTGCAAAATTCAGAGAAGCACAGGATTTGAAGGAGGGTTGTGTTTCAGTCTGTGTATTGATTAACATATGAACTGAACAAATCTCTCCATCCCTAAATTTTGCATTATACTGTAGCCATGTGTAACATTCCTGCAACCACCCTTCACTGTTGCAAAGTGCCCAAAATCAGTGAAGAAAGGCTACTACATTGCTTTCTGTAGTAGCTACTTTCCAACAGAAGCTTCCCTAGCTGCAATCCTCCTACCAATGTTCTGGAGATTGGTGTATTTAGCAGATCTAGAACCCTGCTTTGGTTCTATGGCTTGCCGTATGGTTTGCCATAGAGCAAAGACAATTAGACTAACAGCTGAGAATTAGAGAGGGTTGGTGATCATGGGCCCTTGGGAGCAGCTACTGTCCAGCAACCCTACTTTGCCCCATTCATAGTGATGAACACTACATAAACTCATGTCAGTGCTACTGTTAGCAATTAGTCACCTCCCTCAGCAGTTTCACTTCCCCACCACATTTCAGTTGCACAAATGGTGTTGAAATATCCATTGTTGGCATGCGGTTCAGGTTCCTGAATTGTCTTTAAATCATGCTGCTTGAGTTTGTCAAGGAGAATGCTATAAGAGTTGCTACTGCTAATTGTTCTTCGGGTGATAGGTTTTGTCAGCCAGTGGCAAAGAGATTCCTGGGTGATGGGAAGTCACCACTTAATTTATTATACACAACACACTGTCGTGCCCTGCTGGTGGTGTTTCTAGGGCAACCGGCTTGTCACTATTGAATACAGTGCAGGCCAATGGCCCATCTAGTCCAGTATCCTGTTCTCATAGTAGGCAACCAAATGCTTACAAGCAACCTGCACACAGGACCAAAGCGCAAGAGCACTCTCTCTCTCCTGTAGTTTTCAGCAACTGGTATTCAGAAGCATGCTGCCTCCAACTGTAAAGGCAGAGCATAGCCATTGATAGATGAATTCATGGATCCAAAGACTAATTCTTTTAAAGCCACCCAAGTTTGTGGCAATCACTGTGGAGCCAATTCCATAGTTTAATTATGCATTGCATGAAGAAGTCCTTTATTTTGCTCATCCTGAATCCTCTGACGTTCAGCTTCATTGGACGTCAATGAGTTCTAGTGTTATGCACAATTTTATACACTTCTATCACGTCACCTTTTACTCACCTTTTCTCTGAACCCCAAAAGTTCCAAATGCTGCAACCTTTCCTCACAGAGGAATTGCTCCTTAATTATTCCCTTTGCCCTTTTCTGAACCCTTTCCAACTCTACAATATCCCTTTTGAAGTGAGGCTACCAAAACTCTAAAAAAGTATTCCAAATGCTGTCACACTGTAGCTTAGTGTAATGGCACTATGATATTGGCAGTTTTATTTTCAACTCCTTTCCAAATTATCCCTAGCACGGATCATTTGCCTTTCTCACAGCTCCCACACATTAGGTCGGCATATTATTTCAGCTATCCACTATGACATCAAGGTCTTGATCCTGGTCAGTTATCACCAGTTCAGACCCCATGAGCATATATGTGAAGAAAGTGTATCATCTGGCATTTTACTGCCCATTCACTCAGTTTGGAGAGGTCCTTTTGGAGCTCTTCACAATCTCTTTGTTTTAATGACCCTGAGCAAACTTGGCCTCGTCACTGCTCACCCCTAGCTCCAGATAATTTATAAACAAGTTAAAAAACACAGCGCACCAATACTGATCCTTGGGTGTCTTCACTTTCTACATCTGTCCATTAGGAGAACTGTCCCTTTACTCCCATCCTCTGCTTTCTATTACATAACCAGTTCCTGATTCACAAGAGGACCTCTCTTCTTATCTCATGACTGCTTAGTTTACTCATGACTCTGGTGAGGTAGTTACAGGTAGGTAGCCATGTTGGTCTGCCGTAGTCGAAACAAAATAAAAAATAAAAAAATTCCTTCCAGTAGCACCTTAGAGACCAGCTAAGTTTGTTATTGGTATGAGCTTTCGTGTGCATGCACACTTTTAAAGTTCAAGTATACAATGCCAACCAGATCATCTTGCATCTATAGTGGTACCTTGGGTTACAGATGCTTCAGAAATAGTAACCCTAACCCAGAAATAGTACCTTGGGTTAATAACTTTGCTTCAGGATGAGAACAGAAATCATGTGGCGGTGGCGCAGCAGCAGCGGGACACCACATTAGCTAAAGTGGTACCTCAGGTTAAGAACAGTTTCAGGTTAAGAACGGACCTCCAGAATGAATTAAGTTCTTAACCCGAGGTACCACTGTATATGCTTGCTGACACTTGTAAAGAATTTTAGTGGGTTAGTGAAGCAGGGATTGCATTTGCTGGTTCTGCTTCAGGAAGACTTGGCCTTTTAAAAAAATCTTGAACAATTCTTTCCACCAGCTTTCCTCAGACAGATTTCTGTATTTCATTGATGCATGCCACAAAGGGAAGAGAAGGGCACAGTAAGTGGGCAAAAGGTTCATGCATATTGCTGCTTATAAAACCATTTGCCAATAGTTGCATGGTCATGATTCAGTTTTAATACAGAAATAAAGATTTTAATTTATATCAAATATGGGTTTCTTTTTAAATCAGATTATTTTAAAAGAAATGCTTATTATGAATGAATTGGGTTTTTAAATTTACATTTTCAGATTAAAATATTAAAAAGGGTTAATTTATAATTCTTTTTTATCCACCCTGGTTAGGTGTCTGATATCATGCTCCATTGAATTAGAGTACTTTAAGACTATAGGATGACTTAAGGTAAAGGTAAAGGTACCCCTGACCGTTAGGTCCAGCTGCGGACAACACTGGGGTTGTGCGCTCATCTCACTCTGTAGCCTGAGGGATCCGGCATTTGTCCACAGACAGCTTCCATGTCATGTGGCCAGCATGACTAAGGTGCTTCTGGCAAAACCAGAGCAGCGCACAGAAACGCCGTTTACCTTCCCGCCAGAGCAGTACCTATTTATCTACTTGCACTTGACATGCTTTCAAACTGCTAGGTGGGCAGGAGCTGGGACCGAACAACGGGAGCTCACCCCGTTGCGGGGATTCGAACCGCCAACCTTCCAATTGGCAAGCCCTAGGCTCAGTGGTTTAGACCACAGTGCCACCCGTGGCCTATAGGATGACTTAGCATTGGTTTTTTTAAAAAATTGCTATGTTTCATAGCCTATTTTATCAAAATCTAGGCAGGGCATCTTGGTTTACCAGTTTTAGCTTGTGAGTTTACATATAAAGGCATAGTGAAGGCAATTTCTCTCACTTGGGGAAAGAGAAACACATGCATGAGTAATACAATTAGAACAAGTATTTTATCTTCACTAAATAGAAAGTTTTATGTAGAATCATGTATCCTTTGTTCTTTCTGTTGCTTAGTAACACTTGCAAATGCCAGGCTCTTCTCAGTCAAGGCAAAAAGGAGTTTGGCTGTTAGCTCCAGTCATCAATTGAAAGTACTGTTCTAGAATTAAGGTCTGTCAAGGTAATGTTGTTACTTTTCAGATCAATCACTTTGCATATGACGACTATGCGTTCCCACATGGAATAACAAATTTTGTTTGTTTGTTTTTGCTGTTCTTCATTTATGGATTCCACATTTAATCATGCACTGGACTTAATGGATCATTTGCTTCATATAGCAGAGATTGCTATAGCTTAAAAAAAAAGTTCCTTTAAATAGGAAAACTAACCATATGCACATTTTCCTCCTACGTTTCCATAGTCCAGCCTGCTCAGCTATAACTGTTACCAATGCAGCATCAGCAGCTGTAAAGGGTATCGTCTGTGCTGAGACCAGGAAATATGAGCTGCTGTTCCCTTAAGTGCACCTTCTCTGTTGCCTGAAATTCTCTTAAGCAATCTGTGTTTGAGTCCTTCTTTTGGTTTGGTTTTCTTCTTGAATCATACAGGAAGACAACTCTATTTACAGCATGATCCACACTCACAAATGTAACCCTGTGCACATAGCTTATAGCCGATTTTTAGTCCCATTAGTTTAAATGCAAGAACACCAGCTCAATTGTCTAGTGGATCACAGTCTTCATTGTGATTTTGCCAAGTGTCCTCTGAATTATGGCTTGTTTACATAGACATAGTGACTCTACTTGCCAATAGTTGTCTGACGCTAAGAAGCCAGTTTCATTTTGTAAGGGCGTGAATACTGAACACAGCTAGGTCAAAAGGCAAATGACACTAAAATGATTTAAACTGCCCACAGCATCACTAGTTTTACCAAAATGACTAGCCAGTGGAAACCCTGTGATCTAACTCCGCAGCTGTAAAATTCTTATTGAACCATAAGCAGCTTTATCTACAACCTATAGGCAAAGATCAAAGTGAAATGATTTCTTGGTGGGGTTGAGCATGGCTAGAAAAAAGGACCAAGTACTTTAAGTAAACTTCTCACTAATAAGCGTAACTAATTGCCCCCCCCCCCCAGGGGAGGACTAGCAATTGCAACCCTGTTTTAAGAAATTGGACACTTTACTTAACTCCTGGCTTGCTTGCTTTTCTTTTTATTTAAATAGCCATTGGATTTTGGTTGTGTTTTTAAAGTCAAGCCATCTTTATATTGGTACGATCATGCTGCTCTTTGGCACAATTAACATTCATGAGATAATTAAGTCCTCATGCATTTTCACTGAAGGGCCACCTGCCTGGACTCACCAACTTTACGGTTTCCTGCACTGCCAAAAGTTGGGTTAAATGACCTTGAGGTTCCTTCCAACTCAGTGTTTCCGCATGGGCAGATTACTGGTACAGTGGTATCTTGGTTCTCGGACTTAATCTGTACCAGGAGTCCATTTGACTCCTGAAACGGTTTGAAAACCAAGGCACGGCTTCCGATTGGCTGCAGGAGCTTCCTGCACTCAAGCGGAAGCAGCGTCGGACGTTCGGCTTCTGAAAAACTGTTTGTGGCATTCAGGAGCCGATTTGTTTGGCAACTAAGTCGTTTGAGGACCAAGGTACCACTCTATTCTGTTTTGAATCTTGGCTTCCCCAACACAAAAGAAGCATACACAGTACTTTGTTTTATTATCTTCCCAATTCTGCTCACCGCCATATAAACATTCAACACTCTCTTGACTTTGTGAACAGGTTCAGAAGTGATAAATGGGGTGGGGGGAGAGAGAAGTAGGAGATGGTTGTTTCCATTAAAAGATGTTCCCTACCTTTGCCAAAAATGCTGAAAGGTGGAAGGGATTGCTTTGGTTGACAGCTCAACCTGAGGAGCCATTGGGCAGCAACTGAGCCACGGGGACTAACCTCAAGAGCTGTCTCTATGGGTTCATCCAGATTTACTTTTAGGCACAGGTCCATGCTTTAAAGCTCTGTGTCTGAGTGGCAAAAATTTGAATGCCATTTGTTTCACTTCAGTGGTAGAACATGGGTTTTCCTGGGGAAAGCGCTGGGAAAAGAAAAATGCTCTGACACAGAGTTTTAAAGCCCAGACCTGTGCCTAGAACACAACACAAAAGGAAATCTAGATGAGCCCTCTATGTGGCATGTGTTGGAAGTGTTGGGATGCCACATAGCTTGTATTGAAGTATGAGAGAGGGGAGTAGAGAGAGGAGAAACACTCTTGATTCCTAGTCTTCCTGCTTCCTTCTCTTCTTCATGCCTCATTGGGAGAGGCTATATCTTTCCTTCGTCTCTCTCCTGCAGAGATGAAAGAGCAAGCATGGCTCTTTGCATCTCCACCTTAGTTACCTAGATGTAGGATATATTCAATATGTATATCCTATTATCAACTTAGATTTCTTATTTCCCATACTCAGAAGTCTCAGTGTGATTGCATAAAAAGTAAAGCATGCTCCTCCAAGCAGGTATTCTAGTGCACAGTTCAATTTCTGCTGATGCACTTAAACTAGAGATACCAGCAGCATCTCCAAAGTCCCTTTCTACCCCACCTCAAAGTTGAGGAAAATTAATTTCACTTCTCTCTCTTCCATACCTCTTTCCCTCCCCATCTGAAGTCCTCATAGGTTTGCCACTTTCTAATACCCAACACCATTCCTTTCCTTTTCCTTTTTCTCCTTTACAACAGATATAATGCCCATGCAATTCAAGGACCTCATAGTCAACCTGCTTTATTCTTTTCCATCAAATATTAAGCTGCCTGATTTGCAGATCTGGTGCAAACACAGCTCTGTCACTTTACTTACCTTCATTCCCCTTTCCTCTGCAGCCTTGCCTCTTAATGTATTTGAAAATGGATGTGTCCTCAAATAAGAGCTATTGGCCTTGTTAGAGAAGCTGAGGCTAACACATCTAAGTGTATAAGGATATCATGATGGTGATGGTGATGTTCAGATGCAAAACTGGAATGCATGTCTTCCTTCTGCTTTAGCTCATCATCTGTTATTTTGACTTATGGAGATGGATCCACAGAGACTACATACCCTGTGATGTGAAAACTTAAGAGTTGAGGAGAGCGTATCACAGGACTTCCTTGCAGTGCACCTGCTGCACCTGAAATGTTTGGATGTTCTTGTTAAGTACACAGAGTTCTCAACTGGATACTCTGTAAACAAGAGCAGGTGGAAGGTTTTCACCAGTTTCTGCATTTTTCCTGTTCTAAGCAAATCATTTGGAGGGGGAGGAGACGCATTTTGTGTATACTTGTGAAAGCTGTAATTTTCCAAGATGAATTGGAGGAGGGTGCTGGAAACAATAATTTCATTCTGTGCCCCTACATAAAATATGGTGTGCCTACCCAAAAAGAAGGAATGAATTAAGAAGCCTCTTTGCTTTTGTGCATCTCAAAGCAGACTTAAAGCAAGACTGCTTGGGGAATCTTTGTGCCTCCAGAAGTTGTTAGACTTAAACTCCCGTTGTTTTCAATGTGCATGGCTGATGGTCAGGGGTGATTTAGCTGGAGATCCAAGGGGCGGGGGGCAAGGTGAAGAACATAAGAGTAGAATTTCAATGTATTTTTTAATAAAACAATATATGAGTTTTATACTTTTAAAAAGCCAGGAAAATAAAAAAGCTTAAAATAAATACCAGGAGCATTTTAACTTTATGGTGGATTGTGACCAAGAGAGGCAGCTAAAAATGTAAGCAGCTATTTTAACATAAAAGTCTAATTCTGCTTATTAAATAAGATGATCTGGCAACTTCATGAAGCAGGCTTTATGCTTTAGTACTGGCACCACTTAATTTACAGCCTGTCTCATCCTGCATATCTGTTCTCTTCCATCTGTTAATGTTCTGCAGCTTTCCTTATGATAAATACTTGCCTATTAACACCCGTTCCCTCCTCCTAGCTTCCTTCAATTCTTTTCTGAATGCCCTTTGACCTACCTGCAATTTCCCCTCTTCCACAACCAAGCTGCTTCTCTGAAGAAAGCTGTCTAGGTGTGAAGAGAAGGCCATGGGAAGGGACAAAGCTGGCATGAGTAAGAATAACTGGGCTGGAGCCAGAATCAAACTGCTTCAATAACGTGGTTGCACAAATGACAATCACATCACTAACAACAGTTGTACGAGTTGTTGTGCTACCGTGCGCTCATAAACTGCATACAAGTTGCTATATGTGATCTATTTTTACATCTTACTTACTTTTGACATAAAGCTTGCTTCATATGGTAAAAATAGATAAAAAGTAGACAGGGGTGGCTCCAACAGAGTCTGCCTGTACTGCAGTATATATTGTTTGCACACACAAAGTGAGACTGGCATTATAAAATCAATTATTTAACAAGCTGGAGTTAACATGAAAACAATAGGATGGAGCAATTAGAGCTACATGTTGCCTGTAAGAACTGAAGCAGGAACCATTAGTATCCACTTGCTCATTAAAGATCAGTTGTGTCGTAAATGCTGCTTAATAAGCAAAACAAAGTAGCCAAGAGTTGTATTCATAGCATTTTGAACAAGCCACATATATAAACAATTTCAAGAGGCTCTAAAAGTGAAATCCCTTGAGACCAGCATTCCGTGGGCTGATTTTCACATGTAAGATTCAGGTTCAAATCTCTGCTTATTCACTGAACTCACAGTCTGGGTCAAATTGTGTCGTGTCCCAGGGTTCTTCCGGATAAGTGCTTATTATGAGATTGCTGCTCCTCATTCATGCAAATGTTTTGCTGCAGCCACATGACATGGTTGGCATCAAAATGCCAGCCTCTATTTCTCTTCCCCATTTATTCTCCATTTATACCTTCAGGAGGAAATCCAGGAAATAGTAACTAAAAATGCCATCTACCTCTTTGTGATATCTCAACTACCCATTTACAAATTAAGACCCTATATGGAAGCACCCATACCCTAACTTTCATGTCTTTAAACTCTGAGATTAGAATGGTATTTCTGTATTGACCAGAAAAGTGTGAAATTAACAGGAAGCATATTCACCACTGTTGTATGACTGCATGGGTGATTCCAGTGTCTGAGCTTTCTCTGCAAGTTAGGAAAATGCACTGGAGCAGAGGAGTACAAGATAAAAACTAGCATCATATATTGGGATGTTGGGTAAAAAACAAGCAACTGTTGAAAAATAGCTGATACAGTTTTTTGAAGACTTTCTGTAAAGAGGTATCATCTGCACAACTAATTAAAATTTTAAGAAGCAAAAATATAGCAGATTTGATAAGCCAAACACTTCAAGCAGTGGTAGACCTTGCGGTTTCAAATTTCAGTACAGTAGTGCCCTGTGCAACACCAAAATTTGGTACTCCCCCCACCTCTTGCACGCCATTCTAAGTAATAGTTGTGGCACCCTCAATGTTCCACAACCAGTACGACCGAACCAGTCACACTCCCCTAAATCTGCCTCTGCTTCAAGCATTTTGCCTTGGGTAATAACAGAAATTAATCCCACAAAAGCAGACCAGAAGAGGGGCTCTGGATACATTACAAATAAAACATTACACGGTTTTATGATACGGAGATCAGAGATGCTGGCAAACATGTATTCTAAATGGAAAGATGGGGAAACTTCACACAACAGGCATTAAACAGAAGATAATTGTCTCCAAGCACAGTATACATGGGCCAGAAATACATAGCCAGTCATGGCTGCCTAGAACATGTTCTCTAAAGCTTGGAGATGCATAGATCCCTTTCACAGTTCGTGCATTTAACACAGAAAACAACACTGTAGTTGCAGCAAAGATGGTTGCTGCTCAATTGGATTAAGGGTTTGGCTCCTTTATCCTAGCTGCATTATACTGATATTGATGAATTGTTGTGTTTGATTGAGGTTTAGCATTAGAACTTTTAGGTCTCACACTGAAACCTGGTAATTATTTTCCTGGTAATGATTTTCCGTATACAGTATATGTCTCTTAAGTTCAGAACATACTGTGTCTCTGTTTAACCTATAAACCTCATTTAAACAGTGTGTGTTTACAGTTATTTATAAACACTGTATCATGTGAGCTGTCATAAAGCACAAACGCGTTCCTGAGCTGGGCCTCTTGCTGAATCAGGTCACTGACTTAATATTGAGTGTTGCCATCTCAAAGAGTAGAATCTGAACTCATTCGACTAGTGTTGATCAGAATTCTTTCTCTAAATTCACATGCAACACCTTAAGAGAACAGCGAAACATTGTTAGCCAAGGGCTATCATTGCATGATGAAAGATCTGACTATATCCAAGACTAGTGATGCTCCTGGCTTACCTGATCAAGATGTGTAGTTCTAAATTGTTAGGTTTGTGCACTTTGCTTCAGAGATTAACAAATCCAAATAAAGCTGTACATGGTGCACATTGTTTTAATGTGCAAATAAAGCTGTACATTGCTTTAATGATGATCTTTTCAAACCATATTCTGAAAATCAAGCTGGAGGGCCCTGTTGTTAGCCAGGGTGAAGCAATCACCTTGGGCAGCAGTGTTTGGGTATCACGAAAGGACAGCAACTTGTGGTGTAGTGGTTAAGAGCAGTGGACTCGTAATCTGGTGAACCGGGTTCGATTCCTCGCTCCTCCACATGCAGCTTCTGGGTGACCTTGGGCTAGTCACACTTCTCTGAAGTCTCTCAGCCTCACTCACCTCACAGAGTGTTTGTTGTGGAGGAGGAAGGGAAAGGAGAATGTTAGCTGCTTTGAGACTCCTTCAGGTAGTGATAAAGCGGGATATCAAATCCAAACTCCTCCTCCTCCTCCTCTTCTTCTTCATGATCTAATTCATTACGGTTGTGTTTTTATTGCCAGAAACAGGTGCCTGTGGGATTTAGGGAAGAAATGTAGCTCTCTGGCAGAGCATCTGTTTTGCATGCAGAAGATTTAGGACCAGTCCCTGGCATCTCCAGGTAGGACTGAGCATGTCCTCTGTCTGAAATCTTGGTGAGCCATTGCCAGTCAGTGTAGATGGTACTAAGGAAAATTGTAAGGCAGCATCCTGTGTTCCGTCTCAGAAATAAAATAACTTGACCAGCCTTATACGTGATGCATCATGATCTGTGGACACTGCGGGTGGAATGCATTATTTGCTGCACCACCTCAGGGAACAAAGTGTCTGGTGCTCACCCTATTTAAAGAAAGGGGGAGAAGTGACAAGAAGGAACCACATAATGAACCAATCCGGGACATTTGAGTGCTTAACCTCCACCAGTGAATATGGGTAAGTAGGGAAAAACATTTAATCACACATCGGGGGTGGGGGGGACTCCATCCTAGTAAGCCCATGGGTTTTCATAGCACAAATTGGTTAATATTGTTTGCATTTAGCAGTCAGGAGAGTATGCCAACTTGGAAGGAGCTGTCTCAGGGTGTCTGAATACAATAATCCCATTAGGTTTTTTTAAAAAAAAAAATTCTGATGTTCCTGTTATTTTAAAAAACAACAAATCAAAGTGGCATCTTTTTACAAGAAACTCAATACGTTGAAGAAATGCAGCATCTCTGCTTCCAGACTCTCATCTGTATCTTGTGTGAAATGATCAATAGGGAACTTTAGCTTCAGGAAATTATTTCAAAAGGGGGAGGGGGAGAGACTGAACGCTTATATTTAACAGCTTGCTTATTACCACAAAACCCCAAATGATTTTATTTATTTGTAGAAGATCTAGAATATGCTAGAGTCCCTATGACTAAGGGATTTTTCCTCCAGTGTAATTAAGACTTCCTTGCTCACTCGTAACCATAACCACAAGGTTAAACTGTCCCCTCTGTTCTTGAGAATTTCATCTTTGAAAAATGCACTGAACTTCAGCCGCTGCCAAAATGCAGGGATGTGTCCTCCACAGGCATTTTCAGTCCAATGCAGAGCCACAGCCCAGGTATGTGACTAAGCCTTAGTCATATAAACAGAAAGTGCTCATGTTATATTAGTAATTGTCATCCCTTCTCAAGCTGGCACTATATAGTTTCCTTTTTTAATGAGCACCCACAGTGTTTCATAGCTGGTACACAAACCCGCAGACTATGAGTGCTAAAGACTCAAAGTACAGAAGCTCTTGGTGCAGAAGCATGTGGTTCTGAAACCCACAAGACCCCAGGAAGGCATTATTGGAGAGGGGATACAAATTTCAGGGGGCAGGGAAATGCTAATTGTCCTTACAGAAATGTATCCTCAAGAAATATATCCTCTCAGCCATCTGAGAGTTTTATCTTAATTTGCACCAAGCAGTAATGGGTAATAGCATTGTGTGAAATTTGGAAACAGGTGAAAAAAGTGTAGGGGGGATTGTTTTGTGATTTCCATTTAACAATGGAAAAGCCTACTGCTTTTTTAAAAAATGTCATTTCTCACTGTCACTCAGCTGTATCTTATGAAGAAGTTTGCTGCCTACAAAAATAAGCTCACACTAGAGTAAACCCACTTCTGCTACAGGCTTACTATTTTCATTCTTCCAGAATTTGCTTCCAACAGATTCCATATATGTTTGTGTGTGTGTGTGTGTGGCCAACAATTATATCTGATGGGCCATTTGGAAGAGGGAGTGGGAAACTGGCTAAAACCTAATTCCATCACACACCTGCACATTTTTCACAGTACCCTAATGGAAAAATCCCACCCCCCCTCACCATCCCTGCATATTCCCCTCCTTATTCCATATAGTTTGGGATGCAGTAAGATAATGCGAAAGGCTGTTGCCCAGCAACAGTCCCACATTTCTGGAGTTCTACTTCTGTCCTTGCTTGCCAAAAATGGTAAAAGACGTGCAACATTTTAAGTGTGTTGGAAATGGTTTGAACACACATTCACCTACCTACTCATTTTGGCACTTTCTTCCCTCCTCCACCCTCCTCCTTCACCCAGCCCATGGATATCTCTTAAGCACTTACATTTTCCCAGCTGCCTCTTGAAACAAGAACTGAGATGTGGTGAACATCACTCCTCTTCTTGCCTATTTAAAGAATAATTTATATTAACCTGACTGGTACGAGATCCAGCCGCACAGAACTAGTTCCCATGCTCCTCAGGTAATGTTAGAGGGTTGAATTCAACATTAATAGGGCATATGACACCTGTCAAAGGGTCAAATATACCCAGGAAGTTATCAGCTGTGACTCATTGTGCTTACATGTAATGTAGATGGATGCTTGCTGTAAAAGAAAACGAGTTGAGTATTTTGTATATGTGGAAACTCAACCCTACCCTGAAGAGAGAAGCCCTGAATTTGAACAAACTCTACTACAAGGAGTGTATATTTTGGGTGAAAAGTGAGTATAAAAGAAATGCCTGTTTCAGTTTGAAAGAAACCTAAAATGATAGGGTTCTCTTAGAAAGCAGAACCCAACATTTTTAGTTTACATTTCCTAGAAATTTGTAAGGAGAAACTTAGTAAAAGTCCTTATGAACTTGGAACATTCCAGTTCCGGCATTGAGAGAAGCTATTAACTAAGAGCATCACAGAAAAAGCTACTTCCAGTCTGATTTTCATATTAGCTAAGGCACATTTAACAGTAAGAAAGGGTCTCTTAATGCATTTCCTTTGCAGAATAGGCCAAAAGACTCTGGAATTAGACAGGGAGAAGTTATGTTCACTGCAGTGAGCTGCTTCTGTTAAAAGTATATTTTTTTCCCTCAAACGAAAAGAAAACAAACAAGTGTGTGTTTGGGTTTATGAAGCTGAGCTCATCACCAGAAAATACACTCCCTCCACCACATGATGGAGCAGAAGGAACATGTCTAGACATGAAGCCTGTGTAATACCTGGGGCAATAGGTGTCTTTGCCAGAATTAACCAAGGTACTGAAGGAAGATGGCCAAGAAAGAGGAAAGGAAAGGTTTGGAATCCTTGACACTGAATCAAAACTAAATATTTTTGTGGGGAACAGACTGCCTCAGCATTGCACACATGTGCTTATAGTTGCCAGAAGCAAAATATTTAAGACTCTTTACATCAGTTACCTTCAATATTCTTAAGATCTGTCTAGTTGTAATCTCTGTCTCTCTCTCTCTCCTTCTCTCTCTCTACATTCACCCATCTACACTTCTCTGAATAGACTGACAGACATAAATCGAAGCCCAAGCAAAATGTCGCAGTCATGTAATCTCCCCCCACCCCTGGCTAAGATGTGGAGAAATGAACAGTTTCCCAAGCCTCAACATGGTTGGTGCCAGCACATGACAGGATCAGGCAGGTGCTTAGGGACCAGAATCGCCTCTTCTAACAGTGAACTCAAATGGTGAGTGCTGAAACAAAACAAAAAGAAAGAAAGAACACTTTTTTAAAAAATGAAAGAGGCAAAAAAAGTGGAGAATGGGGTGAAAACAGCCCACCAATGCTTATGTATCCACCATGACGGTTCATTTATTTCTTGAAATTTATACACCACTTGATTGTAAAAAGAAAACCCTCAAAGCAGTTTTAAAAAAGATAAAAGAATAAGACTGAGAAAAAAATTGCAACCATACTTTAAAAACATACAAAAGTTAAATCTGCTCATGGGATAATGGCCGTCTGGATTCACACAATGGTCATAGATTTTTGTATCCCTGTTTTCTATTGCATACGAAATTTATTTCCCTGGCAAATAAGTTAGAGCTGGTGTATAGCTTTCCTGAATCCTAAGAGAGCACAGACTGAAAGATGAGAGTGGTCATTTTGGAGGAAACCTTGCACAGATTCCCTCCCTCCCTCATTTTCTATTATGGCTGCTAAGTTGCCAGACAATACCTGGCCTAACTCACTCTAGTGCTTTTAAAAGCTGGTTGATATGCAGAACTCCATGGGTGAAGCTTATCAGGCCTAGCAATAATTGCTGCAGGACAAGTGGCTGTTAAAGGCACAGTTGGAGGGCCCAATTCAACATTTGTCAACCTTTTTTCATGTAAATTTATTTGAGGCCTTGAAGTAATTTTTCTTTTCTTTTTTGCCTTGAAGTAATTTTAAGATAAATTTGTCAGCTTGCATTTTCATCCTAATCAAAAAAGAAAATCTAATTCAGTAATTATTAGTAGCAGATTCTGACAAATAAATTAAAGCTGCACTGATCCCTATGTTTCGTTAATACAGTGGTACCTCGGGTTAAGAACTTAATTCGTTCTGGAGGTCCGTTCTTAATCTGAAACTGTTCTTAACCTGAGGTACCACTTTAGTTAATGGGGCCTCCTGCTGCCACTTCACCGCCACTGTATGATTTCTGTTCTCATCCTGAAGCAAACTTCTTAACCCGAGGTATTATTTCTGGGTTAGCGGAGTGTGTAACCTGAAGCATCTTTAACCTGAAGCGTCTGTAACCCGAGGTACCACTGTAGTCATTTTATGAACAAGACCTGCGTTGAAAAAAAAATTCTGGTTCATTTTAGCATATATTTGCTATGGGCTCTTGGGTAAAGGGGGGGAAATCAATATATTGTTGTGTGCTACCTCAGTCTCCCAGCAGTGTAAGGTTCTAGGGATTTCAGGCCCTTAATCAGGGTTCGGTTTTCTTGGAATGAGGGACAGCAGAGACTGTGGCGTCTTTAGCATACTGTATATGGTTTATTTACATGTACAACCTGAGCCTGCAGTGGAGGTGCTCACAGCATTAACACCCCAATAAGTTCTTGCTTCTCTCATGTCCACAGCCTTGGATTCCAGTAGAAATCAAGGATGGCTCTGTCTCTCAACTGCCCAGCCAGCTGCCTGCTTCTATCTCATACACACAACTCTGACCTTTTGTGTTTTGTCCTTCACACTAACAGCCCAGTGAGGAGAGGGACCTACCCATTTGTTTTTTGCCACATTACCACTTCCTTTGTTACCTTAATGACCATTAAGGGCCATTAGCAAGAAACTTGCCTGGCTATACAAGCAACTGAATCCTTGTTGAATCCTGGAATTAGAAGAGACTCAGGCATACAGCCTACCCTCCCAAACTCTAGTGTTTAGCAAGTCCTATGAGCTAGAAGGCCAATAAGGAAAACAAATCCAGCTTCCTATTTAAAAGGAGAAGAGACTAGCAGTATGTCTGTTGCTAAACCTTGTTTCCATAGTGATTGCTAATAGATCCAAATTGTGTAACATGTTGCATTGTGTGAACTGTGTTGATGTTCGGTGTTCATGGTCACAAGCATTCTGATTTTGCTAAAAATGGGCATCTGAATCTGGTCCCAAGTTTGCCTTTCTGAAGCTGATACAGGATGAACCAGTTAAAGGTTAAAGAGGAGTAGAATCTGCAGTGCATCACAAAAATATGCTACCACATCGCCTAAAAGGGATAATGTGAGCAACCCTGAGAAAGTGTTAAGACTGTGCCATTGTTTTTTCTTCTTCTTTCTTGCTCGTTTTTAGCTCTCTGATAAAGTCTGATTCAGACAGTATAACCTGTCAGTTTAGGAAGCAACACTTGTTTCACAACAATACACAGGTCAATGCATTTGTGAAGCATTGCCAGATCTTATGCATGCAACAGAAACACCCAATTATTTTTCTGTTTTTCTGCGGTGAATGAGATCAGTAGTAGTCTGGTTGTGAGCTAACAAACTGAGACTTTACATGCCAAACTGCAGTCTTGTAACATCTACTCAGAAGTGGGGCGAGCTGAGCTCAATGGGGCTTACCCCAGGATGGTGGATATATTAGACAGTATCCTTAGGCTGTTCCTATGGTAGCTGTTTAGCCCAGAATTACCATTCTTTCTTTGTTCACTTCTTATGGAACAGCCATACGACAGGTGCTTGCAGATGTGTGTTTATTGTGGGATTGGTGTTCTCCATGCATACAAGTCCCCCTCCCCAACCTACCTAATTGGCATAAAAATGTGAACCCACATTCCCCACCTCAGTTTAATCTGGATTTACCCTTTCTAGGGAAAACTGAATAAGTTAAAAAACAACAACACAACACAACCGACTGTCCGTGACCCATTTGCCATATCTCAAAGATCCATTTCCATATTAAACCCCCATCTAGAGATTTATAGGCACCCCACATCAGCAAACTGGTTTGTTTGGTTCCCCCAACTTTTCCTGTGTTCTTTATTCCCTTTGGGGAGCTAATTTGATCTGACTCTTCTTTTGCTTTACACAGTAGAAGAGCAGTACGATCCTATCAAGGTGTACCTGGAAGCTGACAGCAGCCAATGAAGCTTATTCTGAATCTTGTGTCTAATAAAAAGGTTCAATCTCCCATACGTGTGTTCTTCAGTTTGCATTTATGAGTGCAGCTAAAGGATGATGATATTTCAACACCTATGATTCACAATGATGGCTGATAAAAATTAAAGGAGGAGTCTTTTTCATGAGACTGTTAGCTGCCTTAAATACAAATGAACTGCAGTTCAGCACAGGTCTTGGTGCAATACTTTGATTTCAGGTGACAGTGAGATGCCATATTGTTTCTAGAGTAGTCTAATCATGCTGTAGGTGAGCTAACAGTTTACTACGAATTTTGTTTTACCATCCTTTGTCCTTAAAGGAAACCATCTAATTCAGCTTTCCAAGGTACGTAGAAGAACTGACTGAAAGTAACTGCTGTGGCTAATTATTAACCTCAGAGCCACCACAACTATAGGACTAAGAGTGCTGCTGTGCCCCTTTGCCTTTTCTTTTTAAAGAAATCCTTCTTATTAGTTGGGTTCCAGGCAGTGACTGTGGTTTGGGTAGTGCTGCCATGCACCCTGATTTTCCAGGACATGTCCTGGAATTTGCCTCCCTGGATTATTTTTTGGAAATCGGACAAATGTCCTGGAAAACCCTCAACAACTGTGGGGTCTCAAGAACTTTCAGGGTGTCCTGGTTTTTATTTTTTGAAATATGGCAACCCTAGGTTTGGATACTGCTCAGAAGCTGTTTTGTAGTATTGTGAACAGAAAATAAAAGCACTAAACTTTAAATTGCAAAAGGATGCAGATCCTCATTGAGGGAAACCTGAAAAATAATGTCCAAACTGTTCTTTGCAATTGCATCTTTCTATCCCGCTTCTACTGGTGAGACTTTACTGCTGAACCAGTTCAGATGTTCTAAATCTATCGTGACGGTGATGGTTGCCAAGGACAATACAGTTTTTATTTGCATTTTCCTGCCTTTTTATATTTAAATTGCTCGTACTGTATGTCTTACCTTTGTACTTACAGACTCTCTAGTAGCATATTGATGATAAAAATTAGAATAATTTGACAGAGTGTTTGTGAACAATGAAGGTGATGAGGTGAAGTTAGAATGGTTCGTAGGGTCTAGGAGAATAAAGAGTTCCAGACCATAATAGCGACAGAGCAATTTCACATCAGTGATTCAGTAAAAACTTGTTTACATTTATGCTTCCTTCCAGAAGGATTAAAAGACAAAATCTTCAGAGAAGGGTATTTCATGATTTATGTGTATTTAAATCTCTAGCATGAAAGACATAGAATATCTCTGTGTATTGGAGAAGTGGGAGTCCATTGCTACAGCAGTGAAAGAGTTAAAAAATTCTGCACACTTACACAGACAAAAAGCTACTTGAAATTCCCATATGATGTAAATGATTATTTCCCATATGGTTAGATATTTATCCCAAATACCTGATGTTCAGTAAATGGCATGGCAATTAACAAAGGAAAACGTGTCGCAAATAGCAAAATATGTCCATGCATTGCTGCTGTTGCAAATTACTATGGAACACTTTGTATAATTTTCTTTTTTGCACTGCTGTCCCCTAATAAATATAATATTTCTGTAGAAAAATAACAGATGCTGGTCTCTCTCCTTAAAACGATCTCTCATTTTTATAAATAATATACAGTAAGAAACTGACAACTCACCTTCATTAAAAAAAATAATGTATTTGAACCTTCATTCTGTTTGGACCATTTATCTAGAGACAATCCAGTTCCATAAGGGATAAGAAACCTGAAACATTTTTTTCATCATCTATTTTGTACACTGCAACTGCTTTGGTAATTCAGTGACACAATAGTAATAAGCAAAAGGAATATATGCGCTGAGAAGCAGTGTGGTGCAGTGGCTAGAGTGTCAGACTAGGCTTACATACACACATTTGCCTGGGAGTTAGTCCTACTGAACTCTGTCGGGCTTCTGATTAGACATATATAAGATTGCACTGTCATGTTCAAATTCCACCCTTGCTTGGACTAATCACTATCCCTCAGCCTAATCTACCTCACAAGGGTGTTGTAAAAATAAAATGGTGAACTGTGTGCATTAGCTTGAACTTCCTGGAGGAATAATAATAATAACAATAATAATTTTATTATTTATACCTCCCCCACCTGCCTAGGTTTCTCCAGTCACTCTGGGCAGCTTCCAGCACATATAAAAACATAATAAAACATCAAATATTTAAAAATTCCCGATATGTCTGCCTTCAGATGTCTTCTAAAAGTTGTGTAGTTCTTTATCTCCTTGACATCCACAGGAAGGATGCCACTGCTGAGAAGGCCGTCTATAGGGTTAGTTGTAAATGAAATAACTAAATGGTCACTGTCAGGGAACTGCCATCGGGACTAGAGGAGGAGGCGAGGCTCCACAGCGATGCTGGAGAGGGGCCAAGCAGGGAGAGAGGCAGGTCTCTGGCTGGGGAAGAAAATCAGCACAACACCAGGGATAGAGGGGGGCCAATGGGGGAAGCAGAGAGGAGGCTCCAGGACTCTTCGCAGGAGACCAGCGAGGAGAGCACAGGTCCTCCGCTGCCCACACCCACCCTGCGCAGAAGACTTCCGCGCAGGGAAAGTAGGCAGCGACTTGGCGTCAAAGAACTTCTTTGCTGGAAGAGGTTCAAGAAACGCCCACTGACGGATTCTGCCAGCGACTGAACGGCCACAGAGGGGATGGCTGTCCAGAGAGAAACGGTTTAACCAGGCAACCTAGCCCAGAGCAGCGGTAGCTTACGCACAAGCAACCCCTAAAGCCATTACAGTCACCAATGCCACTATTTTTAGCTCAGAAAATGCTCTCTGGAACAGCTCTCTCTCTCTCTCTCTCTCTCTCTCTCTCTCTCTCTCTCTGTCCTCGGAGCTGACCAATGAGGCATTTATCCAAAATACACACTTACTTTCCACCTCAAGAGGGCTTTAGGTAATTGTTGTTTGTCATTTAGCTCTGCGCCTGGTACTAATTTTCAGCTTGTCATCCTTTGACTCACAGGAGCTCTTTCCTCTCTGAAAAGGATGTATCTCCCAGCTGACCATGGAAAAAATGTAACATGCAATTCATTCTTTTTCCTGATAGCTACCAAAGATGAGAAGCAAGTTAGAACAACTTGATGAGGAAGTCCTGTCATTTCCAAAAGGAAGTGTGATTCACTATGCAGGACATTTTTGGGAGCCTGAATCAGAGCTGTCGAGGAAGTGAGTTCTTGGACAGCTTAGCCTGAAACATCACATGGCTTAGGGTTAACTGTGACTTCTCCAGCAAGCATTCATGACTTCCTTCTGTAACCAGCAGAAGATCAGATTACAAGGCAGGGTGAAGAATTGGAGGATGGGACAGAAACGTTTCAGACTAAGCAGTGCTAACGTTAACTGTTGAAAAACAGTTTATCACTCATTTTTGCAATACAAATAGACCAGGGAAAAACATGTTCCATAAGTCTGAAACATAAAGTCAGGAGGTGAATTAGAAAGGCTATTACTTTAAAATGATGCGATCCTGAAATAAATGCTAAGTAAATTGCTAAATAGCTCTACAGCACAGACTCCAAAAGGCAATATACTAGACCAGGGGTGGTCAACCTTTTTATACCTACCGCCCACTAATGCATCTTTCTTGATGGTAAAATTTCCTTACCGCCCACCAGTGCTCGATGGAAGGATGATTCAGCTTGTGCCATAGAACCCCTTACCGCCCACCTAGAATCCTGAAACGCCCACTAGTGGGCTATAGGGACCAGGGTGACAACCCCTGGACTCGACAGTGGAGACCTTCTGAATGGGTAATCAAATGTATGGCGTACTGCATAGCTTTCTTCACTCTGTCCTAACTTATTTTTATTTTTAGCTGCAAAACATCATTTAAGAGCTGTAGATTACTGTGGCAGAGTTTGGGCTTGTGACATGAGCACTGGGCCGTCTTCTTTTTGGCCAGCAAATTCTGCCTCCCTGATTACTGTGGTGCTTGTTCCTTCTTTGTGCTGCCAGTCAGCTACCTCTCTCTGTTCATTCCTCCTGCTTATGCACAAGAAATGCTAGTAGGCACTATGGAACTCTGAGGCTTACAGGTCTTGAGAGAGAGTGGTCATAAAGGGACGATAGCCTGGGCCAGCAGCTCACTGTTCTGATTGGCTCCAGCAAACATCACAAGATTTTACAGGATCCGGATTTCCCATATAGGCATAGGAATCTTTCACAAAATACATACGCATGATCTACACTTCTCCTCATGGTAACGGGCTTGATGACTAGACCCTGGTAAAGTAGACTCATTACACACATACACACACATGTCCTTGGGCCCTTCATGAGCAAAATATATAGCCATGTGAATTGGTCCTTATACATTGATGTATATACAGTGGTACCTCGGGTTAAGTACTTAATTCGTTCCAGAGGTCCATTCTTAACCTGAAACTGTTCTTAACCTGAAGCACCACTTTAGCTAATGGGGCCTCCTGCTGCTGCTGCACCACCGGAGCACGATTTATGTTCTCATCCTGAAGCAAAGTTCTTAACCCAAGGTACCGCTGTATTTTTTTCAAGGATAAACTATCAAGTCTTCTATACAGAGAGGGCACAAATAAGCAGGATATTGTCTTATGCAAGCTCCTTTCAAATAGGCTAGCATGGAAGACCTTACTGGTGTGCTATGTCCAGAAAAAACTGTGAATGCCCAAGTATGAACTATATTCTCTGAGTTCAGGGTGTCTACTAAGCTTTTTTTAAAGATGTTGATTGGTATATAGCCACTGAGCTACAAACCTTGCATTTGATGAACGTGAACTTTCATGTTACATCGATTTACCTGACATTCAGTAGTAAATCTCCCAAGCTGTAATATGTCAACAACTAGAGGTCTGATACCCACAAAAATAACTAAGGTCTTAAATGCTGGCAATAAGATTAATTTCCTTCAGGTTTTTTTCCTCAAGGTAGTCTGGGGGACAGGTGGATGATCATGACAAAATCTTTCTGGACCTTTTCAGACAGTCTTTTTCTAAGTCCACCCATGATGCTGTCTAGCCAAAAGATTGCATCTTAAAACCAACTTACTTAAATTCCTCTTAATATTTATACACCACCTTTTCCCATAGGAAACTGCATATAAGCTATGCTGCCCACCTGCCTCAGATACCCCTGGTACTGAATTTAGACTAGTGTGACTACTAAGGGGAAAGCAAAATCGTTTTTATTTATTTATTGTTTGAATAGCTCCGGCTCTCAGAGTTTAGCTGATGTACTATCTAGCCCTGCAGAAGCTCAATTAACACTACATTATTAGTTTGCATATTTTGCAGAGGATGGGCTAAATAAGGGTAGTTAAGTTGCTGCCAAGGAAACTAAGGAGCATTTCAGACAAGATCTTCTCTCTCATTCATTGCTGCAGCCCAAGGGAGTTGCAGATAAAAAGGGGAAAGAGGCAAGTTGAGCTCAGGTTCAGATGCTTCAGGCATGGCTGCTTACTCATTAGTAGGGACGAGGAGATATTCAATTCAATTTGCATTTAAATCTAAGAAATTGTCCCCTTCTGAAACAATATATGAACAGAAATACAGCTACCATTTGGAATTTGCATCAACCCAAATATGGTGATGCAGTTCTGCAACCAATATTTTCAAAAATGCAAGTTGGGCATGCAAATAAATATATTAGTGAAAACAGCATACAAACATGCACTATATTAGTGGAAACTGCTTGCATAAATGTGTACATTAGTAACAAAAATGCATACAGAAATGCATTCACACTAAAATGCTGGTGAATTTTCATGATTTTTTTTGAATTGCAAATTGCTGTAGAAATGTGAAGAACTGAATTGAAGATTGGAAAAATTAAACCGGCAAGGCTAAAAGAAAAAGCTTACTGTGACTACACCCAGATTATGCCACTTTCCATTAGTTATAGAAAAACATTCCTGTTCTGGCAAGCTTTAGTTGTGTCAGGCAGAAAGATTTTACATGGTGAGCCCAGTATAGGACTGTCTTTTTTAAAAAATATTGTTCAGGTTTTATATTGTCGTTTTATTAGGGGTTGCAGTATTTTGATCGTTTATAAACCATGCTGATTAATATACATGCACTAGAAGGTGGAATATAAAACTTTGAATAAATAAATATTTCCGTGGACATGGGAGTTCAAGCGTTAAAAATCTGCTTTCAGCTCTGGTTCATGTTCATTGCTATTATGTTTTTTAAACACCAACTTTTTAAATAAAAGGTTCTGTAGCTGGTTCAGCAACTTTGGTCTGTTTCAGATATTGTCAATTAATATTAATGTCATAAAATGTTTCTAATGCAACGTAAATCCTTTAAAATGAAGAGAAAGGTGATTATTTAATAGAATCGTAGAATCGTAGAATTGGAAGGGACCCCAAGGGTCACCCAGCCCCCTGCAATGCAGGAATCTTAGCCAAAGCATCCGTGACACATGGCCATCCAACCTCTGCTTAAAAGCATCCAAGGAAGGAGAGTCCACGACCTCCTGAGGGAGACCTGTTCCACTGCCAAACAGCTCTTCCTGTCAGAAAGTTTTCCCGTATGTTTAGCCTGAATCTCCTTTCTTGTAACTTGAAGCCATTGGTTTGAGTCCTGCCCTCCAGAGCAGGAGAAAACAAGTTTGCTCCCTTTTCCATGTGATAGCCCTTGACATATTTGAAGATGGCTATCATTTCTTCTCTCTGTCTCCTCTTTTCCAGGCTAAACATACCCAGCTCCTTCATCATCTTGGTTGCTCTCCTCTGCACACGTTCTAGCTTGTCAACATCCTTCTTAAAATGTGGCACCCAGAATTGGACACAGTCTTCTAGTATGGTCTGACCAAGGCAGAACAGTGTGGTACTATTACTTCCCTTGATCTGGACACTATATGTCTGTTAATGCAGCCTAGAATAGCATTAGCTTTTTGTCGTTGCATCACACTGTTGACTCATGTTAAGTTTGTGGTCCACCAAGACCCCTAGATCCTTTTCACATGTAAGCCAGGTGTCCCCTATCTTATATTTGTGCATCTGGTTTTTCCTGCCTAAGTGCGGAACCTTATATTTGTCCCTACTGAAATTCATTTTGTTAGCTTGGGCCCAGTTCTCCAATTTATTAAGGACATTTTGAATTCTGATTCTGCCTTCTGCAGCATTAACTATCTGCAAATGTGATGTGCATCCCCTCAATTGTCCTCCAGTACAAGCAATATTGGCCAGGTGAACATACTACTTTTTTGTAGAGGAAAAAAGGTTTTAAAATGAAATAACAGAATGAATGCAAGCGTAGGACAGGGCACTGTCTTGGCACTGCTTATTTTTGATAGCTGTGGAGCAGAGCATGTTCTTCTAGCCTTTCCTTTCAATCGACTTCGTCAGGAGGGAGCCAAAATCTGTGGCCATTTGTGTGGGAAACTTGGCAGGACTGAAATGCAGAAGCCAAGCTATGGAATGTGTTTTTCCAACAGCAGCATCTGGGCCCCCGGTTAACTTCCTGATTGATCTCTTGCCTGAGACAAGAAGCCAACCACAATAAATGCAGAAAGTAGTGGGAAAGAGGTTTGGACATCGCACATATCTTTAAAAATAGCAATGCAAATCCAAAGCATATTGCGAAATAGCATGCAACTTCAAAACTGTTCGGAAATGCATCCTCCTGCAGATTGCCATGTGTAATATTCCCTGGTTCATTTCTGTATCAGCTCCAGCAATAAAGCCATAGACTATAGCTTCATTCAGAAAAACAATCCAGCAACTTCAAAATATCGTTTCAGATGCTTGGATTTTATGCAACTCAGTTTTTGTTGTCTAGTAGCAGTTGTTGGTGGCTGGGTATGACTTCCAGGCTAATTTTCTGAAGCACCCATGTCATAAGCATTAGGATATTGAATAATCCATTTTTGGAGGGGAGTGTTTTTTCCCACCAAATTATATTATTTCTTTGGAAGCCTTTTTGTACTGGATATCTACTGACGCTTTTAAAGTATGTGTTATGATACAGAACATTCTGTATTAAATAGTTCCTGTAGCAACATTACAATGTCTACACTCTCTTTACAAGTAAAAACAATTTCCCCCCTCACTATCCTTTATGTTTCCTAACAAGTTATCTACATCTGTTAGTTCCACAAGGCCCCTAGTGTGCAACTATAGTTTGCTTTTTTGTTCTGTACTGGGGTCAAGATTTAAAGGAATGACGTATATGTGATTCCATGTGTATATATGGTCGTACCTGGCAACAGAAGGGAGTTGGTGTTGGAGTGGTAGATTACTTGATCATTGCACAGAATAGATTTCCAATGGGAAGTGTTTATCACATCACATCCAGAACCAACTTTTAGCAAGGCTGAGACAGCCTCTTTTTAAGCCCTGTATAATAGCCACTCCACCACTTCTTGTGGAAAACATGGAATTCTGTTGACATTTTGCTGGTTGGTGTGAAGGAAAATATGGTGATATGGTTTGTATGCTACTAAAGCTGAGAACTGAAAGAGGAAGGGGATTGCCTGGCTACTCAAAATTGCTTTCTCTTCGATATATGTGGGGGTGGGATAAAGAGGTAGGGAGATGGATCCCTGTACTTTTCCTTCACCCACAAAAAGAAAAAAACTGCTGTTTGAGCAGATAATTGACCAGAAGGAAGAGCATTAAGCAACCCCCCTGCCTTTCCTCCTGTCAGATAACC
Organism: Podarcis filfolensis; assembly: GCF_964270895.1. Lineage (NCBI taxonomy): Eukaryota > Metazoa > Chordata > Lepidosauria > Squamata > Lacertidae > Podarcis > Podarcis filfolensis. Next base: position 48,401,780 of record NC_139607.1, on the reverse strand, counting down.
ACCTTTGTGAAGGCTGCTTCTGGTGAAATCAACAACAAAAATGTGAAAGTAAATGGTGGAGGAAATAGTTTGGCCCTTGTGGGCCCTCTCACTCTTACTCCAGTCCAGTGTGGTGTAGTGGTTAAGAGTGATAGACTCATAATCTGGGGAACCGGGTTCGCATCTCTGCTCCTCCACATGCAGCTGCTGGGTGACCTTGGGCCAGTCACACTTCTTTGAAGTCTCTCAGCCCCACTCACCTCACAGAGTGTTTATTGTGGGGGAGGAAGGGAAAGGAGAATGTTAGCCGCTTTGAGACTCCTTCGGGTAGTGATAAAGCGGGATATCAAATCCAAACTCTTCTTCTTGTTTTGGAGGGGTGTGTGTGTGTGTGTGTGTGTGAGAGAGAGAGAGAGAGAGAGAGAGAGAGAGAGAGAGAGAGAGAGAGAGAGAATGAATGTGGCTTGGAGGTTGTCATAGGCAGAGGGAAGCATCTGGTAATTCTTCCTTTCTAGACCCCCTTAGACACCTGCTGTGACAGGTTTGCAGGGCACTCTGAGGGTAAAGTTGCTTGCATTTGAACCACTCTTGATACAGTTCCTAGGGAGATGTCCTGTGTACCATCTGGCTAGAAATTGTTGGCCTAGTTTCAGCTTGGGCAAACTTGGTTGCAGACACCGTGCTTGAATCATGTTCCTTCCTCTTCACGGCTGATATAGTCTAGCTGGAAAGGGTTAACTGAGTGGGCCCAGCATACGGTAAATGAAGCTTTATTTATTTATTCATTCATTCCATTCCAGTTATGAATCACTTCCCATAAAACATCACAAAGCGATTTAACAATAAAAACATCAACAATACAAAGTTGCATCAGGTTCATATGTAAAACAATTAAAACCATTTCATATATGAAATCAATTGCAGATCCAAGGCAGACACAGACTGGGGTAAAAACCTCCACTTTGCTTGAGTGAGTGGAGACTGCCATCCTTAAAGAAGCGGTAGTGCAGACTCGTTCCTTGAGAAGTTGTCTCTGGACCCAGAGGTCTATGACAACTACCACCTGGTTGAAATATCCATTTCTCGGGGAAGTGCTTGAGAGGAAAATATCCATTCAAATTCAGATGCTCTTGGAGGATATAGATTATATTGACCCATTTCAGTCTGGGTTCAGTCTGGGTTTCAGACTGAACCTTGGTTGCCCTCATGGATGACCTTTCTTGAGAGAGGAACAGAGGAGTATGACCCTGTTGCTTCTCCTCGATCTATCAGTGGTATTTGATACTATCAACCATCCTACTGAACCAACTCTGAGGAATGGGAGTCAGAGGCATGGTGATTCAGTTCTGTTCCTACTGGCAGGGTGATATTAGGGGACTGCAGCTCAGTTCATTTTGTCCTCCATGCTGTATAACATGGACAAAGAATTAGCTGCACGATCTTATACATGTCTACTGAGCAGTAAATTACTCCCAGGTGTGTGGGTGTAGGTTTGCTGCCTGTCTTGGAGGAACCTGTTTGGAACAAAAGGGGGCTTATTTCAGGGGGGGGGCGGGAATGCATAGGACATGATTTCAGCTTGAACACCTAGTAACTTAAGTGAGTCATGGGAAACCAGAAATTCCATGCTAACACAAATGTCATGCACTGCCCCACATTTTGCAGTCTGATTTCTGAGTTTCCTATATACATATCTTGTATTTTAAGAATTTAAGTATAATTCAATTGAAAAATGTTCATAATGCCCACTGAAATACAACAACAACAACAACAACAACAACAACAACAACAACTTATTATTTATACCCCACCCCCCATCTGGCTGAGTTCCATGGGAAGACTTCAGATGTTCACAAATGGATTACTGAAGCTGTACTGATTATTTTTCACTCTTCCCTGAGAGGAGGACTAAATTTGTTCCTCTCTTCCCTTATACACTTTTCAGCATCAATGTATTCCTAAAAAACCCCAAAAGTATAGGAGAGATTTAGAGCCATTTGCTCCTAGTCTGACAACACAAAGACCAACAGTAAAAATGAAGGAAACACCTCCATAAAATCCCTTATTGTAATGACTGCTGAAATGCAATACCACCCGACAATTAGACACAGGTGTCTGTGATGTAAACAACACGACACAGAAACATTTTCCCATGAAGGGCAGTCTGGGTGAGGGTAAATAATAATAAAAAAAGCTGGGACTGTTGAGGAAAATTAAAGAGGGTATATAATAAGAGCAATCATATCAGGTCATGCCAAACTACACATGATATAACTGAGTTAACAGAACCCTAAAAGGGCGCATTGCAAGTCATATGCAAGATCTTAGAAATTGGGTCCACTTCTGGGTGGGGCCGGGTTGCGGTCGGGCCACCTAGCCTCCTCCTGCCTCGGCATGGGGGCAGGATGGTGTCCCGTGTCCTGCTGGGAGAGACCCCGGCCACGTCAAGCTGCCCGGCGGCCAATCAGGTCGCTTGGGGATGTGGCCGGGGCCAATTTACGCTGCGGCACGACTGTGAGGCTCCTCTTTCAGCCTCACACACAACACCTCAAAGAGTTTGGCATAACATGTTTGCAGATTTAGTTCTACTTTTTGCCTAATGTCTGGCATATCTGTGTTTCTGCAGGAAAGACTCATAACTGGCATGATCAGGAGAAAGAGTCTGGAAAGCTCAGTGTCTGCATAAGCTGGTATATTACAGAATCATGGTGGTTGTGCAGGCCAGGTGCTGAGATAACAAAAATTCTTTTCTTGACTTTTTGACCATAAAAATGCAAGGGCAATTTCTTCATCTTTCAGAGGATATCAAGATTCTATTTGGTCTCAAATCCTGGTTTTAAAAGGTAACTGAGGTTTGGCACAGAAAAACCTCTATAAAAGCTTTATTGGAGGTAAGCAGGGTGTCAAGGACAGAAATATTGTTATAATTTCGCTGTGCAGGAGATGAGGCTTTCCTTAGTCAATTAAGCTTGTACTTAACTGTATGAATAAAAGCATTCTAACCAGAACTGTGAGCTTTATTTAGGTTAATTGCTAGAGTAATAAACCAATTTGCAGTTGATAAATTGGGGCAATTTTAATAGGTGCAGCTGAAACATAAAGGGCTGGCTTGTTTATTTTCTGTGTTGTTGTTTTTAAATTCTGTTGTTACTGGAATAGCAGATGAAAAAGCCAACGATGGCTTTTCTTCCTAACACTGAGCTGCAGCATTTGTTTCCTGAATTGTGAATTCTGACTTTTCCTTCAGCATCTGAGAAAGGCACCTGTCCTGTGGTAATATGCACCTGTGGTAATATGCAAATATATTTAATAAATCAATCATTTAGGTGAGATGCTTTAATAAACTAAATGCTCTTTTAAAAGTTTGAAAAATGTTTCAGGTGGAAACCTTGAAAGCTAAAGTTTTCAGTGTGCAGAATGATAATTTTATTATTTATACCCTGCCCATTCCCCGAAAGCAGAGTTGGTCAAAATTAATCAAACTTTTTGAGCTCTGCCCTGTTTCCTATTATTCCAGCTGTTTCACACCTTTTTGAGAACAGTAGCAAGGGAAGACTGTAGTTCTTCAGCATTTAAATCCCATGAGGATACCGTGTACCAGAAGTATGGCTGGCCTGACCCTTGTGCCTTTGCAGCCATGATGGGCTCCTAAACTCGTCTTCTAGAAACTGTTGTCTCCATGCTGAAAGTGGATCGAGTGCTGGCACAATAAACTTTGTTCAGACTGCAAGCTGGGCAATCAGTAAAGTATTTCTACAAGACTCTGCCTGCACAGATCCACTCAAACTGTATTCTCAGCTTCCCTGTTTGTTCCTGTAAACTGTTCCAAAGTTAAATTCAGTTGAAAACGATACCTGTTCCCCACAGACACTGTGGGCTATGAGCACAAAGGCCTAAGTGCTGCCTGCAGTGTCATCCTAGAAGTCCCTGATGTCAGCTGTAATGGCTGGGGCCTTGGTGTCCAATTGCATGGGAGGTCTGGAAAAGTTTGGGGCAGCCTCTTGTAGAACAGCCTCTTGCCACAGAGCATTTCACATATTTTAGTAGGTGAAACAATTGCCTTTAAATCTTTGCAGAGGGAGCTGTGTCTGTCTGTCTGTCTCTCTCTCTCTGTCTGTGTGTGTTCTGGTATCCGAGTTCAAGACTTTCACAGTTCACGCAAGCCCTCTTTGGACATTCTTCTCTGGAGTTCAGTAAACATTTGAGAGGGTTGGATTCAGGTGGCAGTGGAGATGATAGTGCTTGTTCCACCTGCCTCACTATTCCAGTTGCCTCGATCTGTTGAAGGGGAAACTTCTGAATTGGGAAACACCTGTACTTGCGGGTGCTTCCTGCATGTTTTTTGGATTCAAGAAAATCAGGCTCAATTTGATTTAACTGCTAGATAAGTCAACTAAATTTGTAGTCTAAAATGCATGGGGAAATATTGAAGAAGGCTCTCAGATTCAGGTGTTCATTCTCCAGCTCAGGGGGGGCAAATGGAACTGTGACAGGGCTATCATACTTGTTTCTGTTGCTCCCTTCCCCTGTGTTTACTTAACTTCAAAGAAGAATGCCCTTGTCTTGGATAAAAATCTGTTAAGTTGTTTTTTAAATTTGAATCAAAACCAGTCACCTCCTCTCTATAGAAATTTGAACACATTCAATGAGTTTTATAAATAGTAGAACTTGTGAATGGCAAGACAGAAATCCCATATGCATTTAACCCACTTTTCAAAGACTTTTCAGAACATTTCCCTAACTTATGAGTCTACTTCCCCCTGTGGAAATCCATTTAAAAACTGAGCTTGTTTTGACTAGTTCAGTAATGATGGTTGTGTGAATTATCTCATCCCATGCTGGTTGCACTGGCTGCTCAAATATAAGATCAAAACTTAGAAAAAATAAGTCATTGTTTTCATACTGGCTAATAAAGTGTGGCTGGGTTGTTGTTTTTTCCCCCTGTAAGTAGCTTTTAAAAGAAATGTAAATTTAGGGAAAAAGAAACCGTGGTCTTAGTTTAGTCCCACAAAAATATTCGTAGTAACTTCTGTTCCCTTAACTTAAAATAGCTTCTGTCTCTGATTCTAACCACATAAAGGCAGAGTTCCGGGCACTCGTCTTCCTTTGCCTTCATGATAATGACAATAAGAACATTTCTGCCCACTGATGTGGCAACGAAGGGATGTGTGTTTCCTGCTGGCAGTTTTTCCATTAATATGAAATCTTTCTCTTTTTTTAGCTTTTCATTTTGTTTGTCCTAAATCTCTTGCTCTTAGAATCATAGAAACTGTGGAGTTGGAAGGGACCATGAGGGCCATCTAGTCCAACCTCCTGCAATGCAGGAATATTTTTGCCCAATGTGGGACTCAAACCCACGACCCTGAAAGAGTCTCGTGCTCTACAGACTGAGCTATCTGAAATCTTGCTAAGGTCTCTTCAACCATCTTAAGTTCAAATGAAGTATCAATCATCTCACCTTGGTTCTAGGTGGAACATAATGTCAAATGTATCAATGGCACTATGGATTATTCATAGCTTTGGTACCCTGTACTCTACTAGGAGCTGTTAGGGCTGGCACAGAACACCTCTGTGTTGCTGCTGCACACAGGAAGCCCGTTCCCTGGACTGTGAGGTGTTCTTTGGTTCCAGGATGACTCCAACCGTATAGGTGCTGCATTGGCTTACCTAACTGGCTTAGAAGGACTATAAAGATTTTCAGTCAGTTTGGGACTTTGCTTTGACTCCATAGGCCAAATCTAAGTGACAATATTTCACACTTTGATAGTGTCTCCCCCTTAGTCAGGGTTTTTTTCCCCCAGCCAGAAGTCGCTGGAACTCTGTTCCGGCACCTCTCAGGCGAGTGCCATTGCCGTTATAAGAGAACAAGGGAGGTGTTCGTGGTAAGTTCCAGCATCACTATTTTTTAGAAAGATAGCACTGCCCTTAATAGTGTGTGTGTGTGTGTGTGTGAGAGAGAGAGAGAGAGAGAGAGAGAGAGAGAGAGAGAGAGGGGGGGAGGTAACTAGAGCACCATGCTTTCTGTCATACAGCTGAAAATCTACCTACTCTTCAGTTGTTTGTGTCCTTCTGCCTCCACGTTCCCAAAACTTAAGCATTTCAATGTTTTTTTTTTCTTTCCTTTTATAAGGCATTGTGGTCACACTAGTGTACACCTTTTTATTTTTAAAAAACTTGTACTTTTTGCTGACAAGATGTGAAATTGACAACAATGCTGACTTTGTATACAACACAATAGCTTTGCACTGCTTGGGGCAGAAAAGCAGGTAATACAGAAAGGCAGACACAATATTTTAAGGGATTGTACCTGAGACTAGTTTGCAGAACACTATCAGCCAACACCTGGCTCTGAATAGCACAGTGCCCTCCTACATTATCTGGAGGGGTGTAAGGAATAAGGTTTAAACCAGAAAAAGCATAACTTGTGAATGATTGTAATGTACATTAATAGAAATAAAGAACATTCCCAAGTGATAATTAAAGTGATTTGAAATGTTCATGTGATTTCGGCTTAAATCGAGAAAATCTACCTCCAGCTCATGTTGGCATTCACCTGCTCCTCTTATCTTCTGAAGAATTCTAATGTATTCATATTAGGCCTCACCTGAGCACCTAGGTACATTATGACAGAGCTGCAGCTGAAACAAGTCTCTTAGCAAAGACTTTCCCTTTCAGAGACATAGAATTACTCCATAACCACCTTGTCAGAACAAGATAATTTCAACATTTTTGTTTTATTAAATTCAGTGCCAATGCAGATTTGTAATATCTGTTTAAAATGAACTGTTTTTAAAGTCATTGCTTTGACACTGCTGGCTATTGTAGATGTCAGGTTTCTGAAAGGTCTAGGCTGTAAACCTGTTGAAAATGAGCAGATATGCCATGCTTCTCATTTACATTTTGCCTTGCTTCAGTTATAAGCCAGCGCATGTTGCCACTCAGTGCAGCAGGACAGAAAACATTCCTTCCCTCAGTTTCCCCTGGCACAGAGAAGAGGTTGTTTGAACATGATTCCAGATTAGTGGCACTTGTGATTTTTTTTTAGTTTAGTTTAGTTTAGTTTGGTAGAGGCAGAAGCCAAAAGTGGCTTACTAACTGTGTGAGCTCAACAGGGTTTAAGGTTTAAGGCTGTATAAACATCAAGTAGCGAGCACAGTGAAGTGTTATGCAACTTGCCTTCAGGGGTAGTTATGTGTCATGAGAAAAATTCTTGTCAGGAAAGGTAATTAATGCATGGGAGTCAGGATAGATTATAATAATGGAATGTGAAAACTGTATCTCCCATACATAGGGTGTGTGTGTGCACATGTGTGCTAGTTTGTAGTTGCCTTGGGCAAAGAATGAGGACAGGCCAGCAATCCAGTTGGGAGTAAAGCATGCTGTGATGGATTTGGTCATTGCAATCTGCATTTTGTTCCTTAAAATAATGTTAGGACTTGGATTGTGCTGCCTTGCGAGGTATGGTTACTCACCACTATGTTCCACTGCTCCCTAGAAGCCAAGGGGGGCGGCGGTGAGTTTTTGGGAGACTTGTGCTGCACAAAGAACAGAGACCTGCATCTCCTGAATTAGTTGGTTTCCATATTTGTCCTTCTACTGTCTTTAATATATTGTATTGGTGGCCACACGATACAGTTGTGGGTATTATTTGGGCCCAGATTTTGTTGGGACAAGAAATTTCCAGAGTCTGTTGGCTGGCTTTGCAGATCTGGGTTGGGGGGTTACCTTTCCTCACACTTAAATGGCATTCACACACACACACACACACACACACACACACACCGGAGAACTTCTTAAAGAGGTTTTGAAGGCAACATGGTTCCATGGCTTTGACTCTGAACAGAAGGTGGTAGTTGTCCTAGAAGAGGTGGAACTGAGTCCTTCTTTCCCATAAACCCCACATTGGAATAAGACTCAGTCCCTGGTCTCAAGTATGAGACTAATGGTCTGAAACCCATGATACCAAACCACTCCCAGAGACAGTTCTTCGTGAGACTGACCTCTATGAGAAACCAAGTCCCACCACTCTGGACACTTTGCTTTCCAATGCCTGCTGTTGACTGGCACAGAGACTGCACCAGGTAAAGAAAAGAAAAGGTGAAAAGTTCTATGCTTCAGCCCTGAAAACTGTTCCTTTAAGGTTCTCCACATCCCAGACTGGGCCATGAAGGATATAAGACATATGGAGTTAGGACCTGTTAGAGAAAGTTCCTTGCACCTAGTGATCTGTCCATGGTCCTGCAAGCCTTGTATCCGAGCCACTTGTTTCTTGTAAACTCTGGACCTGTATCAACTTCCTGCCTCTGGACTGTCCTGCTGGTTGACCCTTATTCTTGTTATCACCCCAGACTACTTGTTAGCTAGCCTGCCTCCTGGACTATCTGTTCCACCTCAGGACAAAACACATGGATCCCAGAATGAATCCTGGACCATTTGGGATGGCATCTCACTCCAAGAGGACTAGAATTAATGCTTTTCATCCAGTGTGATCTTATGTCACCACCTGCCAGTTCAAACTGTTGATGGGATTATAGGACATAACTACAGTACAAAAGGCTCTGCTGTTCTTTGCCCACCCAGATATTTTCTAATGTTTCAGGTAAAAAGGAGATTTGTGTATCTTTATTTTACTGTCCTTCGCTTCCGGTGGCTCATCATGGCTGCAAATATAAAATATATTGACACTACAGGGAAGCAGCAGCAGAGCAAGTTGCCATTGAATTTCATCAGAAATGAAACTTGAAGTGAATGTATAAATTCCTTGGGCATCTGAGGAATTTGAAGGGATCGGTAGAGTTTTGCTTTGGCAATTCTGCATGCCCATTGGGTGTCACAGCACTTGAGTATGTTGTTGGGACACACACACACACACAGACCAACCAATTGCAGGAAATGCAAAAATGAATTTAAGAGTTGCTTGTGAAAGTGGCTTCAGGTTGGTGCCAAGCTCTGTTCTAAGTGCTTGCTAATGGCTTGATAGCATGCCTGTTCGATATACACTTGGTAGGAAGCAGCCATTAAATATAGCACTAGTGGCAGGTATATCATCATCAAAACATATTCCTAGTGAAGACAAGATCAATATTTATTTAGATCTTCATAACTGGGGATGCCAAATATTAAGTAACCTAATTGCTAAGGTTATTGAAATCTCATTGACATTGCAGGTCGGCTTGCATTCCTTGCAGCAGGTTTGCATCTGCAGCCTATGTTCACACATGCTGAGTTATTCTGTGGCAAACAGGGTGTCCCTAGGCAAACAAGGGTGTGGTTTGGTTTCCATTCTCCTACTGGATCCTTTAAAAACAGTTATGTGAAAGAATGGAATGGTTCCAAAATCTTTATGGAACTTTCGCTTCTTCATGCAGTATGTTACTTTGAAGCGCATTGTACTATTGTTGTATCTGCTTATTTATTTATTTTTTAATAAGACATCCTTCCTATGACTATCAACCCTAACAGCAAGCCATATTACTGAAGCCACAGCATCTCTGTGTAGTGTTTTATCACTGGGTGCTAACCTGGTCCTGTAGGAATTAATAGGTCAGAAGCAGCACTTGGAATTATGCCTGGAAATTGGCATATCTTGTTAGGGCTGGGAGAGACCACTGCCTAAAACCCTGGAGGGCTACTGCTGAGCTAGATGGACCAATGATTTCATTTGGTATAAGGCAGCATCTTAAATTGATGGCTAGCCAGTGAATCTGGAACCTGGAAATCACATGTTGAGGAGGCTCCTTGCCGTAGTCATTGTGAGACCACAACATAGCAACCCAAACCAGCTACTCTTTCCATTGAGTTACTCTGTGAGAATGACACTGTGTAATCAAGCAGATGGAGCAACTACTCTATGAGGAAAGGCGAGAGAAGGTGAGTAAGATTAGACATGCTAGAGGTGTTTAAAATTATGGATAGTGTGGAGGAAATGGATTGGGAGAACACCTCTCCTATAATACTATAACTGATATACATCCAATGGAATGGAATGCTGGAAAATCCAGGACAGACAAAACAAAGGACATCTTCCCACAGAGCATAGCTAAACTATGGAGTTCAGTCCCACAAGGGGTAGTGATGGCCACCAGCTTGGATGGCTTTAAAAGAGGACTAGCTAGTCAACACTGGTGCAATGCACCCCACCTGTGTTTGCCATCAGTGAGCACCCCTTCAAATCACTCCTCACTATTCCTGCTTTTTGATTGTGGCCTGTTCCCATAAAACATCAACAGCCCCAAGAAAAAGTGCTGACATCGTTCCTCCTTCTCTGGTTCTTTTGCTGTTAAGTAAAACAGCTATTGTGAGTTTGTTGTCTGGTAACTGTGAATGGTTCTATCACTGTGCTGTTGCCATGATAATGCTTGACTAGAGTGTGGGATTTGACAAAAGAATGTTTCTTAATGGATCCCCCTGTGAATGGACAATTAACCTGCAGGGATAGGACCTAGTCATGTGTTTGGCAGATTGGGTATGAAAAACAACAGAGGGCCATTTGGAAGGAAGACAGAAAGCCAGAAATGGAGGGAAAGAAAGAAAGAGCAATGAATGACTTGAAGGTAAAGCTCCTTGGAGGGGATACCCAATTTTGGGGTTCATAGTTAATGAAGCTGTTCATGCTTGTTGTGGTAAGGAATTCTTGTTCCGGTTATCTAAGGATTACCTTAGTTCACCTTCCCAGATGAAATGGAGATTTCTAGAGTCAAATAGCTGAGGCCAAGCCTCTAGGTAACTGCACCTGTGCTTGGAGGGGGGAGGAAATCCCAGAATTTTATTGAACATTTTCCAGTTATAGCAATCTTGTTCAGAGCAGTATGCTTTTCTGGACTGTTGTTAGTATCTCATTGAATATTTACTCCCTACCTCATCTTTCCCCAAGGCACCTGTGTATGTTTGTTTTTAATTTGAAGGAATTCTGCAACTAGTTAGAACTGTATATCTTAAAACTTTTTTTTGTTTGTTTGGATTAAAGATCCCTTTGCACAGAAATACATGACAGTTTCCTTCTTTTGTTTATGTAAGAGCCATACTTGGTGAAAGATTTCCCTCATTAATTATCTTACTTTATAATCCTTGAATTGCCTTGCTCAAAATCACTTCTGTTTTGGAATGATCTGGCAGCTGTTCCCAATTCTAACAGCAAGTTCAGGCAGTGTTTCCACATAAACCTGCTCCCAGTGAGAAATAAACACAATGAAAAGTGACATAATTGAAACACAGGGCAATTCTACTTTGCACACTGCTGTTGTCAACTTGCAACAATACTGATGACTAAATACAGTTACTTGCTTTACTAACAAGCTAGAGTCTTAGGATGTGGCCTTAGATCAGACCTTTCATTGGTCCACTGGACCTCAAGAGGCTCGCCAGGGTTTCAAAAAGGAGTCTGAAAAAGAAGATGGAGCAGAGGTTTGGCTGGAAAATGTGGGTAATTGTTATGTCGTAGTTTTCATTTTGAGTTTCTTCATACCTGCTTTCTAATATGAAATGTCCAAAGTGTAAAGTGTATAAGCAATATTGATGGCTTGGATCCTAATTTAAGGAGGTTCATAGAAGGGAAGTTTCTCATCCACCCCTCCCTCTTGCAGCCCCTTGTGGCCACTGAAAAGAATCTCCAGCAAGTCAAGAGATCCTCCTGAGGAATGTGGGGTGGGGCTCGGGCGGCTATTGGGAGGGTGGATAACTGGCCCAAATGAAACAAAATAAAAAAGTTCCTTCCAGTAGCACCTTAGAGACCAACTAAGTTTGATATTTGTATGAGCTTTCATGTGCATGCACACTTCTTCAGATGCACATGAAAGCTCATACCAATAACAAACTTAGTTGGTCTCTAAGGTGCTACTGGAAGGATTTTTTTTATTTTGTTTCGACTATGGCAGACCAACACAGCTATCTACCTGTAACTGACCCAAGTGAGAAAGAGATCTGTCCCTGATTTCCATCTTCCTCAGCAGCCTTCCATGCACTATCTATCATACATTGTTCAGAAGGGCCCACAAACCTCCAGAAAGGCTTTGGGAGCAGGGGGACAAAGGGACAGGAACCATTCTAACAACGCTGCATGCAGCATCTAGCCTTCTCCATCTCCCCACCAATCTGTTTGCTTCCCACTTTCCAAGGGTGCCCTATTCATTTGCCACAACTCCTTCCAGATTCACACCGTGCACATTTTCTAGGCAATAAAGAATCAGCTTTGATATATATAGTAACAAGATGGCCAAGCTATCATGGGCTAAGCAATACAAATGTGATAGTGAACACTGTTCCAGGGACAGGGGGACCTATGGACCACCATACGCCATTATACTTCAATTCCCATCAGCCCCAGCCAGCATAGCCAAAGGCAAGCTGTAGCCCAATCTGGTGTGTGTGTGTGTGTGTGTGTGTGTGTGTGTGTGTGTGTCAGGTTAGCCAACACTGTCCTAGTCTATTGTTCTCAAAAGTCACTAATAAAAGCTACTATAGAGCTATATGGGAACGTTCTCTATATGAACAGTGCTAATGTATGACCACACACACACACACACACACACACACATCTAAATGGAAGCTGTGAAAGTGGTCTCATTTGAATATCTTCCCTACATTTTAACAAGCTATTTTTAAAAGTAATGTTCCTTAAGTGTGAGATTAGTTTTTCTTCTCCTTGAAAAAAAACTTCAATTTACATGAAGTTGTTAATGTAGGCATTTAATGAATATGGACAAGAAAATGCTCCAAGTCATCTGAATCCTGCTCCTTCCAACATATATAATGCAGCTTCCAACATATATAAACATCATACCATCCTTGGTTATTTTTTCCTTGCTGGAACATATCCCTGAACTCTATTAATGACTCTTGGTTGCTTGGATGGATGGATGACAGAGAAGGGTATGTGGATGTGAGTGTGCATAGCTACTGTTGTTGACATCCATCTGTCTCGGGAGACAATGGAGAAGTGAGGCCTTGGAGGTCAAAGTTAAACTGTTGGAAGGTTACAGTGCTTGTTGTGGCTGTAGAGACTGATATGGGAGAGCCATGTTTTGTTGCAGGTGGGGCAGATGAAAATGTCTGATGGTGGTGCTGCAGGTACACCATGCCATTTCTTCTCTCTGGGCTCCTCTTCTGGTCTCTTCTCTATCACTCTGTTGCTCCTTTTCACCCTCTCCGAGTAACAGATTTCTCCTCCTCTTGCCATCCTCAGATTTAATTGTTCTTTCCCCCCAATTCCTTCCAGCTTTGAAGTAATTGTTTCCCCCTTATTGCCCCGCCATGGAATTAACTGCTCTTTTCCCTTGATGCAGCCCGCTCCCCATAAATTGCTTTCCCTCCAACCCCAGAAGGAACCCGCTGGCCTTCTCCCTTCGCCTGCCCCCCAATTCAAATGGCACATGTAAATGCATTGTGTCTTAACACAAACAAGTTTTATTAATAAAACAGTAACTCAAGTCGGTTGGACTCCAGACAATCAAAGTGCCACACTGTGATTCAATTAAAAAGAGTTCTGCTCTGCACAGCTACCTGCATGCTGCTGTGATGAGTCACTGAGGGAGGGACTGCCCCTCCCTCAGATGACTCAGAGCTGCAGTATGCAGGAGGTTCATGCAATTCCCTGCTAGAACCACTAACAGCAAAAAAATATATATAATGCAGCTTTCCCAATCTGGTGTTCTCCAGATGGTTTGGACTACAGTTCTTGCCAGTCCCAGCCAGAACAGCCATGTCCAAAATGTTTGGAAGACACCAGAACAGGGAAGGATAGTCAAATGCTCCACCACAGACTGAAGTTACAACAGAGGGAGCCATTTTGCCAGGCTGCAACACCACAAATTTATTTCTATTTTTTTGAATAGGGCAATATGAACTCCCAGTTGATGCACATTGCCTGGAATAGAAGGGAAATGCACATGCCCAATTATTTCTAAATGCAAACAGGCAGCAGCTTCTCCTTGGAAAGCCAATTTCTATTTGCACTTGAGCTCTGTTACTAAGGATGGAATTGTGGCAGTACTTCAGATTCAAAAGGAAGCATAACATATAGGAATTGTATTAATTCAGTGTTATTACAGCATGCAGCATTAATGTAGTTGTGATGCAGAACCAGGTTCTGTGGTTAATGAATAACTTTGCAGTGCTGGAAGGAACCAAGCCTATCTCATTTCCAGAGCTTCAAAGGTGTACCCAGCCCTGATGGAGGCAGGTACTGACTAAGGTATGGAGACTCAGAAGAGCCCAGACAGTTAACTAGGTTGTTTCCAAAGAGCTTGTGTTGACTGATGAAGCCTTTCCCTTTTTAAAACATACATACTGGTGGGTTGAGTTCAGACAGTTATTACAGTATTCCCTGCCGCCAGTGTAAAATGTGGTCTTATTCATCATTTGGGAGAGAGATTGGAATGAAATGTCAAAAACAAAAAACAAAAAATGTTTTTCTTCACTTGGCACAAAGACTTCATAATCTGTTTGCATACACTCTGCAATGGCATGGAAATTGTCTCCTCCTGAGCAATAATTATGGATTAGGTGATGTCAATATTTCTCAAACAGATAAAGCAGGAGTGGCCATCTCCCAGTCAGTGGACCACATTCAGGGCCCCAATAATCTGACTAAAGTGTCAGCAGTTCATTACTTTTTTGGGGTAACTGATGCTGTTGAACCCCACTAGAGCTTGTTATTCTATACATCTCCCCTTCCCCACATCCTTTAACTCCAACTCCAAAACATTGGTTGCCATGGGATACTGTTATTACAAGATCATTGGCTGAAAACTGTGAAAAGTAAAGAAGAACAGAACTTCTTGTATTGTGGAGCAGTGGAATCAGTTCAAAAACAGTCCTATATCTAGCCCTGATGTATCATTGGCTGTGAATTCATCTATATTTCATTTTACTGTTCACTAGTATTACATGTAAAACTGAACATGTTATAACTGCAGAAACCTGTGTCTCCTCCCTTTCCCCATCAAAAAGACTGCTGATTACAATACTCTTTGAGATGCCTATTGACTTTATTAGCTGTGCATTACTTCTCATAGTCCAGCATTTGGGGTGTCCCTCTGCCCCTGGGCTAATATGATTCCCCCATTCATTGGGACAACACTGGGTTTCTAAAAGAAAGAAAAAAGACCTGATGTATTGCTGAGAAATTTTTGGAAATTTGTATTACTGTCTTGCTCCAAGGGCTCAGTTTATCATTTTTAGGAACATGCCAAATTGCACATGGTGGTTTGGGACAGTACCTTTTTTTAATTGCAGATAATTACATGGCAGACTCTAATGAGTCAGTGGCAGGTTTTTCCCCTCCCTGCATTCCAATGAATTCATATGGGTGTGGAAGGGAAAGGAAGACTTGAGAAATAGTGTATTGGCAGAAAGACACAGATGTTGATTCTGAAGTATTACTATATAAGGCTTTTACTGACAATGGTACTTTCTTCCATGCTGAATTTGTAAGGGAGCCAATCACATTTCACCCAAAACTAGCCCTCAGCAGAACAATGGGACATGTGCTTTCAAACTAGCTGACTTGAACATATCCTCTACAAAGAATCCTACACTTGCATCTCTTTTTATTCCTTTAAACTTATGGAACAAATATACAGCCAGACTCATTAAAAGGCTGATTCTATAAAATGCCATGGAAAAGTGTGTGTTGCACAGAGGGTGCAACACTTTAAAAATGCACCGTGAGTGCTGTTCTATTTATGTCTGTTAATACTTTTCTCAGCTTGTTTTTCCAATACAAAGCCATGTCCCACCTTGGCAGAGTATTTTGCAAAAGGTAACCAGCTCTCATTCACTGTAAGAAAATCAACCAATAAAAGCAGGTGCCTCCAGGCAAATTTCTTGTCTTCATTATCAGAAATAGAAGCACATATGCTTGTTTCTAAATAAACAGCATGCTCTCTGCATTTCTCAAATAGTAGACCTCGTTTCAGTCTACAACGATACAAGCCATTTTTCACTCTTTGACACAGCATATTCCACTTACTACATAAACCAGGTGTAAGCAACATGGCGTCCTCCAGACCTAGTTGGACTTCTACTCCCATACTAATTTTAAAAATAAACTTTTTAGAAAGTACAAAATTGAACCGTCACATTGAAAAAAACAAAAGATGTTAGATTTTTAGCTTCTTCATATTGATAGATTTTATATGTGCATAGTTTTAATCAACAAAAGCCATATTTTGTCATATACCAAATGATGGAAGAACATTACTGTATCAGACATTGGGAGTACTATTTGAATAGTTCCGTTGGAAATGGCTAGGGGTTATAGTGAACAAAGGATTTTGTTGGGATTTTTCTTTCTAAAGTTGGAGACTGTGGATGATAGTCAATATTAGTCAGACAGTAAACTCATTGAAATCATTGGGTCTCCTATAACACAACTTACTTGGCTATCACTCAAGAAATTGAAATTTATTGAATATTTGATGCTGATTCCTATAAGCTAATGGCATAGTTGTGACTAAAAGCAACCCCTAATTTGCACAGGGGTTGCATTCCTGGGTCACACGCATGTCGGTGGAGTGCGCATAAGCCCACCCCACCCATATTATGCCTTGTTATGCCCCCTGTTCTGCCCTCTTCTGGGTCCAAACAACCCATGCACCGGCTGTTGACCATCAACTGAACATGTGCAAAATGGTTTCTGCCTGTATTTTTTTAAATCTATAAATAAAGATTATGTAAAAGATACAAAAATGTTCTATATATTTGGAGACAGAAGTCTTTTGGTGACATTACAGATTTGTGACACCACAGATTGCAGCCAATCAGGACCATCCAGAGCCAATTGCTGATGCAAACTTGCAAAGCCCTCTTTCCTGTGGTGTTTACCCCAGAAGATGAATGGCATGTTTGCACTGAATGCAAGGAGAGAGCTTTCATATTGGCCTCGCTGCTCTGGAAGTGTTACATCTGATTTCACTGCCAGATTTCAGTATCAAGTTATCGCCAGTTTAAAACTTACACAGCTTACCTTGCAGACTTTTTAGGAGCTCAGATTCCTGCTAAGTCATGCAAGTGCGTACCACAGAAATGTCAGCTAGAGGTTGAAATGCAGAATAGAATGAGAGGAATGGAATCTGTGCCAGGAGACGGTCACAGGAGTATAAGATGGTCACCAGGGGCCCACAAACTGTGGCTGAGTTTAGTAGCCAACCATTCTTTTCTAGTAGCCAGCTGTTTGCTAAGTCTAATCTTATTGCAATAATGCCTGCAACAGTAAGATAATTTCTAAACTTATAATCAGAACTAAAGCGGTGAAAGGAATGCTAGATAGATAGATAGATAGATATAGATATAGATAGATAGATAGAGGCTACTAGCCTATGTGCTGCAGGCATTTTCATTTTCAGGGTCCCTCGCCAGCTCCTCCTCCTGTTGCCATGCTGACAGTCCAATCCTGAGCAGAGCAGAGGTTTTCAGCCTGACAACACATGGTCATTTGGCTCCTCTATCACTCTGCAGGATGAAAAATGTAAGTACTGTCGATGAGCTGGCAAGTGCATTTGTGGATCACTGATGTAATCTCTCAAATTAATACTAGCAGGGGAGACAGTTAAGAGTATCCCTTGGGAAATCAGGGCCTACCAAATTCAACCCTGTACTGGCCATAACAATAAATGATCTATCTGAATGTCTTGTCTCTGTCAAGACTTTCAGGAGATGTTGGGTTCTTGGGTGGGGGTGTTCCCCTATAGTTGAACTCATAAATTATAGTACATGCAGTCAGTGCTGTAGATAGCCTTGTGATATCTTGTTAAACATTGTGCCTTACGTTCCACACTATGCTGAAACAAGTTACGTGCTGTTTTGTCCCAGCTATGTATAGCAAAGGCACAGAATACTAACCATCTATTACTTGTAACTGTACTATTAGGGTTTTAAGATAATATTATTTTCACAAAGTTTCTTAACATTTACAGGCAAACTAAATATTTACTATCAAAGTCCTTTGTACCAGGACTCCCTTCACACGTCAGCTACGGACAATAAGCCCAAATCACACACCACAGCCTGAGAGATAAGCATGGGAATAAGAATATTTGCATTGGTGTAGGGCATAGTCACAGAAACCAGGGATGCTGGAGGTGAGCATGTGAGGCATTCCACTGAGGCTCTGGTGAGTGATTCCAACTTCAGTTTTGGAGTGAGAGTGCAAGATGACATGTTTGCTGAGCAGTCCACAAGACCAGAAATCTTTTCTCTATCATCACTATCTCTCTCTTTTTTTTTTTAGTAGAGATAAAACCCATCCATTCTAAGAATGGCAAAACAGAGGGCTTTAGACTTAAAGATGTTTATCTACCAGCAAAACACTGTTTGAACGCTGAATAAAACACAATCTGAGGCATGTGGGAATAAGATGGCTATGCATTCATCTGGTGCACTATTCTATCTCTAACCCAACAATGAGAGAAAATATTAACAGACTTTTGATGCCCGTTGCAAAATTAGTATTGCAAGCTGAAAATGGCTATGAAGGGCAATTTTTTAAAAACCTATTATACTATTTGAACGTTCTACAGGCACCATATTTAGGCTTAAGAGAATGGGGAGGGGGAGAGTCATCTAAAGGAGGCACTAAAAATATGCAGCAATGGAATTTAATATGGCAAAGGAAACCCACTCCATTCCGCAATCTTATGTGGCCTTCCTGCCATCCTGCTCTGTGTCCTGACTCCTGAGCACCCAACCAACGCAATACTCACCCAACCACTCCCCGTTCACACATTCAGCCACACTATTCAGACCCCACCATGCAACAAATTCCCTACATCCACATGCCCTGACAACCCACCCTTACTCCACACACCACTGGCTCCGAAATACTGTACCGCTGACCTCTTATAATACTTTAATCACTCATTAGAACACAGCTTCACCAACAGGAAGATAATATTCCTCACAAAATGCCAGGCACCAAAAGAATCTCTCCACCCAAACAATCTTATTCTCTCCTCCCACCCTTCTAATATGTGACATCCAACTCTCTCTAACCACCCGTCAGAATCTCACCCTAGCCAGCTGCTCTCACCTGATACCAGATACTATCAGCTCTTCTGCAGAAATATAAACCAAACCAAACCTCTCTGGGTGCTCCTAGCAAGAGGGAACTCACACAAATGTTGCATAGATGGCACTACAGACTGGATGACTGTATAGCAGGAATGCCAGTGGACTTTTAAGCAAAGCAGAATTTTTATCCCTCTTTTCAGAGGCAGGTGTTGTTGCTTAGAGAAATGACTAAAGTAACAGGTAAAAACATATGCAAGTATCCTAAATTACTGATGTATTTTTGTAGGGGACAGTGTTTTAAAAATTATTAACATTTGTGGCTGTGGTGGCATATTTGATGGTATCACAATACTGGAAAAAACCAAGCTGGTTTTTACACACACACACACACACACAGAGTAGTGGCAGAAAAATTAACCCAACAGTTTCTCTTAATCTGTGGAAAAACAAAACAGGACTCCTTTAATGCAACATGGTCAGCTTTTATTTCTTATACAAATATCAGAGGCAATGCAAGACCTCTTCCAGACAACTACTGGAAAATTGGGATCAATAGTTAATGTGTCTAACATTCCATCAGTCAAACCATTAGAGTGAATAGTGAATGCTTTTAGGTGTGTACGACAGAATAAAAGTTTAATAGAGATACATCCTGCAGCAAGAGCAAGTGCAGACCCCACGATTGCTGGTCATTTTTGTAATGCTGTTAATACTATTTTTAAAAACAATAGCCAAAAAGAGAGCTATAATTCACAGAGCTATAATTCCCAGAACCAACTGCAGTTTCCAGGATCCTTTGGGTGTAAATATGCTTTAAATGTATGGAATGCACACCTAGATTTCTGGAGATTCCTGGTGCAAAATTTTGATATTTTCAACACATAATACATATAATTGCGGTGGAAAGCAACAATTGTTTTAATAAAAAATTCAAAAGATATGTTTTAACTGAAGGTGGAATTCTGAGTCAGCTCCAATGACCTGGAGACATAGATGGACAGAGCATGCTCAAAGTTAATAATTTGCAAATTCTTCTGAAGCTATGTTGGACTGATCATGGATTTCATTGCATTGGTACTTCCTAGCATTTGCCACCTGTCTACTAAGCTTCAATTTCTCTTATTGACTGCTAATAATGATAGCTAATAGCTGATAGGTATCTAAGAAAATACGAACTCCAAATTAGATATCATAAAAATAATTACCATATACTTAACAACTGTCTTGCATAGTATGTAAAGTGTAAATTTAAAATATTTAAAATTCCTAACGTATAGTTTCATTAAACAAATGAGTGCTATTTTGAGAGAACAATCCTTTTTTTTCTTTTTTTCTTTTTGTTCTGTTATGAATTTCATTTTGGCTATCAAATTCATGATTGTAGATCCTAGAATTGGAGGTTGTGCTTGGTAGTGTCTTTTCTTAAGCAAGCAAACTGACTTTCGAGCAAACTGCCTTTTTCATGCTTCAAAGTCAAACCAGCACATAAGTGAGAAAAATACATATAAAGGCGCTGGAAACTCATTTATCTCCTCCATGGTCAAATTTTTCCATTGTCAGTGCAAAGCAAGCAGTCCTGAACTCTCCCACTCAACCCCCAGCCCTGTGGTATTAAAGCTGGAAGTGGGAAAGTTGGCATTTTTGCTCCCATATGCAAAAGTGTTTTGAGTTGTACACGGAAATCGGTTGATCAAATGTGTTCAGGAGTATTTCATATGCTGTGTTGACTTGCATTGACATGGCACATTTCCCCACTGGGCTTCTTCTGAGGAAGTGTCATAAACCTATTTACATAGCAAACACTTTGTAGTGCTGAGTAACTCTTGCAGCAAGTCCCGACAGACAAAATCTATCTGATGCTTCGGTTGAGACCAGTCCATGGGAACATTTTGTAGTGAAAGAGTCATCAGGTTAGTGACTTTTCTCTCCGATATTCATGGGATCAAGTGGGCTTGTGAAAGGGCCCTTTCAGCTATAAAAAGGAGCAAGTTATCCTAGCCTGGAGAAAGTACCCTAGTAAACAAGATTCAAATGTTACTTGTCCAAATATTTGCCATTATCTGATAGCGTGAGTAAAAGCTTGTGCAGCATAGCAATTACTGCTGGCACGTAAAACAGGACTGGAAACTCCAAGCTAGTGGAATATATACACCTCTGTAAAAGCTGTGCAGAAACGGGATTGGGAGGATAATTTTTGCTCTTGCTAATTATTAAAGAAACATTTACATGCTCGAACACTAGAGCATAAAAACACAAGAAGAACTTGTTGGATCAGGCCAATGGCCCATTTAGTCCAACAATCTGTTCTCACAGTTGCCAACCAGATGCCCGTGGGAATCCTGCAAACCATTCCCAGCAACTGGTATTCAAAGGCATACTGGCTCTGATGGTGCAGGTAGATCATAGTCACTGTAGTCTTTAGCTGCTGATAGACTTATCCTGCCTGGCAGTTGTTAGCAGTGGAAATAACATCTGAAGGGAACTGAACCCTGGTTTCACCATCAAAACTATTATACGATACAGAATCATCTTTGGTAGCACTCAGTGTACAGCTTCTTATCTCTCACAGCTTTCACTTAGATCTGTTTTCAGATCTATTATTTGCTGAAGTAGGGAAACTGTAGCCTTCCAGATGTTGCTGGTGATAGGCACCAGAGTCTGGTCAACATTTGGAGGGCATTTTACCAACATATAGCTTGTCATAATGCCAGTGAGATTTGCTCCTTTGTATTGCATTGCAGCTGACTGTCATGGACACAGTTCAGTTTTATATTACAACACATTTTTTTACACCACATACTGTGTTCACAGCTGCTTTGGTTTGTTTTCTGTGATGTTTGAATTTTTGGTTGCAAATTGTTGTTATTTGGAAGATAACAAAAATACTCACAAAAACATTATTACCTTTTGTGATCTTATCAAGTACCTTGGATTTTATTTTCTTTGTGGAAAGTGAATTTTTTCATATTGAGGAAAAAGTGACTTTTGTTGGCACCCCAAACCACAGCAGGGACCTTCTAACTTCTTTGGGGCATTTTGGAGATTTGGACTTTAAATAAAATGCAGGAAGTGCAAAAATTGAAACATTTCTCCACAAGCTTGTCATATATGAAAAATGCTAAAATGTGGAAACAGATACCTTTTTTTGCAGATTAATCTCCTAGAGGCAACTGTATGCTATTTTCATAATAAAATTGTTGCCCAGAAGACCAAAGGGAGAGAGACAAATCCCCCAAATAAATCTTAAAGGTTGCCTAGCTCCAAAATCCTTTAAGTTATTTTTCTGTAAATTGCCAGATTCATCCAATTAGAAGGTGCTATCGTTGCTGCATATTACATCCAATTCTAACATTTTTAAAAAAGTTGCAGATTGTGTTTTCATTTTGGAGGATTTTTTTTTAAGGTGCCCAGCACATAGACATAGACACATAGACACACACAAACCCCCTAAAACTATTTGTAATTTGGCAGGCTTCCACTTTGGAGAGGGTACTATGTCTGCACCTTTCATCAAATTCTTCCAAAAAGAAAAACTATTTTGTATTTTTAAATATCCCAATAATAGTGAATGGGGAGGAATTGTGATTTAGATTCGGCACTTGAGTCAAGCTTCTGAAGTGCTTTGGAACAAATATTTCACTTTTCAAAAGTGCTAAAGGGAGCTCCAAACATATTAGTATGTTTGGAACCCTTCCTTCATTATAAATGTAACATATATGGCTTCCTGTTTTCTGAACGATATCTATGTTTTGTAATTGTATTTATTACCTGTTCTTTTGTGCCTTAGGCTCTGCTTGGGATGAAGGGTAGTTTTGAAATATATGTATAAATGAATAAAACTGTATTTTATTTCCTTCCCTTTTTTGCGTTTATATCATCTTATCGCTATGCAACTGGATGAGAGTCTGTGTAGCCACATTCCATATACAAAAAAATTGAAACAACTTTGTGTGACTTTTTGTCAACAGATCCATCTTCCTAACTCACCTTTCAAATGGGCATAAACAAAGCAATAATTCCATTAGCATCTAGTATCCTCTACCAGAAATGGATAGATCATGCTCTTTCTGGTTCATGCAAATTTCACATGTGTTCTCTCCCCTGTCCACATTAATCTGCTTTTTTATAATAAAAAAATCTGCATAAAAATTGTATTTAAATGCATCTTTAAAGACTTGTTTTTTAAAAAAGAATTATGCATGATTAAAATATATTTATCTCAAATGTCACGTTTCTAAATGAATTTTAGCCTAAAGCACACATTTTTCGTGTATTTTGCTATATTTTAAAGTCAAGAACTATATCACAACATGTGGATGACCGCAAAATCCAAAGGATGATTATACTTTGTTCTGCCTATTAGGAAGTTGTGGATCAGGTTAGTTTTTATTAGAATTTACAGAAATCCCTAAATAACACAACAAAATAGCTGAAAAAGAGCAAACATTGATGAAGA
Organism: Podarcis filfolensis; assembly: GCF_964270895.1. Taxonomy (NCBI): domain Eukaryota; kingdom Metazoa; phylum Chordata; class Lepidosauria; order Squamata; family Lacertidae; genus Podarcis; species Podarcis filfolensis. The sequence continues at coordinate 48,378,340 of NC_139607.1, read as the reverse complement.
CTGCATTAAAAATGTAATTGTTTATTTTCACAAAAACTTATCCTTACTCAACAGGGAAAGACAACTGTTGGGCCAGGGAAAGGCCAGGTGGTTCCTGGACCCTAATAGGCCCGACAGGTTAAAGTAACATTAATATAGTATTAGATGCAGGGGATATTCCACTTTCAAATATTCAGTGTTTTTAATTATGCTAAAGGTGAACTAAATTGTGTGTCTGAAGCTAACTGAATTCACACATCTTGGAGTAATCTATGAGGTTTGGTTCGTGTCACTAAGAAGATCCTATACAGAAAAGATGATCATATATCCAGGGTAGTTTATAGAAGAGCAAAGAAGTTATCTTGGGTTCACCTTCCATAGCTAGAAAACCATCTTTCTTCTGCAGCCTCCACAGTGGTACTGAAGCATGGCAAATAAAAGCATCATGCAGTGATATCAAACTTAACATGATCAGGCAACAGAAACAAATGTTTACAGAGCAAATTTGTTCTGTGCAAATGTAAAAAAAACAATGCCTCTCATAAGAATTCGAAAAGATATGATACCGCTTTAGACATTTTCATTTTTGGCAAAGTGTGATTGGCATTGCCTTTGATGTTGTTATGTATCCAGGAGGAATTTGGAACCGAGTAGGGCTTATAGGGGGTTGTTTATTTTGAAGATTTCTATTTTTAAATTATCCTAATAAAGCTTCAGGCACAAAAAGGGGGAGGGCTTGAAACAACAGTTCTGCTAATAATAATATTGGGCTGGATCCAGTCTCACCAAGTTAAACTAAGGCCCCATTGAAATAAATCTGAAAAGTAAGACCCATTAATTTCTATTGGGACTAAGTGCACTAGCTCAGTCTTACCTCAACCCACTGCAGTTTTCTTTGAGTGTTATTCAACTATGCTTTACTCAGCATAGACCCATTGAAATCAATGAACATGATTAAGTTAGATCCACTGAATTCAGGGGGTCAGCTGTGAGTAAAACTTAGTTTAATGCCACCCTTTATAACATTCCACCAGAGGCAATGTGTTTGGATATTAAGATTTCTGGAACCAGCTGTTAAGTGCTTAGACTGGTGGCACATACCAACATGTACACAAGCTCGGCATCCCTCAGTACTGTTCCCTCAGTACTGAATAGATGCTATCACAATGTCACAGGGTGACACTGAGATAAATGCATGGAACTTGGGTGCCAAATCACATTAATAGAGCACAGCTGAATCCTGAGTACAATTGCTCAAAAGTGGTGCTGAAACTGGGAGCAGTAATTTGAATGAATTAATCAGTGGGACATATTTAAAATAGGGCTGCCCCCCTTGATCAGATTGTCCAGTAGCTTGCTCAGGTAAAGGCTGTGTTACTGTAACAAGGAATGAAAATAAAATATTGAAGATGGCTCTGTACTTTGCCAAGCACTCCCTTGTGATTAAATAAATCTGTTATAGTGATTATGTGTGATTCTGCGGGTGAGGCTACCAGATAACAGCTTCAGAAAGTGGTGGTTCTTGACACCCAGATAACAACTATTGTTGTATTTAATGTAATGCCACCGCCACCGCTTGAGGTACTGTAATCAGTTATGCATGGCATCTGCAATATCCACAGGTAACAGCTGCAATCCTGAACACTGCTGCTGGGGAGTATATTGATACAGTGATTTTACTGCACTAGGAACTGAATTAAGAATACACATTTTATAACAGTTACAAACTATGAAGGTTTAAAATCTTTCTGTGTAACAAGCCAATGAAACACAGAGAAAACTGCAGGCTTCTAGCCTATTGCAACTGAACTTTACCAAGGCTTTTTATATTAATCCAGAAGTTATTAATCTCAAACTGTTGCCTTCTGTTCCAATTTGACAGTTATTTCCAGATGATCGTTTATTAAGTGTGCTCTCCATTCTCTCTTGAGCATAGGGATGTTGCAAGTATTTTGAATGCTCATGAGCAGGTTCAAAAATGAGCCGGCCTTTATTAAATTGGGATCTTTTTCATTTAAAAAAATTGAATGAATATCTCACTTTAACTTAACAACTTCTATCCTATCTATTCTATACCTATCTATTCTATACCAGATGTCTACATCTGCTTATATTTTCCAAATTATAACAAATCATGCTTATCTATTGGCCCTTACCACATTCCAAGTGTTCTTCTTTCTTCAAATGCTTTGATATATGTTATGTAGAGCACAAATAGAAATAAGCATATATGCTACATTTCATGGAGTGGAGATGTTCTGGAATGGGAGACAATCCTTGGATTGAAAATAATAAGCTATTTGATGGAGTCAGTATCTCTCAAACTGGAAAGTGCACAGTCTCTGGAGGCATTTACAAGAAGAGCATCCTTGCTGAAGCTAAGCAGATCTGGTTGCTGCCTGGATGACAGAGCTGCAGGAACCACGTGGATTTTCCTGAGCTTCCCAGAAAGAAAGCAGAGGATAAAAGTAACATACAACCTTTCAGAAAATCTAAGGAAAAAATTATCAGTAAACACCAAATGCATCAAATGGGCTGGCAGCATGGATGTCCACCTCTCCTTTGCAGTTGAATACAAGCTTGGATTTGCAAACGGCATGTGAGTCATGGAGCTCACTTGTAAAGGAGGAGGACCATCTGCTAGTCATGAGCAGATGACAAATTTGATGCCTCAACACTGCTGCTTTTTCCAGATCTGTAAGTAAACACATTTTGTAACCTTGCTGATAACACTCTTCAAGCTTTCACTAATGGAAAAGTTTGAATTTATGCAAAGCATTGAAAAACATCTTATTTGAAATGCAGTTTTAAAAGCACCATCTCGGTTTTGATGGCAGAGATTGCGAACGTCAGCCTCCTAAGTGGAACCTGTTTTATTCAATCCATGAAAAAGTTATTCTGACTGTGACAAAGCAATGCACACTCTATGGAGACTTCCGATTTTGGAAGGAGCTAGGTGTGCTCCCTTCAGGGCGCTCCTTCTCTAAAAGTCAATGCATTCTCTTTTCAATGGTATGTTCTGTAGTGCAGCTCTGACCTCTGCTGGCCGCAGACTTTAAAGACAACCCCAAAGGGAATAAGGCTGACTTCTTTTGCGGTTTAAAGAAAACAAGCTATATTTGTATGAAACCACAGAATTCTAGTACTAGGACATCCAGTCCAATTCTCTGCACTAACGCAGAGTCCTTTGCACCCAGACTTATTAGCCCACATCCACCAATTACTTTATCCCACATCCTTGGATTATTGCGGATTATTCCACAAGCAGAGTGCACAACCAATCAAGAGGCTCGGTGCCAGTAAAAGGGGGGGGGGGGAGAGGAGAGAACATGTGTACTCAATCAAATCCAGATGGCTCCAGCAAAGGAATGGTACCATATGGCAACATGCCACAGGGAAAGGCGGACATACGCCCCCATGTCGGGTCACCTGCCAATTTAAAGAGGAAGAAACTAATACTACTTAATATTTACACATGTACATGTGCTTCATGCACACTGTCAGAGTAATCCGTGCAAACAGCTAGCCATTATTATTCTACTATTATGGGAGATGGAAACAGAAATGGAGATACAGCAGTTGACGGCCACCCAGTTGTAGCAGGAGGAAAAGCTGACTTACTCTATGGCAAGGAGTTTATTTGGGGCTGGAGCATTGGAAGGTGTGCACAAGGGGAGGGGAGAGCAGAAGACGCCAAGGACAGCCACGACAGCATTGACTTTGTTCCTGGACTCTGCCATAATAGGGCTTCTATAAGAACATCATGGCTTCCACCAGCAGAAAGCTTCGTCGAAATGCACTGCATAAGAAAAGTGGCCCCACATTCAGAGAAATTCTTCCATTTGCTCAAGCCCTTGTGTAAGATTGTATACAAGTTCTTTTGCAGACCTCTTCAGGACCCACTAGAGTTTATATGCTACAGCCTTCTTCCTTTGCACATTGTTTCTCACACTACGTTTCAGCACTGCACTGTGAGAAGGCTTCTGCTAGTTTGCAGAACTTCACACAACAGCCTTAATACAGTTTCCCCTCCCACTGAAGGTTCCTTTAAGATTAAGGGATCCAAGCCGTCGGGCTCATCCACACTTCTGCTTGTGCCGTACCTAGTGGTTTTCCCCTTGCCCCACTCCTTTCCAAGGGAAGCAATGTCAATCCAGAGAAAACCCGAATTGTTATTTATTCTGATTAAGCACTAAAGAGTGGTTTCCCCCAGGGAAAAGCAGTAGGACAACTACGACTTCATCTGCTTTTCAATCTTATAAAAAGGCATGGGAGGAATTTGAAACCTTCACTTCCAGCCTCACACCCGCTGCTTCAAACAGGGGTCCTGTGCTACAGTTTGGCACCATGTGTGCCAGGTCCACTCCCTCAGCACCAATGGAAGGGCAGGTTCTGCAATACCTTGCCCATCGTAGGTCCATGGGCAACGCAGCCAAGACCTGAACGGTCCAAGCGGCTGGTATTACTTTCTTTTCCAAATGCTTATTCTCCATCGACCCTTGCTTGGGATTCTTAGTTAAGAAGGCAATGGAAGGATGGCATAGATTGACTCCCCCAGCTCCAGATAAGCGCAGACCCATAACCTTCGACATATTAAAGCAAATTTGTAGATTATTGCCATTTATTTGCTGGTCCTGCTTTGAGTATAGGCTCTTCAGAGCAGCATATTCCGTGGCCTTCTTTGGGGCACTTAGAGTGGGTGACTGTGTGCCTGTGCAGAATAAAACAGGTGGGGCTGGTTGGGGGCGGGGCTTCTCATTAGCGATATCTCTCTTTTCCCATCCTCCGTTTACATCAATATCCGGGCTTCAAAAACGGAGCAACTGGCCAAAGGTGCTTCAATTCAACTTCCCACAATCAGGTGTGTGGGCCCATGCCCAGTGAAGGATGTTAGGTGTTTTCTTCAGTTGTACCCCAGTGTTGATGGCCCCCTCTTCATTCATTCCCCTGGCCAGGAATCAATTCTCTAGGGCCCTGTGTAAGGCAATTACCAGGTGCGGCCTGCAAGCCCAGCAGTATGCCACACATTCATTCAGAATTGGGGCAGCCACCACAGCTTGAAGCTGCGGTGCTTCTGTCAAGGATATAAAGGCCATGGGCAGGTGGTGGTCGGAGATCTACAGGAAGTATATACGCTGCCAGCATCAAAAACTCACAACCTACTTTATCGCAATTTCTTTGCAGGTTCTTTTAACAAGTATATCTGGATTAGCGGTCACAGTATTGTGCATTGGGCTCGGATGCACACCATCACCACTGGATTTGGAGCTGCGCTTGGGGTGCCGTCTAACATCTTGATCCACTAGTTTGGTCACCGGGGCATGAAGTGGCCTGCATTTATGCCCTTAATCCTGTCAAGAATTGAATCACACACACACACCCCGGATGCCTTGCTCATCCAGTTGGGGGGAAACAATTTGGGCCAATGAAAGATTGGTTAATGTGGGCCATAATTGAGGACTTGCAGATGTTCCTCAACTTGTACCCCTCCATAAGCCTGGGGTGGTCCGAGATGCTTGAGAGATGGCAATGGCACAACCCGGACCCATTGGGTATTAACCAAGCTCAGAAAAAGGCTAATCACACAGTGAGGCGGAGCATACTCCAGTGGGGAGGTTGGGTAGTTTTCCACTACAAGATCACATTATCAAATGAGGCATTGTTTTGGTGGATTTAAACCTCCCTGCCTGGAAAATTAGTCTAGGAAGATCCACAGCCCCGCAGATACCCGTCTGCAAAGAGACCACCCCCCACACCCAAGTACTTAGCCAGCCGCAGGACGATCAGGGGAGACTTTCTGGACGTCCCAGCAACTCCGATGTAGCTTGGAAGCAAAACACCAACGCAGAAATGCTCCCAAAAGCTGGTCCAGTAAAAGGAACAGAGGGCAGAAAAGCCGACGCTCAGCTGGAAAGGAAAAAACCGCTCAGCTGGAAAGGGGAAAGAGGGCGGTCCCCGGGCGTGCCTGGCCTTAAATATGCCAGGCCCCACCTCCCCAGCCCGACGATTGGCGGGCAGGGTCGAAGGCACGCCCAGGGATTCCCTGTTCTCGCGGGGGCAAAAGGCCAGCCCCCACGTGTGTGGGAGGGGTTAACCCGCAACCCCCTCTCTTCCCTAAGATCAGAAATGGCTTTCTCAAATGAGGCATTATTTTGGCCCGATGGCATGCATCTTTCCTTAGCAGGAAACAATATTTGGTTGAGAGATACGATTGAAGGCAACAGGGCATGGATGCAGGTGTGAGTGGTTTGGTGGTGAGCATTTGCTCGGTGGGTGGTTGGGCATTGGGGCAATCCTTTGTTTTGGATGGAAGGGAGGTTGTAGTCTCCGCCTGCCCCTCCAAACGCTGGGGTATTTTGTTAAAGGGATCCGGGGGGAGTGGCCTAGGCCAGGGCCAAAGGCACTCCCCCAGACAGTGGTCCCTGTGGGGGTCACCCTAATGGATGTAAGTCTTAGGAACCTCTGCCTGGATTGACCACGCGATCACTTCCGACGGGCGGGCTGGAAGTATTTAGATTGCCCCATGCCCAAGCCAAGCCTCTTTCATCTGTATTCAATAAAGTTGTGGCCTGTTTTGACCCCAAACCAGTCTCTGTGGTCTCTCAGGTTGGGGTATGGGAAGTCCGATGCCTGGTCCTGCAAGAAGAATTATGGATAAGCCGTAAGACTTTACATAATACTTGGATATAAATATGGCAGTGCAAAATATAGTTACCAATTCTTGTTACACAACAGGAGCATCCAACATGTTCTATGGCAACTCGGAAATGAGGAAAAGAAAGGTGTGTAGTATCAGGTTTAATAGAAATCTTAACGTAAGAATTGAACTCAGTCACAAGATTTCCCCAGTGTGCCTCAAACTTGGCAAGTAGATTGGAAGATATCCAGACTATCTGAGTGCCCAGATCTTGTGGCACAGCCAAGCAGCCTGGAGGCCCACCTTTTATATCTGTAGCAGAAACCTTCCCTTGTATACACTTGTACTAGCTTACACAACAATCCAGTCATTCCTCAAGTATTTCTTTTATAACACGTTAATGAGTGTGCATCTAATAGCATGAGATTAAGAGTGTTCTGCTTTGTATACAAGTAGTCAGCACCTGATGGGACGCGGGTGGCGCTGTGGGTAAAACCTCAGCGCCTAGGACTTGCCGATCGCATGGTCGGCAGTTCGAATCCCCGCGGCGGGGTGCGTTCCCGTCATTCGATCCCAGTGCCTGCCAACCTAGCAGTTCAAAAGCACCCCCGGGTGCAAGTAGATAAATAGGGACCGCTTACCAGCGGGAAGGTAAACGGCGTTCCGTGTGCTGCGCTGGCTCGCCAGATGCAGCTTGTCACGCTGGCCACGTGACCCGGAAGTGTCTGCGGACAGCGCTGGCTCCCGGCCTAAAGAGTCAGATGAGTGCACCCTAGAGTCTGGCAAGACTGGCCCGTACGGGCAGGGGTACCTTTACCTTTACCTTTAGTTAGCACCTGTAATGGCAGGTCAAAGGGAAAAAAGGGAGGAAGTGCTTTTTGAAAGACATGGAAGACTCCAGCTGGCATTCCTGCCCTCTGTCATGTGCCCTGCAGTCCTGTTGGGACCAGGTTCCAACAGAACAGGAAGAAACAGAGGAAAGGGGCAGAGTTGTGGGAACCAGGGTTGAAGGGGGGGGTGGAAACTCCCATTTTCACCCAACTTCAGTCACTTTGCAAAGGGGAACAGGAATGCTGACTGTCCCCTCTGACCTTCCTGTAGAACAGGAAGTTTCAGTGGAGGCTTGGCAGGACTTTAATCAGCTGAAGTGGCAGCGGTTGAACAGAGGCATTAGGTTGCAGTGTTGTCACCTAGGACCAGATACAATGGTACCTCTGGATACAAACTTAATTCATTCTGGAGGTCCATTCTTAACCTGAAACTGTTCTTAACCTGAGGCACGCCTTCACTAAGGGGGCCTCCCGCTGCTGCCGCCACACCACTGGCCCACGACCTCTGCTCGCATCCCAGGGCAAAGTTTGCTACCAGGAGCACCTACTTCTGGGTTAGCGGAGCTCATTACCGGAAGCGTTTGTAAGGAGGACGTACGTAACCCGAAGTTCCACTGTAATGCCTTTGCAGATGGGAACAGACCTATATGCCTTGACAGAGCCTGTGCTTATATTCCAGGTATTCTCACAAGGCAAGAGAGCCTTACAAGTAGTGCCTCATCTATAAAAGCTTGGTGGAATGGCGGAGAAACCTGTTGGGACATCTTTGCCCTGCTCCTGAATCATGACTCCTGAGCACTGCATCTGCTGTGGAGCCTGTGCCATTACTTGCCTGAATAAAGATCTCTTCCTTCCTTCCAAGTGATATTCTCTGCCTGTATATGTTGCCGGGGAGCCAGGACATCACAAACCTTTGTTAATAAATGGGGGGGGGGGGGGGATTGGTTAGTGAGATGTGTGACCTGAGTCTAAGTAAGTATACCTAGGTTTTTCAAACATGCCTTCTATACATCTCTGGCACACTTATAATAGGGCAACTAAGAACATCAGTGCTTTAAAATGTTTGCATAATAATTCCACTGTGCCTTTCCTCCTCTGTCTCCTGGCCTAATGACTATAAAAACCATCTAGGTCTGCCTTCCCTATTTTCCTGTCCATCACCTCTGAAAAAAAACATGCTCAAGCCAGGAATGGGGAACCTGTGGCCCTCTAGGTGTTGTTGGATTCCAACTTCCATCTTCCATGACCATTGGATCATGCTGACTGGGGCTGATGGGGGTTGAAGTTCAAAACATCTGTAGGGCACCAGGGTGGAGAAGGCTGGTTTAGTGTATAGCACATTGTCTTCTCTCCATGTGTCTTCAGGTACGATAGCAGACCTGTTGTTATCTTGGGAACCACCCTGAGACCTGCGGATATAGGGCAGTATACAAATTTAATAAAAAAAAAAATTAAAATATACAGTTACTGTCTCACACTTGTGTGCATGAAAAAGTTAACCTGAGCCCTGAACTCAAATTACCAGAGTGAGTGTGGCTTGGCAGGTTTGCAGTGGCTTCTCCTCCCCCCTTTCTCTTTTTCTCTTCCTGCTTTCCTTGACAAAGGAGCCATGCATCTTGGCTCCCAACTCAGCACATGCTGCAAGTGAACTGAATCTCCCCAGAAGGGGGATTTTAAAGCCTGCATCTTTGCTAACCTGAAGATTGTGTGATTGTTTTTGTAAGGAAACCAAGTACTTTTCTTTTTAAGTTGTTTGGGACCTTTTCTCATCTTCACTTTTCTGCCAGCATATAGAGACTAGCTTGCTGTAGCTTCTGGAAACTCTCTGAGTAAAACATACACTTCTTTGCAAAGTTAAGTGTCTGTGATTTATTCTAGCCTAAGTATTTTCACTTGTTTAAAGACAAATGAGGGCAAATGTGCTCAGAGCAATCACCATTGTGCTTAACTTGCTACTGGAGAGTAAAAATCTCCCTTCCAAACCTCTCTTCCCAACAAGAACATCAAAAATTTATACTCTGTGTTGAAAGAAAACTCAAGCTTTCATTGTTATTCACTGGATAAGATGGTAAAAATTGGTCCCAAATAACTTTTAAATGGAAAGACAATTAAAATTATGTCTAAGAAATGACAATGAAAGAAGGAATTAGAAGGGGAAATGGTTGATGGGTAAAAACAGTTCCTAAAAACATTTGTGAGAAAAATACCAATCTCAAGAAACACCAATAACACAAATACTTATGGGATTTCTAAAAATATAAACAAATGAGCAGAGTTGTACATAAAGGGTTAAAAGTCACATTAGCATTGAAGTAAAGGGTAACTCTAGTTTTGAACAGGGCTATCCAAGTACAGTTCCTCAGAAATTAACAGGTTTTTTTATTGCAGCTATTATAAAACTGAAATTTGTTTGCACCAAAATGTTTCCTTTACTTTGTATCAGTCTGATAAGCGATTTGTTCCACGGAGGGAAAGCCTTTTATCACCATAGTCCAGATGTATATTCTTGGCAAAGTCCACCAATTTAGAATACTTTTTTCAGCTGAGAGTTTGTCTGTCTGTCTGTGTGTGTGTGTGTGTTTTAACATAGGCAGCTCAAAAACGTGTTTTCAAAAAATCTGCTTTGTTGCTTCCCCTTCCCATTCTTTCTTCCATCTTCCTCTGCTTCCCCCCACCCCTCCCCCTCTTATGGCTTCGCCTATAAAGAAGCCACCAAGGGAAGCATTTAAAATATTTCTGTACCCACTCATCTCCCCTGCTGTATTGAATAGATTCTTGCAAGAACATTTCATGAACATCCTGAACATCCAAGGGGGTGTATTCTAGGATGTGCAGGGAGTGAGCTGCATCTGGGCCCTAGCACCTAACAGCCCAATCCTTCGCATGTCTGCACAAATGTAGACACCAAATGTCCTCAGAAGTCCTATTGAGTTCGCTGGGAATAATTTCCAGGAAACTCTGTTTAAGTCTGCAGCCTCATCTCTTTGGCTGTCAGTTTCCAGAAAATGAAATCTGAGATTACCTGTGATCTTCTGAAGTATTTTTGGTAAAAAATAAAGACAGAATATGGACTTTATTCAGGGAAAGAGCTCCGAACCAAGGTACTAGATCAGGGATAGGCAAACTAAGGACTGGGGGCTGGATGCAGCCCAATCGCCTTCTCAATCCGGCCCGTGGACGGTCTGGGAATCAGCGTGTTTTTACATGAGTAGAATGTGTCCTTTTATTTAAAATGCATCTCTGGGTTATTTGTAGGGCATAGGAATTCGTTCATTTTTTTTTTCAAAATATAGTCCGGCCCACCACATGGTCTGAGGGACGGTGGACCGGCTCACGGCTGAAAAAGGTTGCTGACCCCTGTACTAGATGTTTGGTTTTATTTCATTTGTTTTAACAAGCATTATACAAACCCTTTTCTTCCCCCAGCCCAATATATTGGAGCACCCACTTTCCAGCTACATTTTCCAGTGTTAAAAAGTAAAACTGATGCAAAACTAATTCCAGTGAGAAATGGCAAAAATGACCAGAAGAATCAAAACTCAGGAAGACCAAATTTTTGATAAAAAATGGGGAAAATTTATAATTTATCTTAAAAACCATTGTAAACAGTTAAAATTGTTAGTAGGATTGGAATAACACTTGTAGCTTAATGGTGACTTTTGGATATAATGGAGATGTAAAAGATTAGGATTATTATAAAAGATGCAGGAGGAAATGATTAACAATAGGACCCACAAAGGGGGGAGGGAAGTCCAGGAGATTCTATGGAATCTTGTCTTTATGTTGTATGTTGGATATGTGATTGTAATGTAAAACTGTAATTTGAAAAACCAAATAAATAGTTTTTTTAAAAAAATCCAGTGACAAACGTTGTTCTCTAGCATTCTCCACATTGACGATACTGGTTCATATATGAATTTTCCACACAGGTTGACCGCAGCATCAAGGGGTGATGTGTTTGTAAATGGGACATGGTAGATCAGGGCTAGTCAATGCAGTGCTCCCCAGAAGGGCTACAACTCCCAACATTCCGGCTGGGGCTGGTGGGGTTGGAGTGCAACAACATCTGGAGGGCACAATGTTTACTACCCTTGTTGCAGATCAAACAGTACCAACCAGAATTTTCATATCACCTTACGTTATTCCAAAAACATATGTTCCTCAACAAATTCTATCTGTACAACTATCTGTAGTTCATTAGATGTTGGTTGTGCCTTCATGTGTGAATCAGACTGATAACTTTGTAGATATGATGCCTTTATCTCTGAATCAAAATGTCTGCTTGTTCAGCAACTAGGTGTAGGTATATACAACCTCTAGAAACTAGAGAAGAATACATATCTGTTATCGGAGTGGTGTTGGCCTCTTTGCCTGCTTTCCTATCAGTTTCAATGGGCACCAGTCACCACTGGATGGAAGTGGCTTCATGGTATCACAGGGAGCCAGCCATTCAGTGCTAGACACAGCTAGACTTGGCAGTAAACAGGTAGACTGGGTTTCCTTTCACTTTATCTATAGTAGGAGATTGTGTGCATGAAGAACGTGCACTTCTACAGGAGTCTCAATGCTCATTTTATGTACATCTGGGCATAAACAGAGCTATGGAAACACAAACACACATGACCCTCCTGCTGCCTGCCTGAGATAGCAGTGCAGTGAAACTGATGGAATGGCATTGGCAGGCTCTGGCCACCATAGCATTTCTGCACTGTCAGGCCTCCTGTGTCTTTTTGTTTTCTCACGGTGAGAAGCAAGAATTCCCCACTTCTGTGACTTCAGCTCCTAAGCAACTGCTTCAGAGGAAGAAGGGGGCTTGGGCATTCCTCAAGTACACTGTGGTGTTCCCAGGCATTCAGTGTTCCACAGGCCCAATATTCCTGCGCAGCCAGAAAGCGTTCCCACAAACTCCTGGAAGGAATGAGCAAACCAATTCAGGCTGCACTCTGTTCTGGAAACCAGGCATCGAGGCAATAGTTAATGCAAATCCAAAGATTGATATTAATTATTATTATCATTAAGTCACTTTACTCATAAAACTGACTCAAAGCAACTTACAATAGAAACACTAAAACCAATTACAATAAACACGATCAATAAATACTTAAAACAAAGAAGCACTTCTATACAAATAAAAGATAAGTCCAGCAGATCCTGCCCCACTAAAAGAGGCCACAAATACGTAGAATTGTAGAGTTAGAAGAGACCATGAGGATCATCTAGTTCAACCCCCCCCCCCACAACATAGGAATCCTTTGCCCAACTTGGGGCTCAAACCTACAACACTGAAATTAAGAGTCTCATGCTCTACCTACTGAGCTATATTAAAAACCATTCAAACTAAGGAACAGAGGTCTGGGTGAAGAGGAAGCATTTTGCCCAGTGCCTAAAACTAGACAATGGAGGAAAGACAATAAAGTACACTGGGATTAGGAGCTTCACCTTCTGCTTGCATTCCAGTGGACAACTGCCACAACTAGGGGCAGGTGGTGTTGAAGCCACTCATTGCCAAGTAACCATAAATCAACAGGTACTAGGAGGCAAGAATATTCAGCTAAAGGCAGGCAACCCCCCCCCCCACTGCAACCTTGATTCAGAACAGACTTGGACCATCTGAGTTATTCCAAAGAATACTTCTTATTAAAAAAAAAAACCCTCAATCTTCTCTCACTAGATCTTTGGGAACTCAGAAGGATCAGCCGAGGGTAGCTCTGCACCCTCTCTTCTGCCTTCCCTGCCACCCACTTTCCCCAAATGTAACATTTTAAAACAGAAACAAGCTGCAGGGGAAGCTGGGGATGTGTTCTTACATTTGTAATATCCTGGTGACAAAACAGACTCCAAGAGCTCTATTACTGTGACACATCCTGGGACCTATAGTTAATTCCTCTTAGATGAATAGGTTGAGGCAGGAGGAATCAGAAAGCATTGATTCCTGTGTTCTGGTTTACTCAACAAAGGTATTTGAGTCAAGTATGCTCAGAACCCTCCATTTTGAGGTGCTGGAAACATGCCAAGTTAAAGGTGGGCCCTATTTTCAGTCTTTCTTGGCACTGGCTTCCCGCCTGCTGCCATAGGAAGGTTTGAGAAGGGGAATAGGAATAGGAGAAAAAGCTAGGGACAAACCTTAGGTTGGAGTTCAGTGCTCAGCTTGTAACTTTCCAAACTGAGGGTGTTCATTTGTGTGTGTTCAAAAATTCAGCGCTATTGTTGAGCTTGGCCTTGAAGCTGCTCAATGTGGGCAGACTTCATAGCTTCAAGTGCATTGACATTTAAAGATCTGCAAGTACTTTGCAACCACCTGACCTAGTGGCCTGTGGCTGGTTTGCTTTGTGGTGGGCCAAAGTGAAGTCACAGTGGACTTTTATGCTGAACTCCACACAAACCATGAAGAACGGCCCTGTTGATCAGGCCAAAAGCCCATCTAGGACAGCATCCTGTTTCGTTTATGCATTTATTTATAGAATTTATATTCCACCCCTCATCACAAGTGATATTGGGGCAGATCACAATGTAAAAGCCAATATGGCCATAAAATATCATTAACACATCCATCTGTCATCTCTCTCCCAAATGCTCAAGAAGTTAATAAAGGCCCAGAAGAAGAGAACAGTCTTCAGTTGGCACCAGAAAACTGACAAGAGTCGATTTGGATGCTTTGTTAGAGTGTTTTGCTTCCAGCTGCTGGTCCTGTTTGTTCTCACAGTAGCCAACCAGATGCCTATCAGAAGCCCTCAAAAAAGGACATGAGCGCAACAACACTTTCACCTTGGTGGATATAAACAAAAAAAGAGCGATCCAATTGCCCAATTGCAGCAGCTACCATTGGTGATATCCCCACCAGTGGTGCCCTGTGGAAACCCTCGGAACAGGTCATTTTGGAGATGGGGAAGAGATGAAGCTGGGACAGTGCAGGATCTGCCACCACATCCAGGCCTCTTCATTGTGCCAGGCTGAGAGCTAGAGTAGGTAATATGTATTTCCCCCCCCTTCTTCCTATCTTCCACTTTGGCCAGCGCACACAGAAGGGTTGTGGAAGTGGTGGCGGCAGCAATGCTGCTCCATTAAACCCCACCACTGTGTGCCTAAGTCATCTAAATGGAAAACAAACAGATAAAGGGTAGAGGTGTTGTGTGATGGCAAGACTGAAAGAGAGGAAAGGGTGCAGCAGAGTCCACCACCAGCAGCATAAAGTTCAAGATTTGGTGGTTCACTTGTGACTCACCAAGAAGAGCATCACCTACTGAATCACAAGCCCTCTTCCTTCTCCTTCCACCTATGTTTTCCTTGGCAATCTCCCACCCTTGTAATGAATCAGGCTGACCCTACTCTAGGAAGCAACAACCAACAGCTTGAGGTGTTGTGTCCACAAGCTATACTGTCTGGTTCACAGGAAGCTTCCAGAGTTCCAGGATTCACTATAACCTTCTGTGCAGCCCTCACTGGGTCACAGTGTGACAAGAAGTTCTGCAATGTTTCCAGCCCCACCTATCTGGAATATTTTCCTGCAGAGGCAGTGAGTCACTTCCTTGTTAGAAATCTCACACCAAATTCTTCCTTTTCGCTTGTGCTTACAAGATATTATTAATATTCTCTCTCTCTCTCTCCCTCTCTCTCTCCCTGTATACAGACTTTTTAATCATCATATACGTCCACACTATCCACCACTGTGATAGACTTCAGTCCACATTAGATTACAAATCTTTCCACTAGCTGTATCAGATTTTCTCTGGGAGGTATCAACTTCTATCAGTAATTTAAAATCCCAGCTGTGCCTAAGTAACATCAACTTGTGTACAAAGGATTGTGTACAAAGCTTATCAATTAACTACATGCTGCCAACACTGTCAAGTGCCTAGAGCTCAGGTGTTCACAAGCTGTACATGCATAAGTGTACCAGATTGCATGGACTGAATATGGACTATGCATGTACAGTTTGTACACACTTAGGTTCTGCACAGGTTTTGCTAAATATGTGAAGGTCAAGGGCAGGGCCAGCAGGCATTATATACATTTTGCTAATGCAGTGATCAAGGGAAGTAATAGTACCGCTCTATTCTGATTTGGTTACATCGTATCTGAAGTACTGTATCCAGTTCTGGGTGCGACAATTTAAGGAGGATGTTGACAAGCTGGAATGTGTGTAGAGGAGGGCAACCAAGTTGATCAAGGGTCTGGAAACCAAGCCTTATGAGGAACGGTTCGGTATGTTTAGCCTGGAAAAGAGGAGACTGAGAGGAAATATAGTAGCTATATAGAAGATGGAGAAAGCTTGCTTTCTTCTGCTCCAGAGGGTAGGACCCAAACCAGTGGATTCAAGTGACAAGAAAGGAGATTCCAACTCAACGTCAGGAGGAACTTTATGGCAGTAAGAGCTGTTCGACAGTAGAATGGACTCCCTCGGGAGGTGGTCGACTCTCCTTGGTGGTTTCTAAGCAGAGGTTGGTTGGCCATCTGTCAGGGATTCTTTAGCTGAGATTCCTGCATTGCAGGGGGTTGGTCTAGATGATCCTTGGGGTCCCTTCCCACTCTACAATTCTGTGATTCTTTGAACTCCTATGCAGCTACTAGGTGGCTCCACTAGGTGGAGCTAATAGATTAACCCCAATAAAAGGCATAGGTTTATTACAATTCCATGAAAAGTAGGCACTGCGTTTTCTCAATTTGTGTTGGTGGAGACTTTATGAGTAGAAAGAGGCAGAAGGAGGGGGAATCAAAACAGCTTTGCATGCCAGCTCTGTTGGCCTCCCCATCTTTGATAGTGTCAGCTTTACTCCCTCCCCTCCCCACCTGATATCCATGTGAATCAAGCCTAAAATACTTCACTTAGTTGCACCTACCTAGGGGATGGGATCAGAAAGAAAGAAGAATCGGTGGGGCAAGAGGAGAGTAGGGAGAACCTGGCAGTTCTTACACATCTTACTGCTGCTAATCTCCTTTCAAAAGAGTCAAATACAAAGTCATGTTCTTTCTTGTGAAAACATTACTAGCCTGTGGGTGTCAACACAACCTTCATTTCCAAGAAATCTGTTGCAGCCCACAGTGAGTCTAGAGAAATTACATTTTGATGACAGCGAAGACAGACTGCGAGCAAAACATTGCACACTTAAGCTGTGTAACAGCAACAATCTTGTTGGCTTTTTTTAAAAAAAGACCATTATCTCCTGTTCTATAAAGAACTACAGCAAAACAAGGACCAAAGGTGCATGTTTTCAATTTTTGCTTAGACCTTGACAGATACCCTTCTCTTTCTTCAGTTGCTATTCATTGAAAGGAAAAACCTTTCCTTCTCGCTTGGATGAAGAACAGCAAATACCATTGCTCAGCTGCTCAGTTTCCTTTTACATGCTATGTATTATGCAATCAACTTACACAATCATCTCAGGTATAGCAAGTTAGGAGATAGCAATTCACCAAAACAACTATACAAATACTTTGAATGGAATGAAGCTTTGCCACAATAAACTAAACTTGAGGAGAAGTATTGGTGGACACACTCAATTTCATGCAAGAAGTTCAACAGTTCACAATTTCAGCTGCCAGGGATTACACACACACCCCAAGCCTGCTGAAGTGAAACTGGATTTTTACTCTGTGTGCATGTGTGTATCTATTATCTGTCTACTTATTTATCTAGCCAGCCTTCTCTTGTAATATGTAGCTAGCAACCCACTATCTTGAATAAATGGCTGATTATAGGACACATAACTGAGTATCTAATATGCATGGCTCAATATCTACTCTGGCATAGTGCTACTCATGGTGAACTTTATATTCTTATTTTGACACACTGCGGTCTAGATTACTTACGTTAATCTGTAAAGGACTCATCAGTCCATGATCCCACTAGAGAACATATGGAGAACTGATAATGGTCAAGGGCAGCTTTCACCAAATTAGTGCCCTCCATAAATTTTGGACTACAACTCCCATCAGTCTCCACCTCTGGAGAAGACTGGCCTAGGACACCCATCCCCATGTTAAGAAAATTCATTTAGTCATGATACTCTTTCCTTTTTCCCCTATAGGAAATAGCATTGTGATAACATTGCAAATTAACTGTAATAAAAGCAATATCAATCACTAAACTATACTACATTTTAGTAGGGTTTTATTTATTTATTTTGCCTCTAATGATATGCCAGAGGTGGTACTTTAAAGTCCTATTTGACTCCAACATTTACATGTTTTTCTCCATTTAACCCATGTGTGTGTAACACACACACACACACACACACACACACACACGACAACAGATGATCGTACTTCAATGCTGCTGACAAACTGAGCTCTAGCCAAAAAAAAAGCTTATGCCATAATGAAATTGGTTAGTCTTTAAAGTACCACAAAACTCTTTGATTTGTTTTGGTGCCAGCAACAAACTAACATAGCTAACCCTCTGAAAATTTAACCTCATTGCAGCATTACAGATTCATCGTGCAACACACAATGGCCCCGTTCAAGTGTTTGCGTTGTGTGTGAACTCTGCACATGAAGTGGGAGTGTGAAGATGAAGGCATGAGCTCCTCCTCCTAACTCCTAGACTCCTGGACTCCTCTTTGCAGATAGTCATGCTTCTGGATGGCAACAGGAGCAAGGATGGAGGAGTGGAGCCAACACACTCAGCCCCCCGCATGTGGAGCTCAAACACAATACAAATATTAATAGGGCTGATATCACCGACTAACGCTTAACCCATTTTAAATGAATCCCAAGAGCAGTATTTAGAAAAAGCCAAAAAAAGAGAGTAACAATTGAAAATAGCAGTAAATTATTTTAAACCACAGTGCAGTTTACAGGCAGAAATGCATAAAGCACAGTAGCCATGGCCATACAGCGTACACTAATACCCAGAGCTTCACCCACCCCATTCTTCTCCTCTCCCTCTAGCCGAGGTGGATTCCATCAATGTATATCACAAAGCCTGGGATGCTCAGAACCCATCTTTAACCCAAACATGCATTTGGGGACCATTTCTTCATTGATTTTACCATATATTGTATGGAGACAGCACTGTTGTTGTGATTCACCTTAGATCAGGTTGCAACTTAGTAATGGGTCCCAACCCATCAGCTAATAGTCTGCAGTGATGGGCAGTGGCTTTCCAAGGGTTTCAGACCAGAATCTTCCTTAGCGGCACACAGATATGCCAGAAATTGAACCCAGGGCCTTCTGCATGCCACTGAGCTACAGTCTTGTCCTCCCTTCCTGGCTCTCTCATGTACAACACAAATGCATGATTTTCAACAAGCAGTGCAGTGTCTATAGGAATATGCCCACAAAGAGCAATGTGGAAACTCAGGGGCTATGTAGTATTATTCTCCTTTTGATTTTGCAGACACTCCTTGTGAATTTTATCCTGTGGGAAGATACAACAATCTGTTATACTGAAAGTGTCAGCCAAGAATATATATTTATATAAAAGAATAGCGCTTCTTGCAGGACACAAATAATGCTTTAGAAAACAAGATTCCCGACAAAGATTTCTCAGCCAACACCACTAATGTTCACTGTGTCTAACAACAGAATATTGAAGAAAGCAGATAAACACTTTCCAGACATTATTTCAAACTGGAAAGCAAATAGTTATCAAGAGGCAAGAAATACAAGGACAATAGGGATGGTTACAAAACATCTTCCACAGGAAAAAAAAATTGTTCAGCTTCTGAAGTTCAGATTGACTGATGGCATCATCAGCACCCTCGTGACTTTGCCTATGTGTGGATCTGCATAGGCACCAATTCATTGTTTTAAAATACTTTTCTTAAAAAGAGAAGGCTCAGATTATTATTTTTGGAAAGAGAGAAAATGGCCAGGAGCTGAAGGAGCATCAAATGTGTCCAGGCCAGCCAATCAAAACTCTGTTTCTCTAAAATGAAGCAGAAGGGGAGGAGCAACCAGAATGTGGAGAACAAACACCGATAGATCATAAAAGAAAGTGTTGGTTGCATCCTCCACCAATATCAGGAACAGAGGAGAAAAACTGCCAGTCTGGTTATCCCTTTACAGATGTGGCTTTGGCTCTCTAGATAGTTCAATCAGGTCTATCCTTTTGGAGATGCAAAATCAGTTCCAAGATGCTGAGTTTCCACATACTGCTGTCTGAACCATCTATTTCTGATGGTACCCTCCATGACTTGAGATGCCTGAAATTTGTACATAGCACTGGAACATTTTGGGAGAAGCGCTTCTCTTTTTCTGTTACCAAAGACAAACAGCTGTATCCACTGTGAGAGCTTTCGGATGCATGTTTATTGAGGATGGGCACTTCTCATACATGAATGTTTATTGCAGCATCCACACATTGCCACCAGCATCAAAATGGCAGCCCAACAGTCCCTGCCTCCTGTTTATTCCAAAGTCACCCTGTCTGTGGAAAGTCAGGACAGTTGTCAGTGACCTACCTGCATTATCTGAAGGACCTGTTTGTATTCTTAAGCACCATCTGGATCATATGGGTCTCACAAGCAACATTAGTAACTCTTTCTTAGAAATGAATCCACCAAGTACTGCCACCAATCCTTCGCATGCAGATGGTCTTGGGTCCAATCACTGGCATTCCTGCCACTTTCTGAAACAAGAGGCAAACCGAAATATAGCCATCCTTTGAAATTTGCACTTCTCTGAATTTTGCAATGCAATGCAGCCATGTAATTATATATATACACATGCGTAAAGTGTGCATATAAATGCATATGTTTATAAAAATAGCAAACAAAATGCATTATATCAGCAAAAATGTGTATATTAGTGAAAAGTGCATGTAAAATATGTTTATTAGAAGAAATTCACAGTAAAATGCTGTATTTTTAATCGATCGGTGGAGGGGAAAAACACAGCTCTTTTGTAGTTTTATAAACTCCACGTGTTCTTCAGCTTTAACTCAACTTTTAGAATACAATTTAAAAACAACACTAAGCAACCAAATTGGTCTAAAATTATTTGGATCTGTCTTAGAACCTCTTGTGAATAGGCTCCAGTTGTTCGGTCCCAGCTCCTGCCAACCTAGCAGTCGGCACATCAAAGTGCAAGTAGATCCCGCTCCGGCGGGAAGGTAAACAGAGCATCCAGGAGAGATGGATGCTTTCTTTAAACAAACCAACAGGGACGTGGGTGGCGCTGTGGGTTAAACCACAGAGCCTAGGACCTGCCGATCAGAAGGTCAAGCAGTTCAAAAGCACGTCAAAGTGCAAGTAGATAAATAGGTACCGCTCCAGTGGGAAGGTAAACAGCGTTTCCGTGCGCTGCTCTGGTTCTCCAGAAGTGGCTTAGTCATGCTGTATGCCAGCTGCCTCGGCCAATAAAGCGAGATGAGCGCCGCAACCCCAGAGTCGGTCACGACTGGACCTAATGGTCAGGGGTCCCTTTACCCCTTTACCTTTAGGTGTTTTCCCATGGGATGATCCTGGTAGCAGACTGTCTAAAAAGGGAAGGGAAGGGAAGTAAGCATGCCAATGAAATGAAGTAATTTTATTGTCAGTAACATTCTTACACCCTCTTATCCCTGTCATCAAAGCCCAAAATGTAACTGAGCTTTTTCCAGGGCTGCTAAGCCTAACTCCATCCATGACGGCCATGTGTTCTCATCTTTTTTAGGTTGCAATGCATTTTATACTCTCCAGACAAATCTATACTGGAGCTGACATTTTCTAAATTATCCTCCTGCCTCAATTTCCTTATTGCTGCTGTTGCTAAAGTGTGCTTCTGAGCAGCACATGCACATCAAACCAAACTTGTTTAATTGATTTAACTGGGTAGTCACCTTTAGAGATAATCACAAGGTCTTGATTTCATGTGCTTTTGTGCCAAAGATTTCCAGGGGGTTTGAGTAAGTCAAAAATTGTTCTTACAGAAATAACATCCTAGGAAACATTAAAAATGAGTTAATTGCTTCTTGCACCGCTTCAATTTCAGCACAATCTTTTGTCTCCTTGGACGATCAAATTATCCAAAGGAATTATCACTAGATGCTTTAGACCAATTGATAAAATAGTTAACTGGGTTGACATACGACCACTCTCTGGTCTAATAAGAACTTTCAAGTTCTCAAACTAAGAAGCTGCTGGTTGTGAGAATCATAAATCACTCTTATCCTTCAATCCAATATATGTATATAGATCCATTTCTGAATATTTTCCTGTCCCATTATAAACACGCAGATGAAACTTAAATGAAAGGGCAAGAGGAGACTGGCCTGCTTTATTAAGACCAGGGTTTGTGAAGTTCTGATGAACGAAAAGCTCAACGTTTCTGGTGCATGACCCATTTTCTGATTGAACTTGGGATCTTCTGCATGGAGACCAGATGCTCCATTGAGCTCTGGCCCTTTCCATTTCTCCGTAAGTTGCAGAATGCCCACAGGGAGTGGAGAATATCAGACATCTAATGCTCTTTGCACATCCTTGTTTAACAAAATTCTGGCCTTTGAATCCTACTGCTACCTGGTGTCTTCATCCAACTCCTAGCCACAAAGTCCAACTCCTAACCACAAAAATATTTGTCCAAGGAGACTTCTAAGCTTTAGCACCGCTCTTGAGTTTTAGCTATCCATGTGGCAACTACAATCTTACTTTTAAAATGGGATTCCCAAGAAGACAAGGGCCCTATTAAAAAGTTCTCCCCCTCATACAATGAAGGGGAGGGTGGGAACATAATAGCTAGGTCTGCCCTCTCTTTCCCATCTCTGCTGCCAGCCTCACCACCTTCCACATATTGGAGGGCAGGTGTCTGCAGCAGAGAGTCCGGTGTATTCATTGAGTCTCCTCACCTGCTTTATAACCCTGCGTGATCAGACCTTCAGACTTGAACACACAGAAAACAATCAAATTGGATAGCTCAGTTGGTAGAGCATGAGATTCTTAATCTCAGAGTCATGGGTTCAAGCCCCACATTGGGCAAAAGATTCCTGCATTGCAGGGGGTTGGACTAGATGGTCCTCATGGTCCCTTCCAACTCTACAATTCTGTGATTCTATGCAGAGGCTGAAGAGACACCATGGAGGAGGTAGAGCTCTCCTCCCAAGCATGCCTGAACAGGGCTAAGATGTCAACATAGGACAATTCTATTGTCCAGGATCTAGGTTTTTTAAGGGTGTGCACTGATTTTGAGAATACTCATCACCCTTAACTGAGCTTTGGTGAACCTGTTCTCAAAGCGCCACTGGCTGGTACTGGCAGAAGCACCACACATGAATGCACAGATAGTTGAAAGACATATCACCTTACTCAAATATCAGCTTTGATACTTATTTTATTATCTTCCAGATGCTCTTTCCAGTAACCTGGTTACTGTAAAGCTGAACCTCCAGAAATTGCTTTCTGAAAATTAAAGGAAGGATCACTGGCCATGCAGTGGCAACCCAATACTTTTTTCAATCCAGTAAGAAAAATACAGCTCACTAGGAAGGTCAAAAGTTAAAAGGAAAGCAACATTAAAGAGAATAGATACAACTTTTCTGTTTGCTTTAACCTTGTGTGAAAAGCTCAAGGCAATCTCTGAACAAGTGTATTTCAGATCTTTTTCTTGACTGACATTTATTAGGTGCATTTGTCAGCAAGCACAAAATAGAAGAAACATGATTCTATGATAGGTGCTAGGAATCTGTTTACCACCATCAGGGAGATGTTGACTTTAAGAAGAGTTTATCATCACTTATCTTTGTGGTCTCATAATAATTTCACTTATCTTTTTATATCAGTTTGTTATAAAGATAATTTAAGGAAAGATAGCATTGCTATCTTAATAACGCCAGTGTTCTGGCATGTTCTATCAAATCTTATGCATGTAACACTATTCCCAAATAAAATAAGCTGTAGCTTATGATTGGCTGCAGCTGCAGTTGAGGGCTTCTCCTCTGCCTTTCTCCAGTGCCTCAGTGGTTTCTTAAAGAGACAGCTCCTCACCCTAATTTGGAGTTTCTTTAAACCTTTGAATTCACCCCTCCATCCCACATCTCTTCTAAAATGTGCAAAGATGTTTGCACACAGTTATACAGTGGTGCCCCGCAAGACGAATGCCTCGCAAAACGAAAAACGCGCAAGACGAAAGGGTTTTTCGGTTTTTGCGTCGCTTCGCAAGACGATTTCCCCTATGGGCTTGCTTCGCAAGACGAAAACGTCTTGCGAGTTCGGTCGCTTTTTTCCTACAGCCGCTTGAAGAGGCGCAGTTGCGACGGACCGTGCTTCGCAAGACGAGAAACATCGCAAGACGAAAAGACTCGCGGAACGAATTAATTTCGTCTTGCGAGGCACCACTGTATCTTCAAACATTCTGTTGCCGCTTCCTTGCTAGGATATGTGGATTGGGAAAATATCCCACATTGGCATTAGAGGTCTAGCAACACAAACCTAACCATTTCTACTCAGAAGTAAGTCCTATTGAATTCATTGATGCTTACTGCCAGGTAATGGGATTAGGATTGCAGCCTACAACAGGTTATCTGCACCTTCCTAAAGCTTTTGAATCCCTTGCTTTCCACATTTATTATACCTTTTGGGACTCCTCTGCTTAGCTCATTTCTTCTAAAATTCCCAAAGAGTTTTGCAATGCAGGTGTGTTTTTATACACTCTATGACCGGATCGGTGGGATACGACACTGACATTAGAAGTCTAGCAGCACAAACCTAGCTATGGCTACTCAGAAGTAAGTGATATCTTCTTCACCAAAAAAAGTTGCATTAAGGAAACCTTACCTTTGTCGATCTCCTGAGATGAAAAGTTTATGCAATGCTTGATTTAACCAATAGATGTCTCTGTATGCTTCACAGTTCCTGGCAGGACATGCAGCTGTTAAAAGTTGGAATTTGAGCTGTGTGGACATTTTGACCCTGATCCAGAGGTGATTTGTGCGACTAGTGGTTTAAACACTGTGGCTGGGATTTGGGTTTGATGAGGCCCTAAGCTACTGAAGGTAATGGGGCCCTTTATATGTCTACCTGTCCTTCATCAACAACAAATTGCCGCTGGTTTTTTTGGGTTGAATATATGCTACATGCAAATTTATGGACCTAATAGAACCAGACACAACACAAAACACTGTTGCTGTATGTAGGTTTTATTTTATTTGTTTTTTATCTTATTTTTGGAAATGTACATCCAGTTTTTTCCCCTTTAATTTTTTTGGGGGGGCCCCAAGAGAGTGGGGCCCTAAGCTATAGCTTATTTAGCTTATACGTAAATCCGGCACTGTATATGCCCAACTAGATGATAAGGCACTTCCTCCTTCACACCATTGAATGGGCATTAGGTGTCTGTCATTCAGATGTGCATTATAATGAAAAAGTCAGTCTTTACTGGATGTACATACCCACCTTATTAGTTCCTGATTTACCAGGAAAATCTGAGCATGAATGGCTGCTTCTGTGTGCTATTATTCCTTGTTGAATAAGAAGCTGCATCTTTTATCCTGTTTTATTAACAAGCACTTAGCAGCTATGTGGACTGGAAAACTTCAGGTGACAAATATAGATAAGCAGAAAATGGAATAAAAAGTGGAACTTTTTGTACTACTATTATCTTGAAAAAGCTTGAATAAAATATGCAAGGCCTGCTGAACGTGAAGTTAAAACATGGAGTGATGTACCTTTTTCTTTCATTTCTATCTTTTAAAAAAATTATAGTTGCAAGCAACAGGGTGTGGGTGTAGCCGCTGGGGCTGCATAAGTGCAGCTCCTTTGAAAAAGCTGCAAAACCCTGCCAATCCACTCCTTGAAGGGGAAGGGGGGGTCTAACTCCTCCCTCTCTGCCTCAAACAGTCAATCAGTGCACTTGATTCCCATAAAAAGTGAGTGAACAAAATTTGGCAATTCCAGTGTGAGGGACTAGTGTGGAAGCCATCGTCGCTTAAGTAATGGCTGAGACAGCACTGATGCAATTCAGGATAATTCTGCCTGAGGAAGCCTCATGCTCCATTGACTTGCATGTTGACTGGTTGCACTTTCAAATGTTCAAAAGCTATACAAAACAAATGGATATGCAGTCAGACCTAAGTTGGAGCAGGCACTCCTGACTTTCATGTTAACATTCACTTTTCAGCTCCTTCAGGTCATACACACAGACATAACAGAGATATAATGCAATATAATTATATTGCAGGATCTGACCTGTCTATATACTAATGTCAATTCCAAGTTGCTCCACGCTCATGTAGACACCATTATTGCACAAAAGAGAAGTGCCAGCAGACTCAAGGCAACCCCAAGGTACGCATAAAGTACAAAAACAATTGTAGAGCTCTCACCCCACAGAGTAAGACCGGGATGTGTGGATCTGACAACTGAGTGGAAGGGAGACTAGAATGGACTGCCTGGAACATGAGGACAGAGAAATATATATTATCTCCCTGATTGGATAGATCACTTCCTGTTTTGCAATGGAGAAACTAATTTAAAATGTCCCTAAGAACAGAAGTGAGATCTTCCCACAGACATGGATAGAAAAATCAATTATTTTAATGTATCTGTGACAGGGTATAAGTGCCTCAACCACACACCTTTTAAAAATCCAAACTTGAAGGGGGAAAACCAACCAAAATTGCAGAGATAAGAAACCCCAATAGCCCAATGAGGGCTGAGCAAGCCAAACAGATGAAAGGAATGTAGTGATTTGAACCCTGCGCAGGAGCACTTCCCACCATTTTTTATTATTATTATTTTTTGCAGGACAACACTTGTTATGATCTAAAATATTTCTGCTTCCTTTTAAAGTACCAGAAGCATTTCCCCTTGGGACATACTATTCACTACAGTTTGCATTGCAGTAATTAAAGCAAAAGCACGTACAAAATTCTATATTTTACCCATAGCTATGCAGTTCAGCGCTACGGACAGCAGGTCATTTGCACAATATATTTATACCTCTTGCTGAAAAGTTTTGGGAAAGAATAAATCTTCTTAGATAGAGCGAAACATAAGAACAATCAGCAACTCTAGCATAGTGATAATATATATGACCAAGAAGGGTGCCACATAAATCATGTTTTTCTCCCAAGAACTATGTACAGTACATGGTAAAAGCCATCCAGATAAATTGCTTTACTTCAGCAGAAAGCTTCACTAAACATGGCAACTGAAATGGATATATGCCAATCATCTATCCTGCTGCTGAGCAGGTTCTCTGACTAAGCTGGCAAATTGACACATAGGGCAGACCACACCCTTGATTCAGTTTTTGCTCCAGGTAGAGGAAGGGCTGCGTGGGTGTTACCTTGTTGTCATAGTCAGATCATTTCCTGGTGAAGTTTGGACTTACGGCTCCAGTCTTCCCCTTGAAAGGGGTGGTGGAGAGAAGATGGTATGTTCCCAGAGACTAAAGGAATCCAATGGATTCCTGAATGCCCTGGATGATAAACCAGGTAGCCCTGTTCAAGCTCTTGCCCCTGTGTAGGGCTTGACAGGGTTGCCCTGAGAGTTTCCGGCATTTGTACCTTGGTATACCAGTGAATTAAGGGCAATGAAACAGTTGGGACAAAGTATAGTATAGTATTTATTATTACTACTACTACTACAAAATCATGTATAGAAATCCTAAAAGCTCTGCATACATCACATTTATATATACAGTATGAGACGTCCAAAATGTGTTGGATATTAAACTTTCTCTCCTACCCCTTTGTTCCCTACTGCCCACCCTCATTTTTCTGAGGTTTCCCATTAAAGATAAAAAGGCAACGTCCCTCTTGTTCTTTCTTTGATAAGCAAACAGCATCCCAGTAATCAAAGGTTTCAAATGATTTTCTTTCATGAGAAAGTTTCGAAGGAGCAAAAATGATCTTTATTGGAACTGGTTTAATGCCAGTGAGCTGGAAAACCTATTGCATAATGGAGAGTAGCCTTCTGACTCACTAATTAATGCTCTTAAGCAGATCTGTTATAGAACTACTGCACAACTTCCCTTTTCAGTTTCTGGAATAAAGGTCTTTCCTCCTCTTGTTTCACCCTTGTGACCCAGTGATGCTACCAATTTTCTTTGTGCTGTTATGAGGTCACAGTTTAAGTATAGCCACCACATGATAGCTGATAGCCAATCCCATTGTCATTTCATCTTTTTCTAGCTTGTTTCCTCTCAAGTAAAGAAATACATGTGATGAGAATGAAGGTCCCATGGTTGCAGATCACATAAGATATTATTTACACATTCAGTAATCAAGCAGTAACCATGATTTCCACATCAGTAAAAAGGTGTGAGCCTACTATCAGTATTGTTATTTTCACTGAAATCTTTTCAAATCCTTTGGTTTTTCAAATACCTCAACCTGAGCTTAAGAAATACTTATCTCTGTAATTAAAGGCAGAAAACAGATTAAAGGATGTGCTGCAAACTCACCAAATGAAGAACAACATTTATTTTCTATAGTCTTGTGGTTTCTGGGCCTAGTTTCAGGCACATTCATGGGTTTTGGAAATGGTTCCTCAATAGTTATTCTGACTTTAATGAGATTGTGGCTGAAGTTTTCTTTGGTGGTTTCATCTGGACAAAAAAAAAGATAGAGATATATGTAGAGAAGTTCAAACATTTCTAGTATTTTCTTGGAAAGCAGATGAGTGAAATGAAATGTTTATGATTTGCAACCCTTTATTTTTCTTGGGATGTATTCAGTCTTCAAATTGCTAAATTGAAATCCATTAAAATATTCACATTTTGCTGCAGCAAACTGATTCTTCTGTTCAGTAATTGCCACCAGAGTTAAGATACGTTCTAATATTCAGGCACTGAATTGGAGCACTTTACCTGCATGTGCAAAACAAGGTCTGCAAATGCCAAGGTCTTTGCGCTTCGTTTCCTTTCCTTTCAGCCTTTTTAATACTTCTGTCCTTGGTATGTTTGTTTACAGCTGTCAGTGAAAAGCAGCAACAAGCAGTCATTAACAGGACATTTTAATGCTGCCCAGGGAAACCACAATTGCTACTACCATTAGCCTTTCTATAAAACAACGCAACATTAGTCCCTGCATAAAACAGCACGAAATCCTTAAAGCTGTGGGTACATGTGAAGCTGAGTCAAGATAAGGTTTCATTTTAGCAACAAGGTTGAAGGTGGCCCTTGTGAAAGCTAAAATGGATATTGTTTCCCCTAATGAGGCCACAAAATCTAATGAACTGCTGACATTCACAGTGACTGTTGCATGGATTTATGTAGCACAGCAATGGAAGACTTTGAAGGATTCAAGTTTAAATCTGTGGTATGGAAACTTATGGGACCCGGCTAGTGCTGAAAAGCTTACTCATCAGCTAAAGCTCATAAAAGTTTTACAAATCATTAGAAAATTGGACACAACCCACCCGCTGCATCTTTTCATCTGGAAATCAGGTCAAGTGGCAATGCATACCGCTGCCTCCTCAATACTAATGCTAGCACATTTTGCATTTTACAGACCACGATAGTGAACCTGAGGTCCTCCAGATGTTGTTGGCACTACAACTCCCATCAGCTCCAGGCAGCATGGCCAATGGTCAGGGTCCAAGGATGATGGAAGCTGGAGTCCAATGACACCTGGAGGAATTGTAGAAACAATCAATTTATGTCAATGTATAGGTATTATTGTTGATTAATTTATAAACCAACTACTAAGGAAGGCATTCTATGTCTTTCAGTAGGTATGATAGATTGGTTTTCAATAATATATATTTTTGTGTATGTGTGTGTGTGTGCGCGCGCGCGTGCGCCTTTGGTTTAAGGCAATAGTTAATGTGCTTACAAAATCACATGCACCAAAATGCATGGAAAGTTGTATATCAAGGTGCATAATTCTGACTCTGCATTAAATACACTGAGAAGTTTCTCATGGCGCTTCTACCAAATGAGAACAGATGACACCATATATCAGAGGTATCCAACAAAGCACCCATTGGTGCCAATATGCCTTCTAGTATTTCCTATCGTGTCTTTGGAAGGTTTCAGTAAATACCGGCTTGCCCTCTCCCATGTTGAACATAGGCTGCCTCCCATTTATTCTGAACAGAGGAGGGGTGCAAAAAACAACAACCCTTTTCTCTCTGGGAGTGAGTAAGTGTGCCAGTGGCTGATGCAGGTGTGCTTTCACAAGGGCAGGGTGACTGATGGGGAGGGATGTGTTCACAATTTTGTGGTTCATTTCTCCTTTCTGACAGCCATGTTGTGTTATGCCATGCACCCATGGCAGCCATTTTGTGCTATGTCATGCCCCACTGCCATTAATTTATGACCGGTGTCCATGGCACTTTCCCAAAATTCCAAATATGTCCACTGGACCAAATATGTGGTGATCCCTGCTATATATTCTCCCATCACTCCAAATGCGGGCCCAAGCAAACGGAATATTAAGAGGATGGGAAAATCACACTTTGAATTCAGAAGCCCTGCTTCCCTCTTCCAGGAAGTCAGAATAGCACTTCCCTGGACACTGCAATGAAGGGAAAGAATGAAGGATAAAATTTGGAAGAAATAAGAAGGGATTCTCATGCCATTCCAACTGTTCTCCCCAATTCTATATATGCAGTCCTGGTCACAACTAGATCTGTAATTCTAATCCAGATTTATTTATTTATTTATTTATAAAAATGCAACAGACTTCTGAAAGAAAATAATAATAAAGACATATTGTAGGCGACTTTCACATCATATAAAGAATTATATCATTAAAATTTGGGGCTACAGAGTTCAGAAGCAAGATGAAAGCATTTCCCTTTTTGCAGTGGTTAGTTAAAACTGCCTTTAGCTTATAACAACAGTAATTTCAATTGTAATGAATAGTCTCAGCTAGCGTTTGGAAGAAGTATAATCCTTGGTATATAAATATCAGTAAGTCGTGCTGTCAGCGTCTGATGTGGTTGTTCTGTTTGAACATTGCGGCAGTTGTTCCTGCTTAAGTTGGACCTCCCTAAGATATCCTGTTTTCTGAAAGTTTCCTGCTGTGAGTAATTCTTAATTTGTATATCCCTCAAAAGCTGAGTAGTTCAAGAGTGCCATCTTGAGGTGCAATATGCTGAATGAATGAGCAATGACTGGCAGTCTTTGTAAGGTTGGAGGAATGTTTGCCAGCTCCTTACATGGCAAATTAAGAATAAACAAACAAATGCACAGGTTTAACTCACTTCACTTCCGAATAGCCAGAAACCCTGGTCTTTGAACATTCTTGCTGGGTGTTTGGAAGCAGTGTAATGTGAATCAAGGACCCACCCTATTTTCTACATTTGTAGTGCACAAGATGCCCTCGTGTAATCACCACCCCAAGTGCTTGGATTGCAGTGGGGGTGGGAAGAAAGAAAGAGAGAAGGACACCATTTGGATAAGAGCAATTCAAATATATTCCAAACACCTGGTGGAAATATAATATCCTAATAAACAAATAGTGGAGTAAAGAGAGTCAAAAGAGATGTTAATGGACATTTTGCAGATTATGGGTTAGCATGGCATCAACAATCAACATGGTCAAGCATCTACCAAGGGCCCAGGCCCAGGCCCAGGCAGAGTGCTCGGTCACAACAGCCCTGTGCAATTTTCTTTTACCGTTTCAACCTTTTTGTCCACTCTTTCTTGGGTCTAACGAACAACTGCAATGGTAACAAGAAGCACTCCATGTATTCCCCCACCCCACCCCCCAAAAAACAACCCTGGCAATACATGGAGTCAGCACTGGTTGAGGCTGACGACTGGGAACCAGCACACAAATAAATATTCATGCAGTAAGGCCTAGCCACTAAATGACTATCTGGACCCAGTCTCAGCTCTAGTATAGCCCTGCATAGGCTCTACACCTCAGGTTTGTACAGTGGTATCTCGGGTTAAGAACTTAATTCATTCCAGAGGTCTGTTCTTAACCTGAAACTGTTCTTAACCTGAAGCACCACTTTAGCTAATGGGGCCTCCTGCTGCCGCTGCGCCGCCGCTGCATGATTTCTGTTCTCATCCTGAAGCAAAGTTCTTAACCTGAGGTAATATTTCTGGGTTAGTGGAGTCTGTAACCTGAAGTGTATGTAACCTGAAGCGTATGTAACTTGAAGTGTATGTAACCCGAGGTACCACTGTATGTTGGTGTGAGGCAAGTCAGTATAAAGTCTTGAGAACCCCAGGTTGTGGAAGGGCTGACCAGGAACATGGCCTATGATGAATCTGTAGTGGGTGGGGAGGGTTCCCACCTCCCTTACTGGCAGAGTTCCTTTCCAAAAAAAAAAGGAATAACAGGTTGCTCCCTGACAAGATGGCAGGCCTCATGCCTCCCCTGAATCTGTCCAACTGCCTGGAGGGTGTATGTGCAGAAGGCTGAAGGGAAGAGGAGGGAAAACTTTCCACCTGAAAACTCCCTTATTGTATTTTAGGATCCAAGCCAGGGAATCTATCTTTACCTGATTCAGGTAGGTAGCTGTGTTGGTCTGATGCAGTTGGGGGAAAAATAAAAATTGTCCAGTAGCACCTTAGAGACCAACTAAGTTTGTTCTGGGTATAAGCTTTTGTGTGCATGCAAACTTCTTCAGATACAAAAAATGTGCATGCACACGAAAGCATATATTTACCTGCTCTTGGATTTTCAAAAAATTGAAGTCTGACTCATTAAGAGACATTTGTGTAAATGCTTCCCTTATTACAGCTTCACTAAAGCCCTGCAGACAGTGATTTGACTGGTACGCGCCAAGGGACACAGTCTCCCTTGTTCTTCCCACACCTTGCCAATCAATGGGTCGAGACAATCCCTCCCCCCACATCCCTGATACATGCTGTCACTTTCTTATTTGCCTAAGGCTCCATCTCTCGTGAAAGCAACAGCATCCTGTCTCAATGGCCACCATTTTCCCCACCTCTCTTGTACCACCACATTATCCCTGCCCTTGACTGATACTTGTGTCCTGGGGGGCTCTCACTACACCCCACCCCACTTTTCCCTGATGCACACCCTGTTGGGGGCAAAGCATCACTGAGCAAGGACAATACATTACAAACACATTAATAGAGCCAATAGTAATATAAAAAAGAAGTCTTTGTGGGCTCAGGATTTCTTTATTTATTTATTTTTAAAGCAGAGTAGAGTACTCCCAACTGCAGAAGGGAACACACAGCCAAATATATATCAAAGGAGAATTTTCCTGCTGTAAACCTAAGAACAATTTGTCTTTCTCTATTTAAACCATCACTATTATAATTTGCTGTAGCAGATAAAAGAACAGTCTCTGAAAATGTTTATGAAGGAAAATAAACAACATCATTAGCATTTGTACAAAATGTTTCTTCAAGAAAGAAACCCAATTATTTTGTTATAATGCTTCTTATTAGCAACAGCTGTTTCCCAAAAGGCTTGTATAGTAGCATCAATCAACCAACATCAGAGAACATGTTATCTACTTAGCAGTAATTTTTTTTAAAAAAAGGCAAACACTTAATGCGAAAACAATAATTTGCTTTTGGAGGCTGTGAACATGCACAGCCACATAAACCACTGATTTAATAAATAAAAACAAGAACCAGTATTTGGAAACAGGTGTACAGAAAGGCTGTTCTTGAACTGCTGGAGTGCAAAAAAAATGGGGGGAAAACACAACCGCTTATTAACAAGTCAGTGCTTACTACATGTAGCTACTTACCTTTAAGCAAGTGGAAAGGCAGTCCAGGCTCCCTGGGGAAGGCTACTTTCACCAGCATCACTGCTTTTGCGGATTTCCAAGTACTGTGGTTTCCAGGAGCAGAGAAACAGTGGGCTTACATTGTGGTTGGAGGCTACAGACAACTGCCTTGGATGGCTTACAGTAAATAAATAAAAAAAATTCTGTGGAACATGTTGGGATACAATGTTGATTGGTGCATCAAAACTTTCAGGAAAAAATGTGTAAAATATTTGACAGAGATCTGGGAAATTGTCCTGGAAGGATTATGATTACCACCTGAGAAGAAGGTTACATTTCAGGGGAAGTTTAGATTTTATGTTAGCCTCACAAGAAATTGCTTCTCTTCATTTTCACCAAGGTCAGATATACATTCACTTTTTATCAGAATTTAGTTGAAACTGTTTTATTTGTACAATTGTTTTAATATACAGTAATTGTTTTTACTGTTTTTGTATATGCAGCTATTTAAACATATACGGTAATCTTGTATGGGGGTTTCATTTTTTTGGTATTGTGTAATCAGTTTGAAATGCAGCCCCCAGCCCTGTGCCATGATTGCTGCTGGACTCTGGAGCCTCACTTCCTTCTGGCCCAAAGCCTTGCACAAGCCTGTATGCCTTCCCTCTTTCTGACACTTACTGCTTTGCAGGCCTTGGCTAGGAATAACAATTAGGGAAATAGTTAGGATTTGCTTGTGGATCTTGGTGAAACTGAATAACTATTTTTCTTAATTTCAAGGGGTTTACTAGGAAGACCGCGTATACTCCTTAGGTGGTGTTAAAATGCTGGTTACTGTTTCATTGGCTTTCTTTTAAAGCAGGAACACAAAAGTTCATTTCCTTATTAATATTGATTTATGATAATAAAATTCACATTTTTTCAGTCCACCAACATTTCAACATTGTAATCCAAGAGATTACTTACTGAACTCCTTGTTGTATTTTCCAATAAATGTTAAATAATGAGCATAACAACTTCCTGCAAGAATAATAATAATAATAATAATATAATAATTCATTCAAAACAGAATCAATATATCTTGTTAAAAAGCAGCAATATTTCTAACAGCTTGGATAGAGCCAAATATATAGTCAGAAAAGTGAAGGTAAAAGAGGTAGATCTGAAACAGCAACTAAAACAATTGTGAGGTAGGGGTTGAAAGACTGGTCTTATTTACAATAGCAACTATATTTAAAGTGGTCTGACATGGCTGATCTGAAAGCATCCACCAGATGAATCATAACACAGAAAATGCACAAGAATCTCAGAGCTGCAAAACGAAGCTGGCGTTCAAAGTTTTAACAGAACTAGTTATAAAGCTATTATCTGTTTACTCATCTTCCAGCAGAGTTATTTCCTCCTTGTTCAAGTAGTGCCGGACTACAAAAGTTGTGAGCAGGACTATGCACTCATCCATAATGGCGAAAAGCCACAGAATTTACAGCTCTCCTCTCCACTAAACCACATCACACAATCACTGTCTTCATTGTGTGGATGAGTTTGGCCCACTTATGACCGAAACTCGTGTTTATTCATTGCTACCTTTCTGTCACAAAATATTTATCCACCTCTCCAGTGTGATGCCACTGAGGCAAAAAGTAAATAGAAGGCATGGCACTGTGTGTGGCTGACACATTTTCACCCATTAAGTTTTATGGTTGAGTGAGGAGAAGGGATTTGAATTCAGGACACCACAGTTCTTGTCCAGTTACTTTCCCACATTGACTTCCTTTGCATTCAGAGAAAAGGGGCAATGCCTTGGACCCCCAAAGGGTTCTTGGATTAGTCAAAGTTTTAAAGGTTAGTTAATGGAAAGTAATAATATTTTCCCTGCTTGTAACACCTTTAATGTTTGCTTTTGTTACCTTCACAGTGTGATTTTGGGCTTCTGTTACTGATGCCACAAAGGCATAACATAAACATAGAGTATAATGAATCCAGAAACAACAGTAATAGCAAGAACTTCAAATGACTAGCTTGAAGAAGCAAAGCATTGACACTGGTGTTTTTTGCAAACATTATTTAAGTGTGGGTTTGCAATTTATCCACAGGGACTATACCTTGTCGCAAAACATTAACATCCCTCATTGTACTCATAATCCCCTGAGTCATGGTACTATGGTTTGCTTGCAGAAATATTTGGCCAGTACATCCATTGAATATTTATCAGAAATGTATTGAAACCATAGTTTAGTGTTACAACAATGAGCCCAGCCTTTCCCTGAACCATTAGGAGTTTGGAAGGCTTCCATTTTAAATTTACTCCAGCTCGTTAGTGGAAAGCAGCCAAGCTGGAAACCAAAGTTTATGACTATTATTTTCACAAGCCATAGGCTGCCCAAAACCTCACCCTTGGTTTTGCATTTCATCTGAATGCAGTCAGTGTCTTCTGTAAATTAGAAGAACCAGAAAGAACCGCCACAAGCTTTTACTATTCTGACATGTTGCACAATGGAGGGAGAAGGGTTTAACGGGTGTTTTAATTACTAACATACTTTGGAAAGAGGTTGACCACTTGGTCTATTTTTTTTGCATTTAATCACTTCCTCAAAATCTCTCTCTCTCTCCCCCCCCCTCTCTCCACTACTGCTCCAGCAGAGATTAAGCCTCATGTCTAACAAAAAAAATAAGACATCATACAGCTATCCTAGTGACTCCATCAGAAAAGTTAGAATTCCAATTTAATGCAGGAATACTTCAATTATAGCTAAAAACTCACCATGCAGAAGCAATTAGGATCTCCCCTGGCCAGTTTGGCGCCCAGCTTGCCTTCCGCGTGTTTCACATGCAATCCCATTGATGGGAAATTTACTTTGTAGGTCACAGCCCTCGGTCTCCCCTGTAAATAGTTGGAAAGCATCAGAGTTGGTTGCTAGGTAACCCCCCCCCCACTGCTTTCTGCCTTCTCCTTCTGGAGCTGGCAGAGAAGCCAGCCAAAGCGAGAGTTCAGCCGCTTTCCACTCCCAGGACGGGAGCTTGCTGCCTTCTCTCCTTCAACACAGCTCGGCTTGCCTCTGCCAGATCTTGCAAGAGGCAGCTTCCCACTTAGGAACTGGCCACAAAATGCCCCTCCAAGCGCTTGACCAAGACAGGGCCTTTAAAATATAGACAATTCTGCCAAGTACAGTCAGGGAATCATAGCGCTCAAAGGCACCACCCCTGCAACAAGGCAAGCCCTTCCGCTAACCACAGATCTGTGTATACAGTCGAGAAGGTATAATGCACTGCTATTGTGATACAACTAAGGGAGGTTCGGGGTCTTTCTTCAACAAATGTATACAGACATACACAACATTTTAACGGGATATTTTATATTTTCAAACCAATGTATAACAATGTAGCACTTAGCTCACAACTTCCCTAATCCAAGGGTGATATCTGAGGTTAGTCATAGTCAGGGCAGACCCAGTGAAATCAATGATTTTATATCAGTGGGTCGACTCTGAGCATGGTTAATACTGGATTTCACTCCACAGGAAAGAGAACTAGAGAGTAGAAAACACACACCATAGCAACCACCTTTCAAATCCTGCTCCAAATCATGGGAGTTTTACATTACAGTTCCCTTTACAAAGAAGTGAAAAATTCAAATCCAAACCTGCTAGGTTTCCAGTTGAACCCTGTAAAACAAAGATAGAACAGAGCACACCAAAAAAGCATATAAGATAAAAGCTTCTTTGAACCCACCCTTTGCTTTGTTTACCAAGCTGAGCCGAGCTGTTAGGGGCCTAATTATCCCAAATAAATAGATGCTGCCGAATTTCAGCAATATAACTACCTCAGAAGGAGGAGGGGGGAGATTCCTCCTCCACCATCTTGGCATCCAAATGCCTCAGAAATTTTTTTTTTACTGAGCATGAGCAGCAAAATCTTCCCGTTCCCCACTTTCCCACTCTATGGAATTCTGCAGCAGCCACTATATTGCTATAAAATGTTCATGCTGGGGACTGTCAGCCTGGTGTTCTTGTGTGTCCTTCTAGGCATCTCTCTCTCTGGCCCTTGTGCCTCTCCCTAGGCCATGCCCCACCTCAGGTCGTGTCCCTTACGGATAATCCTGTTTAACACTTGCTCAGGTGCTCTTGCCAAGTTGGAATGTGTCCTTGAATTGTAAAAAGTCATCTTACTTCCTAGATGAATAATAGTGAGCAGTGTGTTCCAGGACCGCGTGGAGGGGGTGTGTGTGCAGTCAGGTACACTTGCCCTGGACCCTGGAAGGCTATGCTGGCTAGTGCGGGGACAGAGACCTTCTTATTTTTGAATTTACCCTGGTGCACAGGCCTGGTGTGTGAAGAAAACTTTTGACTCAAATGTAGCCTACTGGACAAAGGTAAGAGCCACATCCATTGCTCTGTCCACTTTTGCCTCAATATCTGACAGAAATTTTGAAATAATTACTATAATCAAAGTAGGTGGCGCTGTGGTCTAAACCACTGAGCCTAGGGTTTGCCAATCGTAAAGTCGGTGGTTCGAATCCCCGCGACGGGGTGAGCTCCCGTTGTTTAGTCCCAGCTCCTGCCAACCTAGCAGTTCGAAAGCATGTCAAAGTGCAAGTAGATAAATAGGTACTGCTCCGGCGGGAAGGTAAATGGCGTTTCCGTGAGCTGCTCTGGTTTTGCCAGAAGCGGCTTAGTCATGCTGGCCACATGACCCGGAAAAACTGTCTGCGGACAAACATCAGCTCCCTCAGCCATTAAAGCGAGATGAGCACCGCAACTCCCAGAGTCATTTGCAGCTGGACTTAACTGTCGGGGTCCTTTACCTGTACCTTTTAAGTAGAAATACAGCACATATTAGTACAATTGTGGGGGAGACAAGGACCATGTGATCTACGGCTGCAGGCAGGCACACCATACGTTTAAAGCACATGACTTCCCCTGACTAATCATGGAAACGGTAGTTTGTTAATGGTGCTGGGAATTGTAGCTTTCTGAGGGGCAAGCTACAGTTCCCAGTTTCTTTGAGGGAAGCCACATGCTTTAAAAATGGATGGTATGTAGGTAGGCTGTCTGTCTGCTCAATCCAGGTACAAAGTGATGGTGGGCAAATTCAAATCCCCTGGTCTCCCTTTTTTTGGCTCTATCTTTAAACCAAACTGGGCCTGGACAATGCTCCAAATAGAGGATTGTCCTCCATAAAGCAGGGCACAGGGCACCCTATAAAAGGCACTTCAGGCAGCAGGGCAGGAAACTAGCTCTGCTTCACATATGGGAGAGCCCCCAGTAGTCAAAGTAGGCAGACACAGAAGCCTTTTTCATAGGTTTATGGAGGGAAAGTGTGCTGGGGGAGGCGGGTATGTTGCAGCAGCTGGACCCACCACTGACCAGCATGCATTGAATCCACTGTGACCAGTCCCCCATGTGCATACCTACTGTAGTGTAGTACATGCTTGCCTATCTAGGGTAACTAGCAATCCTTCTTTCCTGATCACGTGTATAGAACTGATTGCATGGGCAATATCACATTGTGTTGGTGTGGTTGGATGTGACTGAACAAGTGAGAAGGGCTATGGTCTAATTCAGAATAAGGCAGAGTCATGTATTATTATTATTCACGGAGGTTTCCAAACTGTGGTCTGTGGACCACCAGTGGTCCATGAACTTCATTAAGGTGGTCTGCAGCATTTCTGTAAAAAAAGAAATAAAACTATTAAAAATCATACTGCATCTAGCATTGTGCATTGCAATCGCTGCAGCAGGCAGAACAATCATTCAGTTGTCCTCCAA
The DNA here is from genome assembly GCF_964270895.1 of Podarcis filfolensis. Lineage (NCBI taxonomy): Eukaryota > Metazoa > Chordata > Lepidosauria > Squamata > Lacertidae > Podarcis > Podarcis filfolensis. The sequence continues at coordinate 48,339,603 of NC_139607.1, read as the reverse complement.
CACCTTCAGTAATTTTCAAGTGGTCCAATGTGGGATTGGGGAGCCACTTGTGTACAGCAATGGAGGAAATGGGCTGGAGACAAACTAAGGCTGCAGTCTTACACTTACTCCATGGGGCTTCCGGGTAGAGATGGGTATAAATGCCAAGACCAGTAATTAGGGTTACTAGTCCACCTGAAGGCATAGACAGCTTGCCTTATATGGAGTCAAATCGCCAATTTACCCTAGCTCAGAATTGCCTATATTGACTGGCAGCATCTCAGGGGTCTTTTCTAGCCCTGCCTGGAGATGCTGGGGGTGTGTGTGAACCTGGGGTCTTCTGCATACAAATCATGGGCTCTAGCACTGAGGTACAGCCCCTTCCCCCCCCTTTTTTTTTAAAAAAAAACTTTTTTAAAAAACTGCTCTTTTCAGTTCACTAATGAATGAACAGCATACCTAACAAGGCCCAACCTCTGTCAACCTCAATAAGGATCACTACAGCCTGGGTGCTCAATGAGGCATTCAGCTTGGAAGCGAAAGAAGACTAGAGCAACTTTAACTCTCTATAAAAAAAGAGAGATTTAACTGCTGTGTGTGTGTATTCCAGTCACTTTTAATAGTTAAACCCGGGAGCTGAGTGCTAACAAAACTTCAGCCAAAATGGAGCCACTGAGAAACAAGAGGGGAGTATCAGCATGCTTATGGGAACCACAAAGTCTTAAAAAAGCCACCCCTCTTTTAAAAAACAACAACAAACCACCAAAATCTAAACAGGCAACCCTTCTCCCCAAAGCAGCTGAATGTGGAATGAGCATACAGTGGTACCTTGGGTTAAGAACTTAATTCGTTCTGGAGGTCCATTCTTAACATGAAACTGTTCTTAACCTGAGGTACCACTTTAGCTAATGGGGCCTCCCGCTGCCGCCGCATCGCCACCGTGCAATTTCAGTTCTCATCCTGAGGTAAAGTTCTTAACCCGAGGTACTATTTCTGGGTTAGCGGAGTCTGCAACCTGAAGCATCTGTAACCTGAGGTACCACTGTACACAACAAGCACAGAATGTAGAGCAGAACTGAATGCAGCTCTCCAGACCATTCTGAGTGCTTTAAATACATTTCCATTGTTTCCTCACTTGCCGTTTGCCGCCCTGGGCTCCTTTGGGAGGAAGGGGGGGAATATAAGTTTGATAATATAAATAAACAAATTCCATCCTGTCCACAGTACTCACCCCAAGCTGCAACACTTCCCAGCCCCACTGCCTTCTGCACAATCACTGGCTCTGTTTTTCACCTTCCTTGAGTGTTTTTGCCCGACTGGAATATATCCTTGAACTCTGATGACGCTTACTGCTTGTCTGGAAAGAGGGAGCTATGTGAATATGTAGTGGAAAAAGCCAACTGTGCAAAGGCAAAATCCACATTCATTGCTCTGCCTGCTTTGGCCTCTGGTGCTGCCCATTCCTGGCATGTGGACCCCTGAAGATTGGCATGTAGACAAAGTGGTCCTGGGTCTGAAAATGGTTCCACACCCAAGGTAAAGTGAAGGTTGGAAAAGGGAGAAAATAATGGCGTGTGGGCGAGAGGAAGGCTGGAATCCTGAACAGGAGCCCCCCAGTTTTATGTGGGAGAATACAGTGCCCCATTGTGTAGCAAGTCCCTTTGCACAGTGCCAATAACGACACTATCCCAACTATGCTTGCTGGACTTTCCAGCAGACAATCGACACTTGAAATCCACAGCCTTTGCTTGCTAAGTTCCTACCTACTAATGCTGCCCTAGCAGAAGCCAAAGAAAAACAAGTTCATAAAGCTGAACCAAAAAGTTTTAGATGTGTCTTGTTTTTTCGCATTTGGCCTCTATTTCCGTGGAAACTGAAGAAGAAACTGGAACCAGCAGATGACACGCATTGTGCTGCTGGTGGCTTGTTCAACTTCCATTTCCATGGAAACTGATGCAAAACGGGGTGGAGAGAGAGGAGAGAAGGTAAAGGTTCATACAGACAACATTTTAGAAGTAGCTGTTTCTTCCTTCCACTTTTCTAGTCCTGTGAAATAGCAAGGCCGTGAAGATGCTGTATATGAGAGCCTGTGGACATGAAGGGTCCACTGTACTTTCGCGTGATTAATTTTCCAAAGAAAATGCAGTAAGCAATGCAAAACATTGCTTAATAAGCTTTGCTTGCATAGAAACCTTTTAACTGCAAACAAACAAACAAACAAACAAAAAGAGGCGAGAATAGCATACAATCATAGTGTGAAATCAGAAACTTATCAAGGCCAAGTATGAAGAAATGTTTATATAAGCTTCATCATCACAGGTGATTATTTACACAACCTATTAAAAAAATTAATGGTGCAACATTACGAATGCTTACTCAGAAGCCAAGTCCCACTGTATGAAGTGGTGTGTATTCAAAAATAAGCGTGCACAGGATTGCAGCATCAAGCAATAAGAAGCTTCCCCTACCAAGCCCAAAAATCAAAATAATGCTGCTTCAAGCTGTTTTTACTCCTTGCAACTGTTTTAATGCTATTTTATTCTTTTTAAAACTGTTACTGGATTTTAAATAGCTTTATGTCTAGTTGTGAGCTGTGGCCTTAAATACCACTAATTTTTTATTATTATTATTTCTGGTTTCCATTGCACATACCTCTCTTATTTTTTCTTTCCCTTCCACTTTTATTTTTTAACTTGCCACCACCTTTTTGTGCTGGCCTTCATTTTCAATGAATTTCTTCCCTTTCCCAGGTTGTAGTGCTATTTGTTCAGAGTTTTTTAAAGCAGCAGCAGCAACAACAACAATACAATAAAATATTAATTAGTACTGTGAGAAGAACCCATGGAAAAACAGCTAAATACCTAAAGAACATCTCAGTCTGCCCATAGTTATATGCCCATAGTTAAGCCATGGAGGAAAAACTGTAAGCATGTGGAAATTCTCTTTTTAAATCTTTTGAACAACTGCTGGCCCACAGCTGAGCCTGTAGCGCCAAGAAAAACACCGGGGAAGCATCTTTTCCTCTGGCATCATGTACCTTTCATTTTAAAAAAACTAAAAGGCTTTGTGTTCCTAGAAATATGACCCTCTGCTATTTTGCTTCCTTTTGCTCTTGTTTGTTTGCAGGGTCCTATTTGTTAGCTGCTTTGACGGCACATATTTATTTAAAATATTTATATCCTGCCCTTAAACAAAGTCCTCCGGGTGGCTAACAGTCAAAGACAACAAACACAGAAAGTAAAATAAAAATCATTTTAAAATATAAAAACAGCTTCAGATCTAGATATAGAGGTAACACAACATTTTGCAGAATAAATAATAAAAATAATAAGTAGTAGTAGTAGTAGCTAAAAGGTCTAATAAGATTGAAAGGTGTCAAGAAAAACATAAAAGAAAGGTCCAGACAAGCCTTTTGGGGAGGACTTATTCTTTCTGGGGAGGTGCAACCACCAAAAAGACCCTATATCACACTGCACCTCAGTGTGGCATGGTAAATGGGCTTCTGCACTCTGGGCAGAACGTCATGCCTGTCTTCACTTATGGGATGTGTCTCTCAATGTCATCTTTTGCTGCTGCTTGAGGAAAGTGTGAATTGCCCTCCCTCCCCAATAGAACTACCCCACTCCAGTGCACTATTTAATATATGTCTACATAGAAGCCTCACAGATTTCATTGGGACTTACTCCTTGCAGACTCAGGGATTTAATAACTATGTGTGGAGCTGTTGTTTCTGTTAGGCTAGTAGGTGGAGTTGCTGTTAGTCACTGAAATATATTTGACAGTGTTGCATGTTCAACCTTTCTTGTAATAAAATCAACGTGATGAACAACAACTAAGACAACAGGAAAGTGGAGCAGAGAAACATAATATGTTTGGACAGCAGCATTTTAATCTTAATTTTATGATGAACCTTGCTATGGACCTCGGTTGGTCGCCTTGGTTGTCCAAGGGGCCTGGTAGGAATTTTTTCCACTTGGCAGATTGGCTCCAGCTACTTGGTTTTTCGCCTACCTCGTAGCAAGTCATCACAACTTTGTAAGGTTTGGCGGTTAGGCACTGGAAATGTGTTGTGTGTTGGAGGGGAGGTTGTGGCCATCACCTACCCCTCCCCTTGAAGGGTATTCCGTTAAAGGAATCCGGCGGTCGTGGTTCCTGTCCGATGCCCTGGTGGTGGCTAGGGCCATGGCACGACCCTCCGGTGACTCTAGGGGAAAGTTGATTCGCATCAACAAGTTCCCTGTACAGGTTGTTAACCCTTGTGTGACTCCCTGCAGGGCGGGCAGGAGTCAAGTATCGTCTGTTCAGATCCAGTGCCTAAGCCAATACCACTCACATTCTGTAACCAATAAAGTTGTGGCCTTTTTTAGCCCATTAACCTAAAATACTTGTGTCCATGTGTCTTATCTCATCACAAAGCAGGGAGCGGGGTCTCGACTCACAACAACATTTTAAGCCAGGGAGCTGACAGTCACCAGCTATTACGTCAGATTTGAGATGACTTTGTTGTAAAAGCTGTAAAGTTTCACCCATCAGCATCCCAAAGCCACAACTGACTGTAATCCATGCAAATTGACTGGGTCCCTGTCCAGGCTGATTGTGCAAGCAACAAAGCCTAAACAAATATGAAAGGAGCATAATGCACTTGACTCCCTGAAGCAAATGCATGATGGCAGCAGCAAGCTGGTGGCCCATACATTTTCCCTATCACCCCAAGGAGAGCTCCCATGAACTGACTCTGTGTGGTTATTTCCCCATAACAGATACAATAAAAGATACAATGAACTTCAATATCTCTCTTTTTAAAGTATATTTCTTTAACATAGACCTTAGGTGCTGAACATGGCCCATATACTTTAGTTGTACACCTCTTCTTAAATATACCTCCTTACTTTTTATGCCTTCCCATGTATTTGGTAGGAAAATGCATAATTTGTTCCCAAAGCTTTTCTAGAACTTATACCCAGCTTTGGAAAGAAGGAGGAGAAGGAATGACAAGATTTTTAGCAATAAAATTGGAAAGCATGTGAGCCAGCAACTGGAAGGTACATGACTGACAAAACCACACCAGTGTGTTAAAGGAATGTGTTTACCATTGGCAAAAAATAAATAAATTCAGTTGTTAGAGAAAGAAATATGAATGAAATGGACTTACAAACAGCAATCTGATAGTCTGCATTTTAACATAAATAGAATTAAAGATTAATTTTTCATTCTTCACATGCCCTAACTATAATTGTTGTCTGTTATCATGTTATCAGAAGCAGTTCCTGTTGGATTTCACGATGAATACTTTGTGCTCCTTCAACAGGATATCCTTCGTTTGTCCCCATCAACACTATGATGAGCAAAGCTTTCATTGCATTCTGTGTTTGGTGATGGGTGGGTCAACAGCTGCTCCTAGCAGAGGAAAGGTAACTATAGCAACAAAAGTTATCTGCATCCTCATGTATTTCCTTGTGCCCACCCCAGTCCATGCTCCTTCCCACCGAACCTCTGAAGCCACCAACCAGCTGGCAAGATAAGAGAGCTCAAAGTCTCTTGGGCCAAAACTCTCCACTTGAATAAAATGTTGTTCAGTCGAAATCGGAGACCATCAGAAGCTAGTTAGGAGCGGCAGATGCTAGCAATGAGGCCTTGGCTGCATCGCCTTTGCTCTAAATGTGTGGTCAAGCTGTTGCCTCTTCTGTGCTTGAGTCTGAACTGCAGCACTTTCTTAGCAGCAACCGTTTCCCCATCTGCAGGTCCCCGGGTCAAACTCAGCTACAGTTTTGGCCGAACTTTTTTGGGACTTGATAAATGCAATGCCTGCATTGGAACATCCATTTGCAAGAAGTTCTTTAAAGAAGAAATAAGGTCAGACTCTCCGTACCATGTTTGGGGTGGGGAGAAAGGGAAGTGGAAGTCTAGCTCTATTAATATTACTAACTGCTTGGGGTGGTGGACATTGGGAGGATGAGCTGAAGCATGTAATTTGTCACCAGTTCACATCTGCTGTATGTGTACTTGTCAGTAGTGAATATCACCTTTACAGCCATCATAGTAAATCCCCACATCGTCACCCGGTGTAATTTGTAGTTGAATCCTATGCCCACTTACTTGGAAGTAAATGTCAGTGAACTCAATGCATGCATTCTCTTGCACAGGCTTCCACTGTTAAGTTGTCAAATGACTAACCTGTCTCAGAATCATTTGCACCAATACCATTTTCAGGAGCAGCTGTTAAAAAGTTGCCCCTTTTCTTCTTCTTCTTCTTCTTCTTCTTCTTCTTCTTCTTCTTCTCCTCCTCCTCCTCCTCCTCCTCCTCCTCCTCCTCCTCCTCCTCCTCCTCCTCACCCCTCCCTTCACCACAAGGTCCCAGGGTGGGCTACAACAATTACATATAAATTTTTGAAAACAAATACTGTTTTAAATGCAGTTAAAACAGATTACAATCAAGAGAATAAGATCCTAAAATACACATCTCAGGTGCCAAATGTCAGGGTAAAGAGGTAAGCAAAGAATAAATTTTAACAGCTATATTTTAAAATATGAGTGCAACCACCACCTAGAATGTGCATAAATACATCTTGGCTGTGTAGAGTGAATCTGCTGCACTTCATTCACGCCAGGAAAGGTGTTAGAAATGGAATTTATGTGACCGGTTCTAGCAAGGTTAGATTCATTTTGATTCCTATTAGCTCCATATAGGCTCTAGAGGAGCTCACAGCTTTATTCTGGTCTTGTTTTTTTGTTTTTTAAAAACAATATAGGCCAAAATATTGGAATTCCAGTATACCATCACCAGAAATCCCAAATAGCAACAGAGCTGCTAAATAAAACCAGTATATTTGCCTAAAGGTAAAGGTAAAGGGACCCCTGACTGTTAGGTCCAGCCGCGGACAACTCTGGAGTTGCGGTGCTCATCTTGCTTTACTGGCAAAGGGAGAGAACATTTGTCCGCAGTCAGTTTTTCCAGGTCATGCGGTTAGCATGACTGAGCCGCTTCTGGCAAAACCAGAGCAGCGCACGGAAACGCCGTTTACCTTCCCGCCGGAGTGGTACCTATTTATCTACTTGCACTTTGACGTGCTTTCGAATTGCTAGGTTGGCAGGAGCGGGGACCAAGCAACAGGAGCTCACCCCATAGTGGGGATTCGAACCGCCAACCTTCCGATTGGCAAGCCCTAGGCTCTGTGGTTTAGACCATAGCGCCACCTGCGTCCTTGTATATTTACCTACCAGACGCAAATGCCTTTCCTGAATAAATAGTTTCTAACCTTCTAAAAGTCAGGAGGGCACCGGCTGCAGAGAAGGCTTGGGTTCTTTCAGCCAACTGCTGACCCTCTGATGGTGGTGGCATGCAAAACAAGGCCTCACCTCAGGGTCACCTTAAGGCACAAGGGGAATATACAGCAGGAGGAGGAGGAGTAAGCAGGGCTCAGGCTGCTTAGCACTTCAAAATGTCAAACCCAGCTCGTAATAAGAGCTCTACTTTAGGTGGGCTGTGCCGAAGGATTTATTTTTCTTTACATTATCAAAATTGACTGAAGCATGAGCGAGGCTCAAGCATTTTCATCTCGCCAGGATTTTGTTAAGCATGTCAGGACAATTGTCAAACATAAATATTCTTCTAGTGAGAGTAAAACATCTACACAAACCATTATCATAATCATTAGATCTATTTCAGATTCACAAAGCAGAGATAGCCAAGATAAAAGTTATTAAGGTAGATGACAGCAGGTAAAGATTTTTAAAAGGGATGAGTTCACTCTCTTCTAATATGATTTATATACGGAAAGGTGCTTTTAAAGAATTGGCAGCATGGTGGTGAAAAAATTGCTATATTAATAAATTATAGTTTTAATGCACCACTAGCTATATTATTACTATTACACCAAACAGAGTCAAATTACATTTTTAGATATCTGCTTCTATATAAAATATACTTCACTAAAGCAATAAAAAGCCTTGGTGGAGTTGCTATAAAAGACTCATTTCGCGTTTTACATTTATATTTAAACCACTAAAATGCCTATCATTATGACAGGTGGGTCGTGACTCTAGAGGAAAGACCTATAGATTGCAAGAACCCTGGCAATGTACAGAATATCTACAGCCTGCATATTTTTGCTAATATACATGGGAGAAAAAGTAAAGAGTTCATTAAGAACCACTCAGGAGTCAAGGCTAGGTCTTCGTCCACTCTTGGTCTAGTGTGAATTTGGAGACAAACTGGACTTATTTGTTGATTTAGTGACACATAACCCACCCTTCTAGTGCTTTTGCAGAGAAGCTCACAACAACTAAAATACAACATCCCCATAATAAAACACAATACAAAATAATATCTTTCTATGAATGAAAGCAGACCCAACAGACATAAATCACAAACAACGTTCATCATATAAAACATTATCTCCTGAAAGGTTTTCACCAGCTGGTGGACAGTTGCCAAGAAGGTGGGCAAACAAACCTTAAAGGGCAAAGTTTTCTATATTATGGTTTGGCTCTGCATAATATGTATAATGTCTGGAGAGTAAGAGCTCCACATTAAGGAAAATATACAGAAGAGCAGATTCAACAAACAAAAACAACAACAGAATTAGTGCCTTGGGCACAAGCTAACCTAAATCTGCCCATCACCACATCACCCACCCCACACCATCCTGTTTCTCTTTATGGCTGAGGAAGGTGGGCACCTTTCCTGGCATCATTGACTAGCAGTTAGGCACAGTTAGGGAGTATTTGGATGAAGAGGAGAAACTGGAGATCTGATATATTATTTGTCACTAAGAGGATACTTATAGGACCCTGTTAATTAAAGTTCAGACCAGTAGTTTTTAAAATACCGGTAGTCATCATTCACACTGAATTACCTCAGAAACAACTTAGCAGGGATTCATCAATGCTCTCCTGAGTAATGATAAATAAGCTTTCCTGAAAGGCAACTTGCCTGCTTGCACTGCCAGTCAACCTAATAAGTGTAGCCAGCACTCCACATAAAATGAGTGTGCCCATGGTATGCTGGACTCCAACTCCCTTCAACACAGCCAGCATGCTCAATGGTTAGGGATGCTGGGAGTTGTAGTCTGCAGCATGTGAAGGGTGCCACATTGATGGTCCCTGTTATGCAGTTTTTTGCAGCTCATGGTCTTACTTTGCTCATTCTGATTAGCACTTTGCTACAGCTTCTTCACTGGATGGAAGGGTTTAATAGCAAACAGCTACCGTGACAGGTGCAGGGGTGGGGAAGGGAGATGCTGAATCCCCCCCAAAAAAAGAGAAATCCACCCTGGGTGAACCATAGGTATGCTTTATTTATTTCACTTCAGGCTGCAGTAGATTCTGCTGATTCTGAGTATATCAAAACCATTCTGAATGAAATGTATCATTCATTCTAAGAAGTGGTAATTCATACCTGTTCTGTTATCATGCAACTTCAGGCTACTCCTCTTTTCTTATCTTTGTCTGGATTAACTCTCATTAGCAAAATGGAATTACTAGCTCCCCACCCTGTTGAGTAATGAGTTCTGGTCTATGTGGTAATATTGCTTTTAAAGCCTGAGATTAAATAACTTGATGTAAGAGTGAGCTGCTATTCTGGCAACACCCATGATAAGCATTTACAAAGCATGTCAGGTCATTGGTGAACTGGTTAAATGCAGATAGAGTCATGTTCCCAGAGCTTTTTACCTTTGCCCTGCAGGTTTCCGGATGAAGACATCCGTTTGGGTTAATTTATGTTCTTGTTGGTACTGAGTGTTAATGATAGGATGCAGCAGTTTTAATTGATTGCAATGAACAATGGCAATTATGAATCACTTGCATACAAACCACTTCACAACCTTCATAAAGTTTGTCCTCAAAGGAACTCTGTTAGGCTTGCCTTGGAAATTCCCATTTCATAGTTGAAGAACTTAGGCCAAGAAGGAGGCTGCATCAGGTTTTATGGCTGAACAGGGGGCTTCACCCCACCACCACTCTCTCAATACCAAATTACCCCCTTGGACCCGTCCCTGTTGGCATTTATCTGTCTGAGGAGACAATGGAAGGGTGTGCCTTTAGGGGTTAAGTCTAACTGTTGGAGTGCCTGCTGTTGCTGTAGACCACATTGACTCTTATTTAAGGGCCGCTTAAAAGTCCGCCCGGCCTCCCAATATATACCTATAGGCATTTTTACATATGCTTAAAGACGCTCTTGCTTCATTAGGTTTAGACATGAAAATGTGAATCCTGTATTAACCATAATGTTCATTGGCATTGCAAATGCCTCTCCTCTGTCTCCCTTGCATGAGCAACAATCAGATATTAAAATAAATAAAGTAAAGTAAAAATGCCCCTCAGATTTCCTGGGTCCTGAAATGAAACACAACTTTGAATTCTCAAAGCTGACATTAAGACTGCTGCCCAGCTTGCTTTTAGTCCCTCCTGCGCTTGTGCCTGAGGTGCACAAATGTAGCAGGCAAAGCTCTTCCCATCTTTGTAACTCCACACCAAGTTAGGCAAAGCATCACTTTTCAAAAATTCTCCATGTCAGGTTGCTGTCAAAGTGAAAGGAGCAGAGTCAGTAAAAGGGGGAAAAGTGCTGAATATCTAAGAATTACTCCTCATTTAACAGGTTGCATTCAGACAGCACTTTATTTTGCTTTCATGAAGTTACCTGTTAACTTCCACATTTTATGTGATCTTTCACATGATATAAAAAAGCGACTGCTGAAAAGCTAGTGGAAGTCTAGCACTCATTTCCGGATTATTTGGTTCCAGGGGGGAAAAAATCAAGTGGCAACCCCATTAATCAAAGAAAATTGTGGGAGTTTTGCATTCTAATTTCATGCAACCCCTTTAACGGGGAACCCTGGGATCACTGCCGCAGGGGGGGCCCGGGTCACCGCTTCACGCCCCACCCCCCATAGGGAGGGGGGTGCTGCACGCAACCATGCAAAAAATGCCCCTCATTTGATGTGGGGAGCAGTCATTATTTCTGTTTAAGGCTGTGGTAGATTCCTTGCAAGTCAGGCCATGTAAGGTGCTGAAGGTGGCATAAATGGTTCCTCCCCATTTTATTCTGTCATCTTGCATGTGGGGTACTCTAGGCTGAGCGATAGTGACTAGCCCAAGGGCACTCAGTCAGTTTCATAGCTAATTTGGGATGTGAATACAGGTCTTCATAGTTGAAGGCAAGTCCTCCATCTCCTACACCACAATGATTCCCTGTGTTCCACAAGTAGGCTCCATGGAACACAGTGGGACTTACTTCTGAGCAAATGTGCAGAGGATTACACTGTCTCTGTGATCATTCACAAATCTAACTTGCCAATTCAACATTCTCCCAAACTCAGGGGAGATAAAGGACTAGATTTCATTCAGTTTTGTAGAGGAGAAATGAAATCAGTTTTAAGATACTCATGCTCAAACCACACACTTCGAAGGGATTCTACTAAAATTGGTTTTAAAGCAAGGGATTCTGTGCCTAAAACTGTACACGTCTCTCAAGATCCAATTTCTCAAGATCCAAAGGAAGATATGCATGTGCATTCTAAAAATTAAATTTATGCAAGGGGGAGGGAGGCAAGTTTTAAAGCATGGAATCTACCGGTAGTTTTGTTTTGTTGATGGATCTGCATGAGCTTGCATTCTAACCCAGCTGTAACCCAAACAGTCTTGCCAGACTGTCTTCAGCTCTCAATGATTAACATTAAATTCATGATGGGGTTAGATAAGGATATTTTTTCTACATTCACATGGAAAATTGGAACAATTGGGAAATTTTCTTGAATGCCTGCCATTAGACTAAATAAAGAAGAAGTTCATGAGGAGTCAACATTATTTGAATGTTTTATCTATGCATCTGCTGCCCCGGGCTCCTTTGGGAGGCAGGGTGCGATAAAAATTGGATAAATTGTAGTAACAAAGAATAATTCTTATATAAAATAGCTTGTAGGAGAGAGAAGAGAGTGTTTGTGTACATGCACACAACTGATTGAGGGGCATAATGAAACAAGAGAATCCTGAATTGGCTCCATTTACTTCCTCAGGAAAAGCAGAAAAAAAGGAGAAGGCTCCCTCTCATAAACAATAGCAAATGAGAGAGGAAAGCCTCATAAACAACATGCGTATAAGGCCAAAAAGTATGCTGTCGTGAACTACATCTGAGTGAATGTCACAAATATTAGCTGAGCATTTGACTGTTTCCAGTTGTCTAGGTACTTTGCAGTCAGAAGAATGGAACAGTCTCCCTCAGGAGGTTGTGGACTCTCCTTCTTTGGAGGTATTTAAGCAGAGATTGGGTGGACAACTGTCATGGATGCTTTAGCTGAGATTCCTGCATTGCAGGGGCTTAGACTAGATGACCCTTGTGTCCCTCTTCCAACTCTACAATTCTATGAGTTATGATTCTATGAAGACATAGGCGATTCTCCCTTTTCAATTGCACAAAGGAACTTAGTGTCTGTTTCTTGTGCCCAATCATTATCATCATTGCCAGATTTGTATTAGGAAGTGTTACGGACTGAACGCCTTTATCTTGACCACTGGCCCCAGTCAACAAGGCCAATGGTTAGTCTTCCATCTACGCTCAGAAACAGCCCTCCTAGTATTGTTTTTGAGGCAGAAATAGTAAAGGTAAAGGGACCCTTGACCGTTAAGTCCAGTCGTGGATGACTCTGGGGTTGCGGCGCTCATCTCGTTTTACTGGTCGAGGGAGCCGGCGTATGTCTGCAGACAGCTTCCAGGTCATGTGGCCAGCATGACTAAGCCGCTTCTGGCGAACCAGAGCAGTGCACGGAAACACCGTTTACCTTCCTGCCGGAGCGGTACCTATTTATCTACTTTCACTTCGTGCTTTCAAACTTCTAGGTTGGCAGGAGCAGGGACCGAACAACGGGAGCTCACCCATCATGGGGATTCGAACCACCGACTTTCTGATCGGCAAGCCCTAGGTTCTGTGGTTTAACTCACAGCGCCATGTAGCAAGCTTTAACACCTCTGGAAGACCCATCAATTTAAGCAGGTTCCTCCCTGGCTTATAAGATTCAGCACACTGCTCTGTTTTGTTGTTGATACATAACTGAATGTTTTATTGATGATGTCTCTGTTTTTACCGATGCATTTTGGTTATATGCAGTATATAGATTTTTTAAAAAAAATAATCTTATTGTGCTTTATGTAAGCTAGGAATTTTTCATATCAAGGGGTATGTAAATATATTATTATTACAACAACAGACATTTAGATGTTATAGTTGTTTCTTCGGTTTGTTTTATAAACACCCCTTCTGTGGCTGCTTTCCAATTTAACTTCACTCCTGGATATTATTGTGTGGAATTGGAGTGGAGGGGGAATAAGTGATAGCTTTATCCAGTTTCAAAGAATAGAGCCTGCTTGATAAAGGCTTGGTGCCCTAATAAAGAGTGGATACTACTTAGCCACCTTATAGATTTGTTTTGGAATCCTACCTGGAAATGTGCGAATTTGGCAGGCACTGCGGTCTGCTGGTGCTTAGCTGGGCTAAGGTAGATTAACAACATTGCATGTCTTGATTTGATGGCAGGTTTGACAGCTGGCTTTCTTCCAGTTTAAAACTCCCTCCCAACTACCTCTCCTACTACTCTGGGAACTACTCAGATGACACCATAAGTTGGCGGCCAGTGGATCTCTCCAGATTAGCCACAAAATACCAGCACGACCAAGCAGACAAGAGGATTTGCACTTTTCTTACCCACACGAAAAGCTGCAGCATCGAGCGAGTCTTGTGGAAAACAGAGAGATTCCAGAAATGGCTAAAAACAAAACGCCTCACCCCTAACCTGGTCCAGGTTGGTATACAGGGCCCTGAGATATGGGATTTACACAACAGAGTGTTTAACGGGAGTAAAGTGTTTTATTTTTATGGGATCTGGTTCTCTTGTATACACCCCACCCCAACACACACACACCACACATCACAAAGAAATCACTTGTAATTTGCTGGATCTGGCTCAGTTTCTACTAGTTTTCTTCACTACTTGGATACAGAAGGAAGCCATATACACACCACAGTCACACCTGAAACTAAAGTTAACTTATGGATGGGGTGCATGCCACCACTTAGTAAAAGCCATCCATAATATTGTGCAAAGAGGTGAAGAAAATCTTGCCACACCCCTGTACCTGATCAGAAACCAAATCAAGGAAAGATTCTCTTCATGCATGCACACTGTCCGAATACGCAAACTGCAAACACGTCAGAAAATAATTATTCACCTTAGCCTCTTGAATCTGTATGGTACGGAAAATCAAGCAAGAGTTTGGCAGTCCTTTAGAGACGAACAAATTTATTATGACATAAGTTCCCATGGACTGCAATATGCCATGGATTTGCTTTTGTTTTTGTTACTTCCTCTTAACGTTCCCACCGACTGCCATCTTTGAAGGCTAGCCATTGTTCAGTGCTTACCTCCTAAACTGCATAAGCTAATGTGGGGTGACAGGGTTATGAATTTGGGCCAGGCATGTTGGAACAAGCTGGTGACTGTTCTCTTCCAATCTGGGAGAAAACGCCTATTGCATAAGAAGCTTCAGCAAAAGTAGCAACCTGATCTTTACGCTTTTAGACCCATCCCTGCTAGGTGTTGGTGCCAGTGACTTTCCTTAAAGGGCAACCAAAGCATCACCTGCTGCTCAGCTGATGCCAATGTCTGTGGGGGCATCGTGTCAAGGTAGGGCAGTGTCGGGTCGTCCTCCCCCCCCCCAGATTCTGGCAGACACAGCCACCCTACAGAAGAAACTTGCTATCCTCCTAGAGTATCAGACACTCTCTGGTGGCCTCGTGCCCAGAGAGAGGCAGGCACCAGCCCAGCACTGAAGTGTCTTTCATCTCTCTCACCCAACTATAGTGATGCATGTCATGCGAGAGGAAGTCTGTTGGCCTTTTTACTGAATTCCTTCTGAGTCACGTAGGTTGAGTGAAGAGATAAATCTCATCTTCTGGCCGTAGTTCCTGCTGTTTGGGGACAGTTGCTGGGCAGTTGCTGTCTCCAAGGAACAGGAGCAAAAGGCCAAGAATTGGGGGGAGGCAAACAACAAAACAGCAGCAAAGCATACCAGCAGCATTGAAGAGCAAAAGAAGGAAGGAAGGAAAATGGAAGCAACAGCACTGGGCAATCGGGCATTGGATACCCAGAACTCTTTGTTGGGGGAAATGTACTGTGAATACATTAAATATATAGGGTATATGCAGCAGTGGCCATCTTACCCTCAAACACAGGATGCTGGTTTTTGTTGTTGTTGTTGTGCAATTGTGGAGAAAGAAAGATGCTGACCACCACCAAAGAGCCTTCTCACATTGGGTTAGCAGATAAATGGTGCTGGTGTTAACAGCTAATTTTCAAAAGAAGGAATAGTCTATTTAAGTAACTGAGATGTTTTGCCAAAAGGGAGTTATAGGATGGGCTCTTTAGAAACTTTTTGTCTCTTACTTGACTCTGTCAAACAAATGCTGGCCTGTTTTGTTCTTTCCTTCTTCATCCCCCAGAGCTGCTACAGGTAGGCATGTTCTTGGATAGGAATAACATTCCAGTCCTTAGGATAGAGCAAGCTCCACAGCACCCACCTGCATGCCCAGTGGCAGATTCAAAGAAACAGAGGCTGGTTTTCTATCATATGACTGAGATGCTCAGAGGTGCAAACAAACAAAGGTGTTAAAGAAAGGCACTGGCATGGCTTACTACCTTACCACTCACAAAATAGATATGAGACTTTGAAAAGTTACAACCTCCCTCACCCATCAAACATTTTCATGATCTAAAAGCAATATCCTTTGCCAGATCAGAAAAAATAGCTCACTTTCTAATATCTGAGCGATTTTTCAAGGGAAATTCCAAATGATATTTTCATAATATAATAATATTTACATACTACTTATCATTGACAAAGCAAACTGAAAAGGATTTACAAAGATTAAAACCAAAATTAAATGCAGAATCTTCTAAGGCCCTTCTTTGTGGGCCTTCTCTTCGAGAGGACCAGAGGGTGGCAACACGAGAATGGGCCTTCTCTGCAGTGGCTCCTCATCTGTGGAATGCTCTCCCTCAGGAAGTTTGCCTGGCACCTTCATTATACACCTTTAGGCGCAAGGCAAAAATGTCCTTTTTTAACCAGGCCTTTGGTTGATCTGATTGACATCCTGTGCCCTTTTAAAATGTGGCTTTTTGGGGAGGGGGGTTATTATGTTGTTGTTTTTATTTTAATTATATATTTTGGTTTTATATTTTGGTTTTGTTCTGTGAACTGCCCTGAGACCTCTGAGTATAGGGTGGTATATAAATAGTAGTAGTAGTAGTAGTAGTAGTAGTAGGGAAAGCTTGAGCAAACAGGTGCATTTCCAAGAAAATTTGGAATCACAAACAGTTGTTACCTTCCAGATGTAAGGAGGGAGGGCATTCTAGATGTAGGCTTCAGTATGGAGAAACTTCTCAGGGAGGTATGCCAGACACCCAGCAAATACATGTCACATCCACTTAGAGGGTTTTAAAATTATTTTTACTTTTTGAGCCAGCTTAGTCATTTATTGACCCTTTCTCCCTCTGTGTCTGACCCACATAAAGACGCTTAAGTATAAGCAAGCCCATTTGTGCTATTATTATCAGAAAAGTAGACAACTGATATATTGTACAAGCCAAATAACTTTTTAAATGAAAGATAAGCGGCTCTAACAGAGATATCAATATAACCAAATTTCCCACAAGGGAGGCCTCATCACCTGCAACAAATTAAAATAACACAAGATGAATGAAGAAGAAAACAAAAGCATGGACACTGAGGCTTTGACACTTTACACATTTACCTGGAAGTAGTCCTCTGCAACTCAATAGAGCTAACGTCTG
This sequence comes from Podarcis filfolensis, assembly GCF_964270895.1. NCBI lineage: Eukaryota > Metazoa > Chordata > Lepidosauria > Squamata > Lacertidae > Podarcis > Podarcis filfolensis. The sequence continues at coordinate 48,322,783 of NC_139607.1, read as the reverse complement.
AGCAGGCAAACATAGGATTGCACTGCCAACTCTATCTTTCCAGCTTGTAAATCAAGGAGAGCATCACTGTGAAGAAAAGGACCCTGCCTGCTTGAGCAGAGAAGTGCTTTAATCTAGAATCTCACATTTCCCTTTCCCCTCAAAATCCCCTGTGCTACTCCAAGATTTAAAACGGTTCGGATTTCCAGCCCCCACAGGTCCTCTCCCTTACTCCACAAGATGGCAGCATGAAACATGTCACCAGAGCTTTGTTGGCAAAACAGAACTGCAGCTGTGCAAGAAGTATGGGGAATCCCCTCTAGGAAGCAACCAATATTTCCTATTATGAGCATGTAGGTTCACAACAGTAGAGTTCCATTGCTTTAACGCGAGGGCCACAGCCAACTTTTTATTCAGAAAATGTAGGAATGTTTAAGTAGAAAAACTGACATGGCATATATTCACCGCCTCCTTCTACGCTAGGGCAAGCTTCACATTGCTCTGAGTAGCTTCTGACAGAAGTTTACCACAGTGAGGTGCCTCCCCTCTCTCTGCTCCCTTCTCTCCCCTTGTTCAGTTTGGATGAAACCCAATCTCTGCTGGCTGCCTTGTGCCACACAAATATCTCCCAGAGTGCAAAATCTTTTATGCATACTGTACTTTCCATTTGAGCACTCCCTAGAGCGTTGGAGTTGAGCCAATTTCTCTCACAGGCTAAAGTTTCCTCTCTGTGTTGAAGGCGCCTGCCGAACTTCTAAGTAGGCTCGACATTTGCTGGGAAGTCAAACTCATGGTGCCAGACGGAAAAATCAGTCAGAACTGGGGACAGCCACACAATAGATAAAGTTTGGGGTTTTTATTTTGGTATAACTTTTTAGTGGGCACAATAGCTTTTTCTCCACTTGCCCCAGTTATTTACCGGTATATGCACTAGATTTCAACTAAATAATGCTACATACCCAGTTGGAAGAAGACCAGTTTTTTTTTACCAACACTCATTTTTCTTTCCTGGCTTTGGCTACCATTTTACTTGACTACCGTGAGTACTGAAACACTGGATATATTAGCAGACCTTTGCGAAATATTGGCAAAATATACTGCTGTGTAGTCACTGTTCTGGGAAAAGGAATTGCGCATTTTGAAGCTCAAATAAAATTATTCCAATGTTTATTTATATTTATAAACCATTCTGTTCCAGAGGCTCAGTGCAGGTAATCTCAGAGGGATTATTTGTTTGTTTGTTTGTTTGTTTGATTGATTCAATTCCATTTATGGATCATTTCCCATGAAATATGCTGAAGCAATTTCACAGTAAACAAAAAACAAGAAACCTATCAACAATAAAAAAACAAAAACAATTACTGTGTGTGTGTGTATGTAAAAAACTTTTTAAAAAATCCATATATTAAAACAAAACAAAAAAATAATTTGTAAAAGCAATTTCAAATCCAATAAGGATACAGGTGGGAATAAGTATTCAAATATTCAATACAGGCTGTGAGAAATACTGTTTACTTCAGGCTTGATGAAGTCCTGTGGGAACTTCACAAAGTCTCTCAAGACTTGGGCTGGGTGCCAACCATGGAGTATTTGGCTGGGCAGTGACTTCTACTGCCTGTCTCTTCATTGCCACAAGTCTTGGCTAGGTAGTCACTAGACATAGGCTGCATCTAGACACATCAAATAACCGTTTCAGTTAAACACATTTTAAACTTTGTATGACAAATCGCGTTGGCAATAAGCGGAACTCCACACCACCACCTGGTGTCACAGTGTTATAATGCATATACAGTCAAACCTTGGTTGTCGAAGAACGTAATCTATTCCGGAAGCCTGTTCAGCTTCCGAAATGTTCAACAACCGAGGCAAGGCTTCCGATTGGTTGCAGGAGCTTCCTGCACTCCAGCGGAAGCGGAAGGATGTTTGGCTTCAGGAAAACGTTCGAAAACCAGAACACTTACTTCCGGGTTTTCGGCATTCAGGAGCTGAAACGTTCCAAAACAGGGGCATTTGGGAACTGAGGTTTGACTGTACGACACTTTTTCTTTACCAATCTAGTTGAGTCCTTACCCCCCCCCCCCAGTACATTAAAACCCGGAGGGGGGGTGTTAATACCACCCAGTCTAAAAGGTCATAGATAGTTAAGAGTCAAAGGCCTGCTTAAAAAGGAAGGTTTTTGCCCAGCACCTGAAGATATATAATGATGGCTCCAGGTGCACCTCCCTAGAGAGAGTATTCCAGAATGCACCAGGAAACTGCATCAGAGAATCCAAACACAGTGTTACTCCATTTAGGAATACTGTGTTTCTTTCCCTTTTCTTTCATTCTAAATAAAAAGGATAACTACTGCCATGCAAACAACAATTCCTGCATTGCAGGGGGCTGGACTAGACAACCCCTTGGATCTCTCCCAACTCTACAGAATCTGTGATTCTGATTCAAAGGTCTGGAGTACTCTTAGGATTGCACTGTGAATGGCTGTTCCCATGGGTTGGTTTTTGTTTTTTTTAACCCGCAGCAGAAAATAGGCATTGATACCCTTGCCTAACCCAGTAATCCTCTTTCATTGACAGGCTAAGCAACTGCAAATAGCACATTTCAAAGAAAAGCATCTCTAAAGTACACTTACTCCCACTGCTGCATCAAGGTAGTTGTACTCCCTTGACGGCTGTGTCTTCCCGTATGTAGTTTTGGATACAGAGGAGACTTGACAGAAGTTATTGGGCTCAAGTAATTTTCTTTTATAGTGCAAAGAATTATGACAAGCCTTAACATACTTGAATCAAAATGACAGACCATGAAATAATGTTTTTCACTTTACGCTGCCTGCCCTGTCTGACCCAGCTATCAATTGAGTGGCCTGCCACAATGATTATTTCGTCTGTCACAATGAAAATCTTTATTGCAAACTACAAATGCTCCTTTGCTGAAAAGCCTTCCCAGCCCCAGAGACAACCTCGATTTAACTTTGTGCTTATATGCAGCTCTGAATGGAACACAGCAGCCTATACAGGAGTAAGTTCCAGGTTATGTTACTTGCATTTCAGTTCCAAATAAACGTGTGTGTTTAATGCCTGGAATTATAAAAAAATGTGTGTTTTTTCTTTTGACTCTTTGTTTGGAGGGATGCTTTTCTTTTTTAGCATTTTGAGTTATATCCAATGGACTCAAGTTAGTCCTGTCCATTAATTGTAGGGAGCCTACTTGGAGTATGACTAACATTGAATTCAATCCTACTATCTTAAGTCTTTTTTCCTAATATTAATTGGGGGGGGAGAAGTTGTGTTCCAGATGGACAATGGCTACCATTTAAATTTTCTTTTAAAATAGCCTCCCCGCCCCACAATGTTATGATAGAAGTGTTTTTAGAATTAGATCTGCTGTGAGAGTGAATCGCCATTTGATCTGAACTGGAAAGTGTAGCTACCTTTCTTCACACACCCCTCCACTATAAAGCAGGTGTGTGTACCAAGTCAAAACAAATCAATAAATTCAATCAATTAAGTTTATTGTTCTGCTACAGTGAATCAATATATATCAACTATTCAGTCAACTGGCCAATCGTTTTGGTTACACAAACTTTGACATTTGATTTAAGCTGCTAATTACTGAAAAGAAAACCCGATCATCTAATGCTCAGTTGCAGAAGAAAAAAGGGGAAATCAATAATACATTCATACACAGCAAAATTCTCTCTAAAAAATGAGAAGGAGGCCTAGGCCAATAAATGTTACAAAAAGCAACATCAACTTCAGTGTTAACAAATAGGAAAACCTCCCCCTTTAACCTCTAGATCCCTTTGAGCCATTCCAAATAGCTACACCAAAGGGCAGCTGCCCTTTGGCACTCAGCTCTGGTGCCTCGCCTTAGTTTCCAGCTAAATAGTTAGGAGCGGGCCTAGGTGGGCAGTGCCACAGCAATAACAGTCCTATTTGCCACGGCTAGTGCATTCCAGAGACTAGGGGATCAGGAAGCCAGGGGTGCCCTAGCAGCAAAGCAAACAGTTAATTGGCTCAGGCTACAAGTTGTAAAGGCAACTGCAAAACCATTAAAATATATTTAAGTGTTGCTATCAAATTTTAGGAATGACAGATCTAAACAAACAAACAAAAAACATTACAAATCTATACACCCTGAATCACCATCAGTGACAGTATAAAAAGGTTCTCTGAAACAAACATTTGCACCAGCCATCTAAACAACGAAAGGGTGTGACTCTGGTGAGTCTTTGTCAAAAGAGAGTTTCAAACGGCAGGTAGCACCAACAAAAGCCTTACGGGATTCTCATGTTCTAAGAATATGTCAGATGCCACTTTCCTGACATTTCCTGATCCCAGTTCATTCAGGGTTCTAAAACTAAGAACCACTGCCTTGAATTCTGTCTGGAAACTAACTGGCAATTAGTGCTGTTCTTTTAGTGCTGGTTTAATTTGAGCTTTGCAGTAGGTCTCAGGCAATATCTTGGCTGACACATTTTGAACTAGGGTTGCCCGGTCAGGAGCACCCCAGATCCAAGTGATACAGGAGGCATTTTGACACCTGTGCGTATGAATGTCAATACATATGAAACCGATGGCAGTGCTTCTTTGTAGCTATTAGGCTATTTTTGCTTTCCGTTTCCCAAGTGAGGGACGCTGTGGCAGTAGGACAGCACCTTCTCATTTCGCCTCAGGAGGCAAAACAGGGTGTGCTGCCTCTGCATGTACCCAATCTGTCCCAATTCCCAGGGCTAAATAATATCCTCTAGTTATTTCAGAATAAATCTACTATTGTTGGGAGTTTTCACTGTGCAGTGGGATGTGATTTTCATATGGATCCATTATAAATATCATAAGCAATTTATTCATATTTCTATTATATAAACATGCCTGTGCATATGGGTTCTTTTGTACATCACTTTTCAGCTATGATTTTAATTACAAAATAATTAAACAGGGCCATTGAATTTCATGTGTACCTGCTTCTTCAGATGCTCTGTTTAATTATATACAGCAGTGGTAATTTGTAGGGTCAGGTCCTAACCATACAAAGGGACATACAAAACACAGGCCCATTCAATCAAAGCCCCTGTGCTATATGCAGAGAAAAGACTGACCCTTTCCCCTTCTCTTCTTTTTAGGGTCTGAGTACACCGATGCTTCGCTGCCCTTCACAACGGCTGCTGGACCGAATAGTGCGGCGATATGCTGAAGTGGCAGATGCTGGTAGTGTCTACATGGACCATTTCACCGACCGGGATAAATTGCGCCTCCTCTACACACTCTCAGTTAATGCACATCCCATCATGTTACAGGTACAACTCCATCTGTCTTCCTGTGGTGTAAATTACCACCCCATGACCCAAGTTCAAGTCATTTTGACCAGCTGGAGCTACAGTAAACTTGGTTCAAAAATAGGGATCAGTAGGTTTCATAGCCACTCTGCTGCACAGAGAACTGCAAGAGCCTAAATTTACAAGCCAAGTGGACTGGACACTTGCCTTGACAGAGATCAAGAACAACCTCGTAAAATTGGAATCAATGCACACTATACTGTGACTCCCTCTCTGAGAAGCTGTGCTCAAATGAAAAATGGCAGTGGGAGTATTATTTTGTTTAGCAAAATTGTGTGGTACTTAACCACACAGGTTCTGCTGAACTGAAGAGAGTCATGAAGGCCAATTCAAACAACCATACAGACCCACACCCTCTCAGTGCATACACACAACATATTGAATATAGGCACAGCAAGCCAGACCCTTTGAATTAGCCATTATTAAACTCCCTGAAGTATGCAACATGAACCGAGTGACAAAAATGCACACTAGCCAATTCACAGGCTAATTCACACAGCTGGTTTCCAACGTGCACACTCTAGCCATTCAGAAAGAGAAATTAAAAAGTCAGCACAGACTAAAAAGAGAAGTCCCAAAGTGGTGTTGTCCATCAAACTTGAGCCTACATCATACAAAACCAGAGGGCTGTATTTTAAGCTGAGAGGGTGTTTTTTAAGCAATCAGAAATCCTGCTAAGATGCTGACTGAGGCCTTAGTGATATACTGGTATTACATTCAACATCTTGATAGCCAACATTAGGTGCATAACTTGACAATTTTATATTTGGAAGAATCTAAGAGGGCAACATGTTCCATTTTATTAAATCTTTGCTTTTGGAAATCATGGGCATATTTGACCAACTTCTAGTGAACGAAACCAATGGTTCATATCCCACAAAACTATGGACCCCAGACTGATATGGTATGAAGGTCTTTGGGATGTCAAGTGGAAGACTTTTGCAGATACGAGTCTCCTTGTGTAGGGGTGTCATGTCAAGGACTGAACCTGGGGGCCTTGCACATGCAAAAGATGGACACTACTGCCAAGCTAAAGCACATAGCCGCAACCACTCTAGAGGTGGTGGTTCTTTTCCACCTAGCTGTGTATCTCTATTGTTTTTACAAAAGAAGCAGATCATGATTATTCACATCTTTCTTCCTTAATGTCTACAAATGTAGAAACAAGCATTAACCTATAATAAAATTCCATTAAATACAATGGGGCATATTATTGACTCGTATGATTCCTTAGGGTGTATATCTAAAGCCTTGGAGTAGCCGTTAAACAGTTTAAAGCTGACCCTTGCGTTAACTTCAGCCCAGATTGTTGAAGGTGTGCTTAAATTGGTCTTAACTTTTTATTTCAGCAGGTCGGCAAGTTCATATGGGAGAAGGGAGTCCTGTTAATATAGTTCCTTCTTCTTTTCCCCTTTATGAATATTGCAAAACTTAACAATACATGTTTTATCTTTATGTTTTACTTTGAATTGTTCCTTCACTAAGTTGGTGTCTGAGAATACCTTTGTCAACACATAACCATGTTATCAGAAGGGACAACCCTGTTGCACAGTCTTCGGTGGGTAGTGGCTGTCCATCAAAAAGGGTGAGGTGATCAATCAGCATTCATTGTTACTTAACAGGGTAATAGGAACAACTATTTATTTCTTATAAAATCTTCCTTTTACTGGCCATTACCAGTGAACACTGATTTATGGCTGATCGCCTTAGCCATTTTGATATCTGGGAGGAGACTGTGACATTGGTTTGCCTGTTCTGAGTAAAGAGAGGACACCTAGAAAGGGGAGGTTTTTATTCTGGCTACCTCAAGAGAAGAAATTTTACCATTTTGGAAGTGGCTGGCAGTTTTTGCATGAATGCTGCTGTTGCAGTGGGACGGATACTGCTATTGGAGCTGTGCACTAGGTTGGCTGAGGGCCCAGCCAAATCAGGCATATATGGAGGGTCTCAGATGAGTTGGGCACACACAGCCATTGGTCAGGTTGGATTGGCCCAGAGTGACTGGTGGCTGTAAGGAGGGAGGGCATAAGGCAGAAAGGAGAGCTGGGCAGCATGTAAAATAGGCCAGTGGATGCACCTTCCCAAAAGAAAGTAGGCCCAAGCAGTAGCTCTCCTTCCTCCTTGATGACTTACAGGATCAACAGCTGTAGAGCTGAGACATAGATCCTGCATAGGACTGGATCCTCCTCCTTAACAGCTGTTAAACTGTACTACCCAATCCAGGCATAGGCAAACTCGGCCTTCCATATGTTTTGGGACTACAGCTCCCATCATCCCTAGCTAACAAGACCAGGGGTGATGGGAGTTGTAGTCCCAAAACATCTGGAAGGCCGAGTTTGCCTATGCCTGATCCAATCTTATGCTGTGCTGAGGCCCTAACAGTTTAAAAGGGACTTAAGGGTTAAACAAAATGGTGATGGGGAGACTTAGTTTCGGGGACAAATCAGGGATGGGTGGCCCCCAGGATAGCATACAGTGGTGCCCCGCAAGATGAATGCCTCGCAAGACGGAAAACTCGCTAGACGAAAGGGTTTTCCGTTTTTTGAGCTGCTTCGCAAGACGAATTTCCCTATGGGCTTGCTTCGCAAGACGAAAACGTCTTGCAAGTTTGTTTCCTTTTTCTTAACACCGTTAATACAGTTGCGACTTGACTTCGAGGAGCAACTCATAGAACGCAGTGTACATAGTAGCCTTTTTTGAGGTTTTTAAAGACTTTGGTGATTTTTGAAGCTTTTCCAAAACTTCTTTTGCAGCCATTTGGTAAGTTAAGCTTTTAAAACTTTTTGGGGGGTTTTGGATTTTGGGTTGGGGTGTTTGGAATTCAAGGACTTGGTGTTGGGGAGGGGTTTGCAAGAATCTGGAAGCTTTTGTGTTTTTTTCTGCATTTTTATGATTTTTTGTGACCATTGGGGCACTCTGCTGTTTTTTTAAAAAAATTCTGGATTTGAATTTCTGTGTGCTGGGTGGCTGGGGGAACAGTTGGGGAGGGGCTTGCAAGAATCTGGAAGCTTGTGTTTTTTTTCCTGCATTTTTATGATTTTCTGTGACCATTGGACCACTCTGCTGTTTTTAAAAAAAAATTCTGGGTTTGAATTTTGAAATGCTCTTTACAGTATGTGTGACTTTAAAGAGCACTTAATAAACTCTTGTTGTACCAAGTTTGGCTTTGTTTGGACTTTTTTTGACCATAGGAACGCATTGATTGATTTTCAATGCATTCCTATGGGATTTCATGCTTCGCAAGACGAAAAATTCGCTAGACGAAAAAATTCGCGGAACAAATTAATTTCGTCTTGCGAGGCACCACTGTATTGCCCTGATATGGGGGCCTCAGAGCAGGGACACAGGGTGGATTGTTTGTGGACAGCCCTAATTGCTGTGAATGCTCTTGCAGTGTGTTTGCTTTGACACTTCATAATATACCTGCTCGGAAGTTATGAATTCGAGTAAACAAAATATGACAAAACATTGCAATCCTTCAGTGCTCACTTCTTCAAAAGGTGTGGTTGAACTTCTGGTGAGGAGGGCAAAACAATGCACAAGTTAAGCCAAGATTGAAGGGGCTTTTTAAAAGGTGGGGTGTATTCTTACTTTCACATCATCGCATAAATAGTCCCACATTTGCACTAACACATTTTGTGTCCTCTCTGTTGGACAGATTTTCCCTGGAGCAGAAGGGTGGCCATTTCCAAAATACTTGGGGTCCTGTGGCCGGCTGATAGTCACTACCAGCAGCAGACCTTTGAAGGAATTCTATGGCTCGTCTTCTGATGTGGCAGCAGACCTAGCTCTTCAGCTCCTTGCTATCATCAATTCCATGAGGAACAATGACCTGAACTATTTATTCTACTTTACCCATGTCGATGCTGGCACATTTGGCGTTTTCAACAATGGACATCTGTTTATTCGGGATGCCAGCACACTGGGAGTCATTGACAAGCAGGAAGGTACTCAGCTTCATCTTTGAATAAGCATCTGCCACAAGAGGATATGATGAGGCAGGAGCGGGGGGGGGGGGGAATAGCTCTTTAGCTTCAAGCTTTTTGATGGTAGATCAGTTAATTAAAAGGAACGAAAGGTGACAATACCAATAAGATTCTGTGCAACTGGAAATTAGCACATTCAGCATAACTCAAACACACATACATGAACATTCATATTATAGCAGAAAATTGTCAGATTACCAAAATGAGCACATGCACACTCTAAATGTACCCACCTGAAGCAAAGCCAGAGAGCTCCAAAGCAAAGCAAGACAACTAGACGTATAAGTTTGGGAAAAAGGAAGAGAAATAGCTAGCTTTCAGCTAGAAGAAAAAAACTGAGGAAAGTGCCAGGATGGATGGTAAAACAAAAAACAAAAAACCTATAGTCAAAGCAGCTGGGGAAAACATTCTACAGGGTCCAATCCTGGGCACCTGACAAGCACAGGTAATCAGAGAGAACAAATATGGGCATAAATATGGGCAGTAAGCAATCAAAGCACATGAGTTTACCAAGGGTAATATGGAAACTAAAGGAGAGATACTCCAGGTTCCAGCATTTTAAAAATGGGCAACCTGCCCCACCCATCAAGAGATCCTGGGACCAGCTACTCACTTTAATCTATTAAAAGTATGCCCAACTTCTCTGGAGAAGTATGGAGAGAAAAAGAGGTTTGTGATTAATGCCTGCTCTGTTGTTTGCCGGGCAGCTTGATGGTTTCCCTAAGGACAGATCCCCCATCCACAAGTTCTTAGAAACAGCTGAGGCAGCCTCGAGCAGCTTTCACAAAAGGTAGACCATTTGACTGATGATGCTCGCATTTCCTGTACATTTTATAGCTTTTACCTGAAACCCAGTCCTACGAAGTTTAGATCTAATTTCAAAATGTAAGATCAAAGCCCAAATTGAGAAACGTTATGTACAGTACAGTCCTTCAGAGGACCGTCTCATTTCAGAGTTCAAGGAGAGTCACATGACTGAATGCTCAATATGTCCCTGTACATGGAAAGATAGCATGTTAGGGAGAGGGCTGGGACACAACTATTCTCTCAGACATAATATGTAATATGGGCAGGGTAAATAATTAATTATTCATCATCATCATGGAAGATCCTTGTTCTTAGACAGGCATAGGCAAACTTGGCCCTCCAGATGTTTGGGGACTACAACTCCCATTATCCCTGACCACTGGTCCTGTTAGCTAAGGATGATGGGAGTTGTAGTCCCAAAACATCTGGAGGGCCAAGTTTGCCTATGCCTGTTCTTAGAAGATGGGAAGAGATGGAGGCCTCATACCTTGCCAAAGACCTGGCAGGATAAAACTTCTGTTCTTCTACTAGCTCATACCTTTTCCCTGTGGAACAGTCAAGACAAGTTGATCCATTTGTAATTCAATTGACCATCTAATCTAAACACTGCTGAGGTGTATAAAGATAATATTTGCTCACATAAAATTGTGGCACCTGAAAGATTAACAAATTATTACTGCATAAACCTTCATGAAGTACAGCCCACTTCATCAGATGCTTATGCCATAATAAATGTTAGTCTTTAAGATGCCCTGAAATTCTTTTGTTGTTTTTGCTGCAATGCAGACTAACATGGTCCTCCTTCTGGAATTTGTTCATATATGTTTATAATCAAAGCTTCTCATTACTTTCTGTTAGGCAAGCAGCTGATGGACGGACAACAGGAACATAAGGACATATTCAGCTGCCTGGTTACAGACTGCCAGTCTGAGCTTCCCTCCTGTAATTCCATCAAGGATACACGAAGCCTCATCATGGTTTGTGAGGAACTTTTGCCTAAACTCTTAAAGGAAAAATTTCTGCCTCCTGTCCAGGAGAAGATTGACAGAGCTCTGAGCAGATGTGCAGACAGCTTTCTAACTGACCAAGAAGTCATCAGGGCAGCTCAAGTGCTGGAAGAGATTTTGAAACCTCTGCAGACTTGTGATCCTCGTTTTGCCTACCGCTATCCTGATTGCAAATACAGAGATAAACCCTAAAAGGAAAGCTTGCTGCCATCTACCTACTACTTCTACCTTGGAAGTCAAAAGAATAGAATCATCCAGGAAACACTGATTTTGCCACCATTAGACATTCACTTTGCAAACATTCCATGATAAAACTCAGTGGTCCTGTTGGGGTTGCTCTTCAAAGGTTCACAGCACCTCTATGAGCTCCTTGTTATTGACCACCACATTCTAACTTCTCACATTTACCTTGCTTTTACAAATGCCTTCAGCAAGATCAATGCAAATCTTACAAGCTTGTTGTTTAAGAGCATGCTAAAGATGAACCAAGCCGTTGTTACAATGGTGACTTTCTTTCTAGGAAGCTGCTCTCTATGGCTGCACAGACTTTGCTGACTACTTGTAGGTGATAGAATCAATTGTCCCTTTCAGGACAACATAGACATCCCTGTCCTGTTCCCTCTCCATGGTAGCTCCATCTTTCCAACTGCAAGCTTTCTACTCCTCATTCCCTTTCCTTCTGGGCTGAGTCAGGGAAGGCAGGGAGAGTATAAGTTGCCAGGGGCACACATGGCCCCACTAGCAAACTGCCTGTGCTTTACCTTCATCCATCATACGTGCTTGAAATCTTGCCTTTCTTTATTCTATCTTCATACCCAGAGCCTTTTTTTTTGTTTTGTTCCTATGACAAATGAGCCAGGATTCTGTGGAGAGACACAGAACATTGACTGAAGGTGTTGCCCACTCACAGCAGGAGTGGGAAGGAACTTTTGCTGACACCTCTGCTCTTCTAGAAAGATAGATGAAGACCACAACCACTGTAATGGATTACTATTGATTTAATGTGAGATGGGATCATAACAAGAGGTACTTGCCCAGATGGGGAAGATGGAGATAGGGTGAAGGGCTTGAAAAATGAGAGTCACTTGGCAATGGAAGATGGTGAATGGATAAAGAAAGGCATTATTCAAGATGATGGTTTGATGTGTGGAGTGGTCCAAGTATATGGAGCAATACAGAAGAAGTTATAGGGTATGAGGAAGAAATAAAGGGAGTTGGAAAACAAATGCATTATCTGTCCTTTTATAATATGGGCTGGGAGCTGAGCTTGCTACCCCTCTTTAAAAGGGTCATCACTGTCTGATGCTGAAAAGCATCTGGCAGGAAGTGGTGGACTGTGGCATGGTGAGGACAGGCTACTGAGGGCCCTTTCCAAGCCCCTGGAGTCCTCAGCCAGCATCGATCTGGCCAACTGCTGAAAGCAAGTCTGACATCAGGGATGGGGAACCTGTGATTCTCTGGAAATTTTTGGAGTTTGCCTTGAAAGATATTTTGAAAATTCAACTAGTGCAGAATATTGTAGTCAGAATGCTGAGGGGTGCCAGTAAATTTGGTTCCATTACAATCGGATTTATGCAAACTGCACTGGTTGCCAATTCAGTTTAAGGAACCTGGGTACATTAAGGACTGCCTTCTTTCATGTTTTCCCCCACCTGAGCCAATCATCATCCAAATTTCTGTTCCCGTTCCCTTGACCCTATGAGGTGACACTAGTATGTAACAAAGTTAGGATTTTCTGTGTTGTAGCACCCACCTTATAGAATGCCTTGTCAAGCAAGGTGCATTGGACACTACCATTATGTTGCTTTAGACCGGGCATGGCCCAACTTGGCCCTCCAGCTGTTTTGGGACTACAGTTCCCATCATCCCTAACCACTGGTCCTGTTAGCTAGGGATGATGGGAGTTGTAGTCCCAAAACAGTTGGCAGTCTAAAAGATGTGGCTTTTTTAAAGGTCTTCAGCTGGCTCATTAATTTATTTGCTGGGGCAGTTTTGTACCATTTGCTGGTTCCTTTAGAATTGTTTTTTTGTTTTTAATGTTAATATTTTGATTATAGAATTAGGCTTAATTTGGGGTTTGCTGCCTGTTTTATAGCATTCGTTATTGATTTGATAGCCTGACTTGTATGTTCTTGGGAAATTATGTTAAAAATAAACAAATGAGGCTCCATCAGCCCTAGTGAGCATGGCCAATAGTTAGGGAAATGGGAGTCATAGTCCAACAACATCTGGAAGATCAGATTCCCCGTCCTTGGAATAAAGCACAGCAAAATCACAAGCAGGTTCCTTTGGCTTGAGAAAACTGAATGCCTGTAATTCCTTCATCAACCAATGAATGGGTTTATGACTTTTGAGAATAATCATAGTCTTAAACTCAATTTTGGCTCTAAAAGTAGCATGCATGTTTACTCCTGCTGTTTTTGCTCTGCACAAAAAACCCAATCAGCAACATCAGACAACGAAACCTTTGCCACTACTGAATTTTTTTAAAAAAACAACACGTTTTAAAAAATCATCTCCAAGCCATTGGAAAGTTCATTTATGAATTGCAATTATCTTAAGCCTTTCAAAGGATTCTGTCTTGAGATAGAATTATTACTAACCACATATTTGTGCTTTTAAATATTTACTGAGTTTGCTTCCACCTTATTCTGCAGGAAAACTAAACTGGGGTGGTGCGAAGAATCAAGTTTATGAGGGCTGGGGTTAAAAATCCAATCTAGCCTGCAGCTGTACAGTCATACCTCATGTTACGGACGCTTCAGGTTACGTGTTTTCGGGTTGCAGACCGCGGGAAACCCGGAAGTACCAGAACAGGTTACTTCCGGGTTTCGCCGCTCATGCATGCGCAGAAGCGCCAAATCGCACTTTGCGCCTGGCGCAGACACAGCGCTTCAGGATGCGAACGCTGCAGGTTGCGGACGTGGCTCTGTCACGAATTATGTCTGCAACCCGAGGTTTCACTGTAGTGAGTTTACCACAAGCTGCCATTTTGAGTTTATCACAAGCAAATATAAGAACTCTGTGTCTATCAAAGAGAGATACCTAGGGTGCCATAGGATAAGGCACTGAAATAACTATTCCTATTTTTGAGCCTTTGCTTCTAAGAGCCAACCAACCAACCAACCAACCACTTCTCTTGCATTTGAAAAGTTATGGCTGAACCCATTAATCCAACTTGATGTGCAAGTGTTTCTTACTGTAAGTAACCATACCGTGTGCCTAGAAGCCAGTCTCTATCCTTGGGAATAGCTCTTCCTCCTGTTCAGAAGATAGGATAAAATTCTTGGCATCTCCTGCATGAAAGAAGGACTGAGTCTGTGGGCTAAATTCTAGACCACAGCTGCAATGATACTGACTTTTACGCAACTTCCAGATCATAGCTACATGATGCTGAAACTCTCAGGCATGAACAATGGCTCTCAAAGGTCTACTTCACATAAGGTGATGTTTAAGAGCTATAGATAACATGTGAGTGAAAATGCCAACCTACTAAAATGAAGAAACTCAATGAAGGCAAAACCAAGAAACAGACGGGCTGATCCAATGCTTTGTGGAAGTATCCTGGTGGAAAGTGAAATGGGCCCCTGAACAAAGGATCTTCCCTGTGTTGTCAAGCAATGCTCAACCAGTTTGTGTCCAAAGCAAACAGAGTGAGTGCCAGGTTCTTTTCCAGGCTTTTACAATCTGGGCATTGCTCAACAAAATTTGGTCCTTGTCTTTATGTATGCTAGTCTAACTCTCTCCAATGAAAGCATCCATGGCAGATGGCCATCCAATCTCTGTTTAAAAACCTTCAAGGAAGGAGAGTCCATAACCTCCCTGAGGGAGTCTGTTCATCTGTCAAACAGCTCTTACCGTCAGAAAGATCTTCCTGAGGTTGTGTCAGAATCTCATTTCTTGTAACTTGAATCCATTGGTTCGGATCCTTCCCTCCAGGGCAGGAAAAAACAAGCTTGCTCCATCTTCCATGTGACAGCCCTTGAGATATTTGAAGATGACTATCATATCCCCTCTCAGTCTCCTCTTCTCCAGGACAAACATGCCCAACTCCCTCAACTGCTCCTCATAAGGCTTGTTTCCAGACCCTTGATCATCTTGGCCACCGGCCACCCTCCTCCACACACATTCCAGCTTGTCAATAGCCTTCTTAAATTCTGACGCCTAGAACTGGACACCGTATTCAAGGTGTGGTCTGTTCAAAGTGGCACTATGACTTCTGTTGATGCAGATTAGAATAGCATTAGCGTTTTTTGGTGCTGCATTTCCCTGTTGACGCACCTTAAGCTTGTGGTTTACTAAGACCCCTAAATCCTTTCTTGTGTACTACTGGCAAGTCAGGCATCTCCCATCTTATATTTGTGCAGCTGGTTTTTCCTGCCCAAGTGTAGAACCAGGCATTTGTCCCTATTTAAATTCATTTTGTTAGTTTGGGTCAAATGGCAAGAAGACTGCATCATTTGGCACTACATGGCCAAAGGGTTCTTTTCACTCTGAAGGGTACCTCACCTGTGGAGGCTACTATACAGTACACTATCCTGAGAGTTGTGATAAGCAGATAAACTACTGGGGCTTTAGTTCATTTCTTCATGGGCTGTAAAACAAGGATTCCATCATCTCATCAAATGCAACCTATAGAAAGTACTAGAGTAGGTACAGGTAAAGCAGCCTTATTGAAGTAAGTTGCTCTGCTTCCTCCAGCACAAAGTAAAATTAGACTTTCTGTGAACAATCAGTCTGGTCAGTGAATAGAGCCAGTCTACATTCTAATACTTGAGAGGAGATTGGATTGGATTAGCTAGGCTGATATCCATTTACTTCTGTTCTATTCCCTGAAATGTTTTCTGTGTTCCAAGTTGGTGTTCATATTAAAGTAACTGTATCTGATACATCAACGTATGTAAACTCTGGCTTTCAACAAAATTCTGGTTTGGGAAAATGCTGCTCATTCTTTTAACTAAAGAAGAAGCATTTAAAAACTGTTAATGTAAAAAGGAGGGGGTGCTTTGTTTCAGCAACATCAAATACCACAGTTATGAAGCTGCAATTATCAGTGCACTTGATGCAGAACTTTATGAATCAGTAAACTAATCCACTGGGATGAATAAAGATCTTGGATTTAGATTTAATGTGTTTCCATGTAACAGTTAAGAAAGTATGGAAGCAAATTAATAAAATAAAATGCTATTATTAACTTTAAACTGTAAACAGATAAGATGCCCTAAAGGATTATAATGTCTTTAAAATTTACAATTGAATTTGAATTACAAAATAAGCAGTAATAGAACATGATTTGTACTTAAGACAATATAGCCTTACACTTGCTCAAAAAAGCAACTGGAATGTACAAATCTTTTTTTGGTCATCTTCTCAGATATCAGTCTCATCAAAATTCTATTTTACTTGATCATACCTTGCTAAATTTCAAGGTGTCTAGAGTTAATCTTCAAAATGCTACTATTTTTGAGCTGTTAGCTAGGTAGGCTATTTCTCATTTCTTACTACTACGATTTGGCATCAGCTATATTTGTCTGTAATTGCAAGAAGTGCAATTTAACAATAAACCAGTCTGAAGGACATATCATATCTTGAGGATACATACCATATATATTTTTTAAAAATATTCATACTTTTGTAAGCAATACTTTACAGTAGACACCTCAAATCTACCATAGATGTAAAACTTAAAACGAGAAAAATTTAGGCTCTAATTTTTATACATATATTTATATTCAGTTTTCTATATATATTATATATATACACACACGCACAAGAGTATATATAAAATATATATAACCAGATTCAAAAAAATCAACAAAAACGGGGCAATGTACATAAATTCTTTTTAAAACTCAAACAATACAAAAACTTTAAACATTAAACAATTTTAATAAAAGTTTCTGTACAATGCTAAGCAGTTTTATGTACATATAGAAAATGTAATAGGAGTAGTGTTTGAAATTACAGAACTCCTTAAAATTTCAATGGCAGGTAATCTGGAAAAAATAACAGCATTCCATTCACAAATATTTTCAAGCAATAAATATGTATTTATAAATAGTGTAAATTTACATCAAGATTAGAAACAAAATCACAAATCTGAAGTTTATTCTTTAGTCTATGTGCAACCCATTTATCTTTGTGACTTGGCTGTTAATTTTTTTAAATTTCATTTAGGAAACAAAAAGTAACCATCATGGTTTCAAAACAAGACAGAATAACATAAAAGCAGTAAAAAAAAAAAAAAAAGAGTATCACCTAACCTTTCACATTAAAAAAAAAAGTGTAGCCCAAAGAAAGACTTAAAATTCTAACTACCTTACAAAGAAATGACCAGCTATGCTAGTACTTTCCAAGAGAAAACTCTGAAGGGAGGAAAAATAGATGAAACCAATTCATCAGCCCAGAAACAGAGAAATACAAAAGAGGTGGTCTTCAAGTCAGTAGTCTGTATAATGTTGCCAGTTTTGTCAGATATATACAAAACGTGGAATTTTCTTTTTAAAAAAATCAGCTGAATGAGCTTTCTATATTTCAAATTCTGGAATAGGAGCTGTGCTCTCTCCTGTCCAGTTGGTTGACACTCCGCACTTGGAAGGTTGCATAGACACAGCTTTCAGCCAGCAGCCTTATGGGATCGCTACAAAAATCAGTGGTGCAGAACTGGGTCACTTCCTGAATATCAGAAAAGTTTTTATGTAAATGTCCTTGGAAAAATGTCAAGATGAAGATGATGGCAATGGAGGTGCCTGAAAAGAGATAACACAATACAGAACCTTTTAAAAAGTTGTATTTACTGAACGTGTCTTTAGAAAGCGTTACTGTTCAGTCCAGAGCGGAAGTGAACTGGTTCATTGTTTGCTTCTTTATGTATCTGGATGCTGCAATACTATTTTCTGAACATTTCACACAGAACATTGCTTAAGAATCCCCTTATTCAAAGGGTTTCCAAGTTTTATTGACAAGCTTCAGTTTACCCTTATTCTTTAGCTCCCTCGAAGGCACGCATTCTGCAAATTCTCACCATCACACAATGGTATGGACCCAAACTTTCAGTGAATGAGAAGAGTATTTGTAGAACATGCCTTTCCCATCTCTCCTTCCCTCTACAGTCCATGAATATCTGCTCTTGGGGTTGGCTAACTTTTTGGATAGGTTGGAATAAGGTACACTGGGCTACAGTGGCCCCTACCCTGACATGAACAGAGGAATGATATACGATCCAAGCCCATCCAACTAGAAGTAGCACTGGAGTCCTTGTTTTTCATTTTAGTGTTCTCTTCCAACCCAATCCATGCCAAAGTAAGGTCAGTAAGCAACTTCCAACCTGTCTCCAATGCTCATATGCTTTCCCTTCCCAACACCAGACATTCCAACTTAGGAACTCTAAGTGAACAGGTTAAAAATTATTCCTTCCCAATAACAAATAAACTTCTTCAATCCATGTCCCTGAACCAGTGTTGTCAGGGCGAGTGCTGAGGCCTTTTTTCAGTTCAAGGTTCTTACATTAATTTACAACTTAGGGCCAGGGTAGCTCAGGGATAACCTGAACCTTTGAATCCCAGCTCAGTCAACCAAGATCATCTGCTGGAGCATTGTTGGTTATCCCCTGAGTTGGTGAGGCTCATTTGACAACAAAGAGAAACAGAGACTTTAGTGTCACTGGCCCAGTCCGTGGCATCCTCAGCCAATAGAGATCCAGCGGGCACCTTTTGTGCCAGCTTGAAATCTTATTTATTCCACCAGGCCTATGGAAGCAATTAAGAGTACATCTCCCACAATGGTTTATTGACACTTGTTTTAAAGTGTTTTGCTTTTAAATTGTTTCTAATTTGTTTGTGCTTTTATTGTATGGTTTTTATCTTTTTAATGTTGTAAACTGCTTTGATATTTTTTGTGATATAGCAGTACATACATATTTTTATTAATAAATAAATAATACATATTTGCTTATTCTGGTACCTCATCAGTTGCAAATGAAGGATTCCACATGCTTTACATCTGATATTCTAGCAAAATTAATGCAATATAGTTGCTCCCAAGATTTTGCTTAGTAGTAAATCAATGAAATAAGTTAACATAACCCAGGATTCTCCTGAAGTTCTAATTATATTATATACAGTAAGTGATTGCCTAAATGGCACAAGTTTTTTTCTTGTAACAAGTAGAACATATAGTTACACAAGAATAGCACAACCAGTATGTTCAAACTGTTGGCATATATTAATAAAGTACTGCCTCACAAATACAGTTTTACTTACTAATGTAAATTGGTCATAGATTTGCATCAGATCCTCCATTTTGTACTGTTCTAGCACCACAAAGTTTTCCAGATTCCCACATATCTTTCGTGCACAGTCTAGGCAATGTACGACATAGGTTTTTCGACAATTACTCTCATTTGTGACAAAAAGCAAATTGAAGACTTCCACCTGTGGATACAAAAAGGAAGCAAAACTAAGCTGTAGCAGAATATGAATGTGACAGCAGAGCTAGACCTGGACTTAATTTGGCATCGCATATATTATATAGGCAACTGAGCTAGAATGGCAAAAACAGTTGAGACTTGGCTGGGTAGTGGCAGCAGGAAATTAAGGAGGTAATTCTGAATGAAACAGCATAACGCTTTTGAAATCTAGTAGCCAGAGTCCATCCAAAGTCGAGCTTATGGGCTGCTCCCAGCCATGAAATGACATGCTATTTTATGTGTGGAGCAAGTTCTAAGTTTTCAAACCCTGTATAAATATTTGGCCATTGATAATATATTGTACAATGGAAAGTAAAAACATCTTGCTATCAAGACCCAGCATATTTCAGAAGAATAAATTCTACTGACAGCCTTCACATAATAAAACCCATATTACACTTTGTATTGGAGGTGAAGAAACCCTCACAGGTCAGTCTAAAGATCTTTGATACTGAAGGCACAAAGAGCAATAGTAGAGTATAAGGCAGGTCAGGAAATTAAAGGACTGTCTCTTCTCTTAAAGAGAGATGCCACTAGTCCAGTAACTTGAAATAGACCTATGTAAAAAACAAACAACACTAGTACTACTATGGGTAAAGTAAAGCTAGACCAAATAAATCAATAGAGTAGATCAAGACAGGGACTTGGTTTTCACATAATGAGCCTTGGTTTCTTAAACTATGTTTTATTAAACAGTGGGTTTAAAAAAATCATTTGAACCCTGCCTAGAAGCTTACCTACCTCTGGTTTGCCTACTGCCAACAAACCACAATCTGAAGCCATGCTTTGAAAGCCTTTCCTTTAACTATGTCTAGGCATTACATGTAAACATAGCACCTTTCCTTAACTATGGTTTGTTTGATTACTTCACCTCATGTGCTCACTAAGCAATATGCAATATGGGATTAGCTGGAAGGAAAATCAAATTCTGGACAAATAACCCATGGTTTGTTTGATCATCTGTGGGAAAACTTGTGGTTAAATCATTGGCCTGGTTCACATGACAGTGTAAGGTGAACTATGGCTTACTGAGACTGTGCAAATGTGTGGGGTCACAGTTGCTTAGCTCCTCCTTGGTCATTTTTGCTCCTGCACCACAATGAGCTAAACCAAGTGTTGGCTTAACATGTAGCCTGAACATAGGCTCGTGGTTAAGCTTTCTATTCACTAACCACAAGTTGGGCTCATGTTTAAGCCATGGCTACAGGTTTGAAAGACAAGCTAAGCTCAGTGTAGGAGTAAAAAGAACCAGGGAGGAATGACAGGATCCTGCATGTTTCTTAGAGTTGGGTGAACCAGGCCAGTTTGTTAAGCAAATTAGGATTTAGCATTATATCAAACTAGACCTGTTAGTTGCCTCAATTCCTTCTGAAATCAATGAGGCAAGTTAGCCATGACTTGACTTGTGCTCCATCAAAATCAAAGTTCAACTAACTTAGTCTGAATAAAACCCAGTTATATACACATGCAGCCACACCTTTGCTTCTGGAGCCAGAAGACATCCAAGAAGCGTCAATTGCCCAGAAATTCAGAGGGTGATTATTTCTTCCACAGCAAGTATACACCTTCTTACTATCTCTGTGATGAGGGAAACTAGAGACATGTTCTAATCTGGCATTCTCCTCCTTCAAACCAAGAACTTGCATAGTCTAAAACTTTCTGCTAGCCACTATCCATCCCTTAGCTTCCCTTGCTGTGCAAGTGATCCACAACGCACTTGCAGTTCTGGGATTGCATCTCTAAAGGAGAAAGATTTTTTGTGTTTCCCAGTATCAGCTGCATGACTAGTCTGCTGAATGGTTTTGACTGATTCAAATGAGCTAAAGATGCCATTCACAGAAGAGGAGGAGTGGGATACTTTACTACTACTGAAGTGCAAACAATTGGGGAAAGGTCTAAGAGATTAAGTCAGAAATCAGATTTTAAAACTGTAAGCAAATATTAACCCACAGCACATACATATTTACTCACCTCACATATGCTACAGTAATGAGCTGGTTCTTCCTTTGTTCTCTCATGCCAAACAATCTCCTTTCCTGCAGCAATTAGAGCTTCCCTCAAAGTTTGACACTGCTTGAGAGTTCTCAACAGGCAATACCTGCAACAGATATTAGAATAATTCAAATGATTATACATTTTAACACTGTTTTATGAATTTGTTGTTTGAATTTTATTGTTTTTAAAACTTTGTTACTATGAAAGGACAAACGACTGCCTCTCCTGTTGGATATAGGAGTACACCAGTAGCATCACAGAAACATTTTTCCATTTTTATTGTTAAAATACACACATATTTACTGTTCAAAATAATCTCAATACATAAAAGGATGTCATTTAGAAAAAAGAATTAATACACATAATTTCCCCCTACAAACCATATCTGTTAGTTTGTCTATTCATGCTATTTCCAACCCCTTAAATAACTAATGTTAGAAATAGTGGCTATCCCACAATACTGAGTATTGTCCTCACAACTAACAAAAATGAACTATCAAACATACAAATTTTTAAAGGCACCTTCATTATATTATTTTGCAGCATTCTTAATGCATCAAATCTCACACCATTCTTTGCTATTTGTATAACTATTTGTAGGACTTGAAGCCAGTAAATATGAACTTCAAGATAAATATACAATCTGACAGTGTGCATTTCTAACAACCAAAGATTCATTTACAAATTATGTTGATTTGGGGGGGATGTCCTCTGCAATCGATGGATAATCTTAAAATGGGTGTTTATAATAACTTGGCCTAGGTATCTTTCCCATTTGATGTGGTTATGGTGCACTATAATTAAGTGAAGCGTGTTTACTTGACAGCTAAAGATATGTAAAGTTCCTTCTGTCTCTTACTTGTTTTAGACTTAGTTTTTGCACTTTCCTCGAAAGTGTTCAAAGTACCACAAGTCTTATGAGTACGTGCAAGAAGACTGCAAAAAAAATAATTTTAAAAAATCCCTATCAATTCTCCCCCAAAATCCCCCTGCCCCTAACAGTGGGATAGGGGCATCTTCAAGGCCTCTTTCTGTCTCCATCAGTCTTTTAGGGTGCCAATAAGAAAGCACCACCAGCAGTATATTGGGTGCAAAGAACCCTTGGAAACATACCGTATTTTTCGCCCTATAGGACGCACTTTTTCCCCTCCAAAAATGAAGGGGAAATGTGTGTGCATCCTATGGGGCGAATGCAGGCTTTCGCTGAAGCCTGGAGAGCGAGAGGGGTCGGTGTGCACCGACCCCTCTCGCTCTCCAGGCTTCAGGAGAGGCGCAGCGCCAGCCCCACAAGGTTGGGGGACAGCGGGGAGGCGGAACGCCGCCATCCCGCTGTCTCCCGATGTGGTTTAGAGGCTGACGGCGGGGAGATGCGTGCTTCTCCCCGCCGCCAGCCCTGCAAGCTCCGGGGACAGTGGGGAGGCGCAGCGCGTCTTCCCGCTGTCCCCGGACCTGTTCTGCAGGCGGGCGGCGGGGAGAAGAGCGCTTCTCCCCGCTGCCTGCCCCACAAGCTCTGGGGGCAGCTGGGAGGCGCAGCGCGTCTTCCCGCTGTCCCTGGACCTGGTCTGCAGGCGGGCGGCGGGGAGAAGAGCGCTTCTCCCCGCTGCCTGCCCCGCAAGCTCCGGGGACAGCTGGGAGGCGCAGCGCGTCTTCCCGCTGTCCCCGGACCTGGTTTGCAGGTGGGCGGCGGGGAGAAGAGCGCTTCTCCCCGCTGCCTGCCCCGCAAGCTCTGGGGACAGCTGGGAGGCGCAGCGCGTCTTCCCGCTGTCCCTGGACCTGGTCTGCAGGCGGGCGGCGGGGAGAAGAGCGCTTCTCCCCGCTGCCTGCCCCGCAAGCTCCGGGGACAGCTGGGAGGTGCAGCGTGTCTTCCCGCTGTCCCCGGACCTGGTCTGCAGGCGGGCAGCGGGGAGTAGAAGGCTTCTCCCTGCTGCGTGCCCCGCAAGCTCCAGGGACAGCCGGCCCCACAAGCGCCTGGGGGGGAAATAATTTTTTCCCCCCTTTATTTCCCCCCAAAAAAACTTGGTGCATCCTATGGGCCGGTGCGTCCTATGGGGCGAAAAATACGGTAGTTCTCCAGGGCCCCTATGTTCAATAGTTATTTGACTCAGAAGCCCTGGAAAAGTATGGGAGCCATGGACTCCAGAGCCTAAAGGCACTCTAATGAGAGAAGTAAGAGAGCTCTGCCCCCTCTCCAGCAGTTAAGTGATGAAGGGGTTAGCAAGAAAGCATGACTGGTTTTCCAATGGTGGTTGTATTAAACTAAGATGGCATAAACAGAATCAGGGCTCTCTTCACATTGGTAAGGCTTTTCAAAGTGTTTGTGTTTTAATCTTCCCTAGGTCAAACTGACCCATTACTGAAAACTTTTTAAAAGTTTAACTGCCAATGGAATATCAGTGATAAATGGTATTATATCCCTGCATTGCAGGGGGCTGTCCAAGATGACCCTCAGGGTCCCTTCCAACACTACAGCTCTATGATTCAAATAATGCTGGGCTCCATCTCAACTCAAATTCTCTCCCTCCCACCAATCATATTTCAAATCATTGCTGACAAAAGAGGAAAAAAATCAGTCGTGCCTTAGAAAAGAATAGGGCTTTAATTGTATGACACAATAGCATCTAATCAACAATATCAATCAATATACTAATCTCAGTTTGATACTTATTAATCCCTTGACAATATTTACTGTGACTACCTTTGAGCTATTATTCAATATCTAAAAATGTATGCCCTCTTAGTGTTGTGTTTCTGCACATTCTACTTAACAGAAATATCACCCCAAGTTTCCCCCCTTTTTATAATTTGTCAAAAGTTACTTTCATTCTATAGACTCAATTAAAAAATAAAAATCTTAACAAAAAGCACCTAAAACCCAACCACTCCTGTATGACACAAAAACAATTTATAATACAGGCTGATGGGGCCAAGGAGCAGGCAAATGTGATTGGAAATTACAGCTAAGAAAGGTCAACACCATCAGCTAACATATCTTTCTCTTGAGGCAGAAATGGAGAATTATTGCTCATGTCTTTATTTCAGTGCAATCATTTCCTGTTCTTTTCTCTATTGTTCATTCTGTTCTGCCCCCATCTATTTCTCTGATGCCCAAAGTATTACAACAGTGAAGAATTTATGCTCAGCACAGATGAGAGCTACTTAGTTGAGTTCCTCAATGTTTAATGACAGAAGATTCTATGAGATACAATAATTTGTGATGGGAAATTACCAACCCTTGACCTCAATGTCTGCTTGTCTGTCCTGACTGTTGGGAAACTTGGAAAGTTACAAATCTTTGTTTCAGATTAAAAGAACAGTGTAGTTAATGGCTTATTGGGTTCTGGCAACTGATATGCTCTGGTATTTGCTCTGACTACCAATAATGTACAGTAGGCTGAATTAATGTTTGTGTGCCCCATCTATTTGGTTAAGTGATACATGCCTGATTATACACACATCTATCAAGAGAAATCCATGCCAGTCAAAGAATGTTGGAGAAAGGCCACAACAAAGCAGACTGAGTGGCTGTTTAGGATCCTGTTTAGGATTCCTGACAGAGGCTTCACCCTCAATCCTATTCTCCCTCCACAAACCTTCCAAATAACCTACAGAACCCCCAATTTCCTGTTATAATCCTTTTAACATTGGATCCCAATTGCTGCATGAAATATTTACTAGAATGATCTTCCTAGAACCACCTTTTGGTGTTGTGTACTTGTAAGAGGCCACTTTACTTTTCCTGACACCTCTGTTGTTAGCTTTTATTTCCAGCTTGCCTTTTTTGTACTGCACTTGGTTTCTTCCAAACTTCAGGTTCCTCC
This sequence comes from Podarcis filfolensis, assembly GCF_964270895.1. Taxonomy (NCBI): domain Eukaryota; kingdom Metazoa; phylum Chordata; class Lepidosauria; order Squamata; family Lacertidae; genus Podarcis; species Podarcis filfolensis. The sequence continues at coordinate 48,297,392 of NC_139607.1, read as the reverse complement.
CTCTTTGAACGCTACCCCATTATCTGCTCTGTCTCCTTTTTATTTCTTTTAGAATAATGTTAGGTTGCATTTTAATTATAGGCTCTTTTAGAATGCTTAAGTTGTCTTCCAAATGCAACTTTTTTTTTTTAACTGCACCAATGTCATTGCTGATAACTACATGAAAACATGTTTTGAGTCATATTTAATTTATTCAATAATATCCTGAAAATGTGAACACAGTATGCTATATTAGGGATAGGCAATTTTATTGAGTTGTACACTGAAATATCTGTCTGTCTCTCTATCTATCTGTCTCTCTATCTCTTTCTCGTTTTTGGCAATTTAACCGGTATCTTTCTCCCCCTTTTTATTCCTTTCTTCTAATTCCCAACATAACATGGGGGGGGGGGGGAGAGAGAGAGAGAGAGAGAGAGAGACGGAGGGAGAGAAATGCCCTCATGTAAGGAGGGGACGGAGAAGGAGTGAAAAACATCCGCACCAGTCTGTCACCTGAGGAGGATCAGCAGAAACTTGACAACCTGTCACCAAGCTCTATAGCCAGGACAGTTTGGAAAGAGTGGAGAAAACAGTACCATGTATTCTACAATCCTACTGGGAATTTAACTCTCACGCCAGAGAAGAGAGTACCTACTGCTTCTAGTTAGAAGCCAAAGAAAATATTAGACACCCTGCCCATGCGAATGGCCATCCCAACAATCTGACTTACAGACCCAGAGGATTTTTCTTACAGCTATTCACATACAGAACATAAAATCAGAACAGTGAAAGCCAAAGGGGGTGGGGGTGGGGAGACTGCAGTAATTTCTAGTCTTTCAGCTGAAAGGGAAAACTGGTGTCGGTTCAGTAGGTGTTTCTACACTGCAATGCTGCTCACAGCCACTAGAGTGTAGTATGCTTGCTGTTGGCCAGAACACTTTTGTTTGTTTGTTTTTTTCGGGGGTTTTTGCTACTGGTGTGGATGTGTCACCTTTTTATATAAAAGCAACTGTGGGGTTTGTTTACAACTGAAATGTATGTAAAATGGTGGGAATGATGGGTGTCATGTTTATTTAACATTTTATTGCAAGTTGTACTTTGGTTGCATTATTCATTCAGAAAGATGCTTAATATTTAAAAAACAAAACATATATTTAATTTAGCAGCAAAGGCAGAGTTATCATTAACATGTTGTCTTATCAAACTAATGCTCAGAAATAGCCTCCATGTGATCAGGTGAAGACTCTGGGCCTGCAACTTACAGCACATTTTCCACCACTGGGTCATGCCATTTTTTAAAAAATATATCTATCCATTGGATATAGCTAGTTTGCTTCACCAAGAACTCTGTTCTTTGTACCTTTGTATCAATCAGTAAATTAAGGTAATAACTCTGTGTTGAATTCAACTAACATTTACTTAGAGTAGACTAATTAAAATGAATGGACCTAAAGTAGTCAAAGTCATTAATTTCAATGGATGTACTTCAAGTAAAAGTTAGTTGACTACCACACTCTGAATTAACAAGCATAGTGATTTAAAATGTACATACTTGATCATTTCAAAAAGCTTTGGATCTGAGACTTTGATATTCCGTGCTATGTTCCAAGAAAGATGAACCATAGGTACTATTGACTTCACACTCTGCAATTTATTCCACTCGTACCGTTCTACAGCCAATTTATATTGACAGGCTGCAATAAAACAAAGAGAGAAAAGTAAGGGTACCGATTAGATATGAAAATACCACTGTAGTTATTCTCAATTAAGAAAAAATATATATACAGTCACATTCAAAACCTCTGAGCAGTTTCCAAAATAAATGATTTTGGTAGACTTTTTCTTTGTGTATGTCACACCGAAATAGAAAATGGGGAGAAATATGATAATGGCAGTTCTTTCTTTAGCAACACATAAAAGAACCAAACTGAAATTTCCTTGTCTCTTAAGTGTAGCCTTCTGTAAAGAAATCATATTCCTGCAGAACAAAAAATGTTTTTAATTGCCTCAGATATTGACAATTTGTGGCTTCATTCAGATATCACATTCTCCACACTATGATTTGGGGCATTAGAAAAAGCCGTACATCTATCCTCCTCCTCTGGTATCCAGAACAGCAAACCTCACCAACCTCGGCTTTAAATCACCTTTCAGCATTGGTCTGCAAGAAGCGCTTTTGCCAATTCGGACATCACAGCAAGCCATGGTCTGAGGAATCAGGATGGATGATGGGTGGCAATGTGCAAAGGGAGAAGGCATGTGTGCACACAGCATATTCACAAAGAGGGAATATGACATCTGACTTTGCTACTTCATACAATCCTACCAGGTCTTAATAAGCCGAAAAATGAATGAGTCCTTTCTTCACACATGCAGCCTGTTTGTTCCTCCCTTTGTACAGGGTGTGATTAAACCTGGAAGCCTCTAATCAACGATAGTTTCCTGTTTCGTCTGGGGAATTATGGTTACCAGTTTTGGAAAAAGACAGGATATCAAGCCAACTTCAAACCATGGAGGAATTCCCTAGCTTGTTCCAAAGCTGGTAAGCAGCTTCCTGGTTCAGACAAAATGAGACACTATAGTTAACTGACAACTTCCTGGACTGTTCCTGCCATGAAGGGGGAGCAAAGGGGCTACACAGGCAGAAAGCTTATTCTTACTAGTCCTATTAAATTGAAATATTATCTAAATGCGGACGGATCATCTCATGTTATTCCATCCAGACTCCTACATATATATTTGACAATAAATAAATTAATCCAAATTTGTTCTGTTACAAACAGGTACTTTTGATGTAAAATTACGCTGGAGAGCTGATCTATTATATATATAATCCAGAGGAAATAAAAGTCTATTTCCTCTGGATTTTTTTCAGAATGATTGTTAGGATCTGGAATTGTCATATGCATTATTCTAGTTCATGCCCTCTGCAAAATCACACAGTCTAAGGGCTTCTTATTTTGAAAAATGTGGGTGGTCTGTTGAAAGCTGTGTCAGTGCTTTTATGAAGTATTTGTGTAACTGTAAAGACACATCATCATACCTGTAAGAGGGCCAACATTCCAGGCAATATTGTTACACCAGCCAATAGCTTGAACCCAATGTACAGTCCCAGCATTTATCCACACCAAATCTCCAGGTCTCTGAATAAATCTATATACTGGGACATTGGCTTCATACAAATCTTCCAAATTAGGCCACCAAGAGCCCAAAAGAAAATTCATATTGTTTCTGAAACAGGAAAAGATGAATGTAAATATTTATCAACCGAAATATTCTATATACATCAAAAAAATGCTGTACACAATAAAAGGACAAAAGATTATTATAAATAATCTTAAGAGGTAAGTTTGCTCAAACAGGAAACTTTCACTTTAGTGAACACCTCCAAGCCAAAGTGAACTGCTACATCCTAATGTTTGCAGAACTTACTAACTAAATTAGGGGGTTTATTGCACTAAGTACTATTTTTTTTTTAAGCACATTGCTGCTTCCAGGGAATACAGCTTCAGTAATACCCACTTTAGTTGTGACAGAATTTCTGCTACAATCACTGAGCTTATTCACAACTGCTAGTTTTAGGGATGTCCAAGGGATAGGAGTTTTGTGTCTTTTTCTTTGAACAGCAGACCCTCTTACCAAATCACATATAACTCTTTCTATCTAAAAGTTTGCCATGAAGATTGAAAAACCCCTCTTGAAGAAACACAAGCCCAAAAGCTCTCAGGTAGCCCAGGGATGGGAAACTTGTCATCCAGATGTTGTTAGATGACAACTCCCATCGTCCCCGACTATTGGTCCTGCTGGCTGGGGATGATGGGTTGGAACTTGCAGCAGTTCTTTAGATTCTAGCTGCAACAATGCGTATCTACATTTCCACATCAATATTGCTGTTACACCATAACATACAGAAGGTGGCAGAAGAGAGAGATGAAAAAGTAATATATTAGGACAAGAGTTGCTAACGTGTTTGGGCCAGTGTGCATATTTAGAATTTTTAAAAAGTGCTGTGGGTGCCAGTCACAAAGTGGCTGAAAGGTGTGGGGCGTGGTATAAAGCAAAATGGTCTCCATGAGAACATGCTATAATGGCTACCACATCCAAAAGGGAAAAAAAAGAGTCAGGACCACACAAAAGTCCAGGTTTGCCCCCTTCCTGCAAAAAAACCATCAATGAGGGGAAACCATTGCATGCTTGTTCACAGAGAGAAGCATTTTGTACCTCCGCTTCTGTTTAGAATGGAAGGAAGGGTGGGCAGTCAATGAAATGTGTGCATGTTTAAGGGGGCATGTGCAGCGCAGAAGAAGCTGAGCCACTGCAAACAGTCTTTTGTGTGTTGTGGATTTTTGAGAGGATATTTGCCGAGCCTTTTTGCAGGCACCATAGGAAATACTGGCGGGCACACTGGTGTCCACAGACACCACAATGACAACCCCTGTACTAGGACAAACCAAAGTAATATATCCTCCCAAATAAGCATCACAAATAGCACTGTTTAGAGACAGAGTGGATTGTGAAATAATTGGAAGCACAGCATATGGTGATGGAAAATACTGAACGTACTTTTCACAGAAGTCATTCATGACGCCCCAATAATTTTCTGGAACAACAAACCATTCACAGTCACCTGGACCTATATTTATATTGACTGAGCAAAAGTTGTTATTTTCTTGATGACCTGAAATTAATCAGAAAAAAACAAAACAATAATAGTGATGATTGATGTTTGCAGGGCACTATAAAAATATGGAGCATAACATGCAAACAAAAATGATAAGAGTCCTGTGGTACCTTAAAGATTAACAAATTCATTGCAGCATATGATTTCATAAGCAATATATTATTTCATGTACCAGAATATGATTTTATCTCTTCATAAGGTGTTGTAACATTTTTTGGTTGCTGTTCTGCAACAGACTAGGACTGGTACTATTCCATCAGTTTAACTTACTATATTTACAAATTAATACCCCACATTTCATATCTGATATTGAAGACATCTAACATACATCAATTATAAATTAAAATATCTAATTGAAGACAGTTGCAGTCAAAAACCTAATCAGAAGCTAGATAGATGTTTCTCATGCAGGAAAACCAGAAGTTGAGCTGCCACAATGCACTTAAGCATCCAGGTGAAAAATGGGATGTTCAAAACTGCCTGAAATCAGGGCTGTCAGATTCTAGTACTTTTAAAACTTTAATTATTTCAGCAAGTTATAGGTTATATAATAATGGATACGAATCATAGAATTTAGAGTTGGAAGGAGGATATTTCAAAAAAACATTGTAGGAACTTTGATGCATAGTTAACTTCTGATGAAAGCTGCAGTAATATGCATCCATTACCAATTCATTTTACAAATGTAAGGAGGATTGAGACAATTACATACTCCTTGCTATTTATCAGATAACGTTCTGAGACACACGTGTTCCAAGCAAGCTTTGGGATTTAAAGTGCAGCTCTGAATTTATATTTTATTTACTTTAGAAAATTTATATACCACTTGATTGTAATAAAACCTCTAAGCGGTTTATACAAGTATTAAAATGATCAACAAAAAAGTTAAAGACACATCAAAACATTTTAAAGTACACTAAGAAGAGATTAAAATATGTCTACACTGACATGCCTGGATAGGCTTGCCTAAAGAAAAATGTTTTAAGAAGGCCCCGAAAGGACTACAGAGAAGCTGCCTGCCTAGTGTCAATAGGCAGAGAGTTCCTAGGTGCTGCCACACTAAAAGACCAATTTCTTACAAGTGCAGAACGATTATTATGTGGCCAGTTCTGCAGAACAAACCAGTCAAGTGGGTACATATGGGGTAAGGTGATCCTGCAAGTAAGTGGGTCCCAAGCTCTTAAGCGCTTTATATACCAATAGTAACAACTTGAACTTGGCCCAGTAACAAATCAGCAACCAGTGCACATCTCAGAGCAGAGGTGTTTTATGCTGGCAGGGTCTTAATCCTGTCAGCAACTATGCTGCAGCATTCTGTACTAATTGTAGTTTCCAGGTTAAGCCCTGCACAGAGTACACATTCCTGGCCCCTGCGCGTATTGGCACAGTACGCATAAGTGCCCCCGACACAGCTTTTTCTAGGTTCAAAAGGACCTGCACATTGGTGATGGCACACTGAATGCTCCTAAAATGGTCACTGCCTGTACTAATGGCACCTTGCCACAAAAATCCTATTAACTGCTCCCAGTGGCTTCATATAGATATTAAACTGCATTGGGGTTAAAATAGTGCCCTGCAGCACCTCAAAGCATAACTATGACAGAGGTCCTCTGACAGAGGACTGAAAAGCCCTCTCTCAATGCTACTGTCTGGACTTGCTCCTGTAACTGGGAAAGGAACCACTGTAACACAGGGCACCCAATTCCCATTCCATGGAGTTGGTCCCAGAGGATCACTAGTATTGACAGCCACAGAGAGATCAGGAAGCAACTACAAGTTCTGCTTGCCCTCCTCTCTGTAAAGGTAATTCATCAGGGTGACCAAGAGTGACTTTGATGTAGTTTAGTGTACAAGTATTATTATTATTCTTTATATAGTATCATACATGCATGTGACGCTTTATAAAGAATGAAGTGGTAGATCCCTGTCTCAGGGGGCTTAACATCCATAAAACTAAGGAAGTGAGGGGAATGGCGCCTTGGGTAAATAGGGAAAGAATGTGCCATTATTCTCAGCTGCAGTTGGATATGGGGACTAATGAGTTGTGTCAAAAGCATCATTTAAAAGGTGGGGTTTGAGGAGGAATTTGAAGAAAGCAATAGAAGTGGCATCACAGACATTCTATTGGAGGCAATTTCATGCATAACAGGCAACATGGAAGGAACAGCAGCCATTCTGAGGGGAACAGGTGGTCTTTGAATGGCTGAGGGTGATGGTGCAGAACAAGTGAAGGGATATGTTGGGATGCAAGGGCAGATATAAAGTGACTCAAGGCCATGGAGGCATTAGAACAGGGAGTGCCAACCTTCTTAGACCAGCAGGCACATTTTGATAGAGTGCTATTGATGCCAGTCACAAAATGGCTGTCAAGAGGCAGGGGAACATAACACGTCATGGCATAGTGCAATGTTTGAGAGAGTGCAGTCACTGCTTCCCCCCACCCCACAACAATCTTAAGTTTACCACAGGAAGTTGACTATGTCCTCCTGGTCCTGACTGTGAAGCAAAAGCTATTAAAGGCAAAAGAACCTTATTTACCCCAGTTCCAACACTAAACCACAGCCTAGGTTGCCATGCAATTAAGCAGTATATAAACTGTTGATGAAGAAATAAAGCATAACTATCGGCACCCACTTACCTGAGAGTAAGCCCCATGAAACACAGAGACTTACTTCTAAGGTAGACATGTATACCACTGTACAGTAAGTTAACTTTGCAGTGAATTCTTAATGCGCACCTAGATATCACTTCCTGCACAGCAGGAGACATGCCTAAGCCTCTTTGCAAAGTTCTCACATTCTGCATTTGCCATTAGGGGAGTGGATTATTTAACATCCACCTGAATTTATTGTGTGGTAGTATTTGCAGGAAAAAAATTATTGGATGGACCTGATCTCAGATGAACCTACCACAGGAAAGATGCTTCCTTGTTTCTAGAAGGTTCCACAGACTATTAGAAAATTAAATGCACGTGGGAAAATTGCACTAAATGGAAAGAGAAAGCCAGCAGTCAGGCTAACTCATTTTCACAGAAATTGCTTCTAAGGGCATCCAGACATTTTACTTCCTAACATCTTTCTAAAAGGACTAGAGACTTGCTTAAGGGAAGGGAAGGGAAGGGAAGGGAAGGGAAGGGAAGGGAAGGGAAGGGAAGGGAAGGGAAGGGAAGGGAAGGGAAGGGAAGGGAAAGCTCAGAGTCTGGGGCTTCTCCTGTGGGTGCAAATGAAGGTGCTGCGTTAGTGATCCCCACATTAAAACTAAGGAAGAAAAACTAGTGAAATATCCTGTAGCAGACAGGAAGTCATCATTAAGGAGCTGCATCATGTGGCCAGAGCAGCAAGAGCAAGAAGAATGGATTTTTATCCATTTATTACTATTGATTTCATTTACATTCCACCTCCCCCCGCCCCCAGGAATCCAAGGCAGCTTTTTAATTGTTGGGTTTTATTAGTGATCTTATGCTACATTTGTTGGAAACTAAAATCAATTGCAATATTATATGGTCATCATTGCAGTCAAAGAGCCACTAAGAAAGTAGCTGCAAGCACTACTAAGAAAATCTTCAGAATCAATAGGATGTATAAATGTATAATTCAGAATTATTAATGAAAAGTAAAGTTGCAAAAAGAAGACAGAACAATTCAGAAATGGTAAAAATGAAGAGGTTTTTTGTGTCAGTATATAGCACTCCACATTACTCACCTGGTGTTCTGCTGCCTGGCACCTTCATATACAACTGGACTGTATTCATTCCCAGGATTGTATGACCAACATGACTGAGGAGATTTCCTGCTGATACCACCCGCACAAAAGCAGGAAGCTTTGTAAGTTCATGAAGCTGTAGCTTCCACCTGTTGTAAAACAGCAAATTAATCCATGTGGTATTTGGAGATGCAAAAACCAATTACATTACTTACACATTTACCCTAAAAAGCACTTCATATTTGTACACAAGTAAAATCTATTGACCCTTTTGGGAAGCTGTATCAGATAGCTAATTTATACTGTCTTAAGCCTTTTTCATGAACAAAAACCCAATGCCCAGCCACAATAGACTGCGTAGGATCGCAGAATGATTATGGTGGTTTGCTGGTTATGAGAACTAACAAATCCAACTGCTTTCTTTCACTGAGAGCCTCATGCTCTGCTTCCATCTACATTCATTTGGTACTCCTGTGGGTAGCCCATGTACTGGATGGCTCCCAGGAAAACTTGCACCAGACCTTACAAAAGGTTTGGTTGTAAGTTGCTTTGGCTTGCCTTGGGAAAGATAAAGTGACTATCAAATCAAATCATGTCGAATCCAATCAATCTCTAGGACCATAGCCTTCATAGCTGATGCCACCCTGGACACCACTCAATTCTCCACAAGAGCCATGGCTCCAACACTGAGATGCTGACACACAAGCATGCACAAGGTCTTTCACCTGGACCTTTCATGAGCAGAAAGCTGTTTGGAGATTACACCTTAACGAATGTTGGTAGACCCCAAGGAAGAAAAGAATACAGTGTCCACCACATACATGGGAGATGAAAAGTGATAATTTCACAGAACAACCTTCCCATATCAGGCACCTTCACACTCCTTTTGTATATCCATAACCTCAGGACGAAGCACAGCAATCTAGAGTTTTGGAACTAAATCTCACCATGTCTCTCCCCTCTTTACATTAGGCTCAGGTGAGCATGTGAGATCAGTGTTCAGAATCAGTAATGGATAGTCTAGTAAACTGAAGCCGAATTCTGCTAAAACAGAAATTATTTTAGAGTATGGCTCATATGCCCATGAAGGTGCTGTTCAACCTGTTCTGGATAGTCCTGCACTTCTGAAAAGGACCAGATATGTAGTCTGTGGATGCTTGTCACTGAAGGTCCAGTGGTATTAGAGTCATAGGGTGCCTTTCACTGGATGAGGCTAGTGTGTTAACTGTGTCCCTCTCCTGGGCAGAGATAACCTCACTAAGGTTATCCATGTTCCGGTAATCTCTCATGTAGATCACCACAATGCATTTTATGTGGGGCTACTTCTGAAGCCTGCTCAGAAACTGTAGATGATTAAAAATACAGCTGAACATACGAACTGAAAAGGAAGCAGGAAGGGTTCAGTCTCCTTTGCTCTGGATCACATACCCTCAACATCTTCCCATATCTGTGTCCATCTAGCTTGGTGTACCATATTCATAACACTACCTAAAATAATCAGAACTTGCTAGATTCAGGATGCTATCAAATCCAGCACTGTTCTATTAATTATCTTACCTAATTTATAAAATAAAGGTACAGCAGTCAACACTCCATATTATTGATCCAGGGGATGCAGCTCAGTAAAATTTAAGTAAATAATACAATCCAGGAAAAAATATTCAAAGTTTGGTATCCTGAGAAGATTTGGTCCCCTGTGGTGACTATGTACGTGTAGCTTTACTTACTTTTTGTCATCTGAAAGATCAATGTTGGTCCCAAATTTGATAGTTTTAAAAGGTCCTTTTTTCCTCCTCCCAGAGCTATAAAATAGATTAATTATAGTTATAAATTTTAACTTTTTTTTTTAAAAAAACAGCATCTTAAAATGTGACTTTCCTAGCCTGTGTGTATTTTAAACCTAAGTGATCACCATGAGCTAGGAATGCATTTTTGTGTGAAAGGCTATGAAACAATGTAACTATTTAATTTGAAGTCAATCTGTAAAAATTTGGTAATTCAATTAAAAAAAAAATTCAAAAGAGAAACCATTTTGTTACTGAAATCAGATTACTGGACTGAGCATGTGCTATTAGTTACCCTGTTCCTTAATTCTAAGGGTTTGTCTACCATACCCTGCCACTAGTTTGCACTTCACTGATTGGTGAATCTTGGGGTTCTAGTAAAAAAACAACACAGATTCTACAAGGCTACAAGTTTGTTCATGCCTGTGCTGGGGGCAATGTAAAATAGAAAATATATTCATGAGTTATGCATATATATGATTAGAAATGGAAACATTAAGAATACAAAACACACAATACATATGTATCCAGACATAAAAAAAATCAATGTAGTTCTGGAAATGTATGTGGCTGAGAAAACCCTCTTCACCAGGTTAAGGTCTGAGGCGACTACATTTCTTTCCATTGAAGATGGAGAGCTGATGTATTAATACACTTACTCTATCGCTTCTCCTTACACTGTGACCTAATTCATACATGCTTCCAGTTACTTCTATGTGGTGTAATCCCATTATGCAGGATGCATGCATGTGAATACCAGTGGAGCTGATCACATTGGTCTTGACCACATTCTCTCACCTCGTTAAATATGTGGAAAAACCACATGAAATCAACCCCACTCATTCTGGAGTATAGAGTGCTTTAAGAAGCAGCTCCTATGCTGTTGGGAGCACATGTGAAGGGGACCTACTGAATTCTATCCACTCACTTATCAGAAGATGTTGATTCACTATCTGAATGGTCCTTATGGTGAATTTTTTTCTCATTTTCCTCCTGCAAAAGTCAAACATGACATTTTTAAAAATCAAATTCTACAAATATTTGGTAAACTTAAACAGTACAGTATGGAACAGCTATTGATACCTCTATGAAAAGTGATTTTACTGGGAGATGCCTAAAGTCATTGCCTCCTCTTTTGACCACGAGAAAAGCCACTCAGCTCATGAAAGGCTTAGTTTACAGGATAATTTTAATCATCTCAATGAACAACCATAAAAATATCATCCCCTGAGCAGCACCCACATTTTCATCATCATCATCATCCTATCTGACTGGCTTGCCCCAACCACTCTGGGCAACATCCATCAAAATATAAAAACACAATAAATAAAAACACAACGGCATCAGTATATCTATAATTCCAACATTAAAAAAACTTGAGAGAGAGAGAGAATACTAAATGTAGGGCACACTCTTCTACAGTTGATTCTAATTTGCACTATTCTTTCTTGCTTCTAATTCCAGAATTCTGTTAGTTAATGGGAGAGTAAACCCAAAGCTGGCTGAAGGACTTGTGGAAGCAGCATTACGTGCCACTGCATCAATAATATGACCTGCCAGCGGGCTGGCACGCAGGCTGTTGGATGCCCTCTGGTATACCCACAGAAAGCTCTGCAGTTGTACATGTGCCACCAGCCACGTTCTGGAAGTGATTTGCAGGAGAGAAAGGGAGAGAATTTCAGGGGCATATCGAGAAGAATGTGGAGCCAAAAGATCCTAAGACTTCATTCCCCCAACAGGTCCCTTAAAAGGGCCCAGGTCTACTCTTGCCCTGGGCTAGTGTAACCCTTTTTTCTCCCAAGTGTGTCAATTGGAGTGGGAAAAGGGAGAAAAGAGAAGAAGGTCTCTGCCTCAGCCACAGTTAGCCAGTGGGGAATTGGATGTGGTGGTTGCTCCACTACAGAATCTCCACGTTTTACTATCTAACATATAAAAAACCAGAAAGCCTTTGAGACATTCCTTTTCATCTAACAGTATTACCTGTCCAAAAACTATTCGAACATGTGTTTCATTTCCCTACGTTTTCCACTTGGAAAAGTAGGGCCCCACTCATGAACCACTCACAGTTCTATTGCGCTCAATGCTTTGACACATTCTCTGATCTTTCTAGCTTACCTTTTTGCCCTCAGAATCAAAGAGGCTTAATGCTTCTGGAAGCCCCCACCCTCCAACAGCGTTGGACTTATCTGGGAGAATACAATGCTGGCTCCCTTCTCCAACCAGCAGCCGAAAATCTTCAGTGGATATCCCATTTCCCCCATCACCATTGGCAATCTAGAAAAATCCCATTTGTGTCCCTGATCAGCCCAACAAAGTACTATCAGAATCTCAGAATGTACCCACCCACCAAACCAGTCCAGCTTCCATTTCTTTTGTCACCATTTTTTTGCCTTGCTCACAGCCCCTGTTGGTTCTTTCACATTCTTCCACCATATGTAACCCCAGGCTACATTCTCTTAGTAAGTATTTTAGATTTAATATTACAATGTCTATCTTTTGTTCCTTTGTTTCTCATTTCCTACTGCAAGCAATAATCTAAACCCCCCTTCCAAATAATTTCGCACAAATAATTTCAAATTGTATCTATTTATCAAGCAGAGGTTGTTTTTCACTGTTTCTCTTATACGTGCATCAGCCCGCTGATATTACTGGGTTTGTATACCTCTTAAGCTCTCTCAAGGCAGCCCATGTTCCAAGACTGTGCTAGATATTAGTAGTTAGAAACACAGGCACACACCCCGGTATAGTTTTCATAAAGCATGAAACAACTTGGTAAACAGACTTTTCTTCCTCAATATGGTAAATGTTGTGGCAACTGCATAAAAACGAACAGAATGCAACTGCTAACTTATAGCAGATTGCAGGTTGTTCTGTACCAAATATAAAAACAGTGCAAGCAAGCATGATTTCTCCACATTTAAGAATAACATTTTCAATATATAAAAATACTGGGGGAGGTGTTGTTTTTGTTTGTTCATACTATATGCATTTTTGTGGTTTTATATTGTAAACCACCTTGTAAACTTTGGATGAAGGGTGATATAGAAATTTAACAGACAAACAAACAAACAAACAAACAAACAAATGTTTGGTTGTTTTATAAAGGTAAGGAATGTTTATTTTATAAAATGTTAATAATAACTTTTTATCATGCTTAGAATAGTTATATATATTTGTTTTATAACCTCAAAGGAGGACCTAACTGCAAACAACAAGGTATTTTAGCCACCTTGGTTATCCTGCTGTAAATGACTGTACATATTCTACTGTATCTCAAAAACCTATGCTTTTGGAGTAAAGTTAAGTGTGCCTATATGATACAGATCAGGAACAGATCTTAACTGACAAATAAATTATAATGCCCTACTTACCCTTAATGATTCCTGGAATGAAGAGGCCTGGTACTGTGCATATTTAGCAATGGTAGTTTGAGATTTACTGCTTTCACAACGCCATATTTTCTTTGTTCCAGTGGGGTCCCAGTTTTCATCCGATGGTTGTAATAGCTGTGTCCTTACTTCTACTAAGTGTTCATTATTAGCTTCTACCAATGTTTTGGTAGAGAAGAGTCCTAGATCTAGGGAACAAGCATGTACTTAAACTGAGAGCACTGCTGCTGCATGAACAGCAGAGATAAATGAGTAAGCAAGCTAAAGCTTTAGACGGTACTAGCTATGAGCACATTAATACATAATCAGTTCAATAAATATTTCTCAGCTAAATCAAAACCTGCTTAATAGTTTCAGGTTTTCATAAAACTTTCTTCAGCCAAATCTCCTTTAAAAGGATGGTAGATTTCACAAAGCAAAAAGCTACCAAAACCTGTGACAGATGTCCAGGACCCTACCCAGCAGAATCAGCAGAAGAGTCCCTCGGTGCAGCAGAACTGGCTCACCATATTTTGAAATAAGTGACATAATACACATTACCATCTAAAGGCCAGGGGAGCAGAGCACTGTAAGTCCAGAGTCTAAAATTGTGTACTGCAGTATTGGTTAGAGATCAATAAAAATTACTGAGCAGTTTGAATTTGCAGGGTTAGATAGGCAGTTGAGTTCGTAGAACATACCTTACCAGTTCCAGTTCAGTACATTTTTACTGTTTTATGCATTGGCAACTAAAAGACATGTTACCATAAACTATATGAAAACAAAAATACACAGACCAAGTGAGCTGTAAGTACTTTAGGAGCACCTCCACTTCTAAATATTTGTATTAAAGAAAAATATCTAAATATAGGGCCATGCACAATTAAATCATACATAAGTAGACCCTTAAAAATCAATGGACAAGTCAACCGATTTCCATGGCCATACTCTGCATTTGACTTAGTTCAATACAGCCCAAACAAAGTAAATCTTTCTAACTCAAACTTACCTAATTTAAGAGCTCCAGCAAGGCCACGTATTACAGTAACAGGATTGTTTGGATTTGTACAAAACTGATGTAAAGGTGGGAAGAAAGCATCACGCTTGTTTTCCAACTACAAAAGTAAAGAGAAAGTTCAGTATTAATGCAAGGAAATAGAATGCAGAGTAGTATCAGTCCCTTGTCATAATGCTTAGTAACAACTACATGCATCATGGCATGGTATTGCTACTCATTAGAAGTTATTTATAGGTTGCTAAGGATACTTCAAGAAGTATACTTAGATCAGTGCTTTTTTTCTAAAAGAATGTTTAGGGGTACTCTCATTTTGACTCAAGAAAATCAGGAAAAATAAATACAGTAAATGGACAAAAGTACAAAGACTCACAAAATGTTTAGGGATATGCGTACCCCCAGAAAAAAAGCACTGGCTAAGATGATATGCAGAAAGCAGTAGCAGTTCATCATGCAACTGTTCTGCAATGATTCAAGATGTGTGCTCTCTAGTGTGTGGTTGTTTTTTCCTAGATGCTATAGAAAAAGTACTTATTGCAGTATTTAGAAAGTTACAAGGGTATGTATGTTATAGGAATATGTTGGCAACTGAAATATTTGTCAGAGACAGAAACAAAGAAATACATAATCTGAATTCCAGAATGTAAAATGTTAAGCATACAATGACTGCATTTGAACATCCTGCTATACTATGGTTCTCTGAGACCAAAATGAGTCCAGCTTCATGAGACCTATTAGGCTCACATAATATTTTGCTTCTATTTTTGGTTTGTAATGACAAACTGTAGTTAGTTAACTGTAGTTAATGTCAAGTGTAAAGCAAGGGTGGAGAACCTGTTCCCTCCAAACGTTGTTGGACAAGTTCCATCATCCCTAAATACAAACAGTGCTTGCTGGATCAGCCAGTTGGAGTCTAAAACCATCTGGAGGACCACAGGTTCCACAACCCTAGTTTAAAGCAAGCCCACTTTGAACCATGGTTTTTGAAACTGAATGGTTTGAACTAACCATTGTAAATGTAAACCAAAGTTCTGGGTCTGGCTGTGTGGAAAGAGAGGTAGATCTGGGAATGCGCAGATGTGGGAGGAAGCTAGGCTTGTTCACAGCCTGCTAAACCATAGTTAATATCACATACAAACATAGACACTGAAAGATTTATTCCATGTTATAAACCTGCATTTCCAGGTGGTTTCCAAAATAGGTATTAAAATAGCGGCCAGACCATGAGCCTGATGAGCTCTTTTTGTTCAGCAGAATTCCTATCCCTTTACAGTATTTGCATTTAATAAGTCATTTTGCTTTATAAACCACTTTGAAAAGCTGTTTAAAATGCAGCACTGGGAGGTGGGTACAAGACAATATGCTTTGTGAAAAATGTTTTGATGCGTACTAGGCCCTTTATAAATCTAAAGGGTTTTATGGATTATAACAAGAGTATTTCTAGTAAAACATGATCAGCATATAGTCTTTTATTTTAAAAGGCAACAAAATGTTCTTACACCTGTCTAGACGATACTTACATAAATACTAGGTGTAGGTGGATTAAGCTTGTCCTTTGGCAGGGGAGGATATGGAGGTGGTGGTGGTCTTGGAGGAGGACATTTATCCAATAAAATGCTACTGTTAGATAAGCCATTTTTACCCAGATTCCTAAGAAGAAACAAAAACAGTTATACAAACACCTGATGAATGCAGAAAAATATCAACCTTTAATTACTATACATACAATTTAAGTTCAAAAGTGAACTGATTATCAAGTGTGAAAAACACACACACTCTCTATACATATATATGAGCTTTTTATATTTGAGTTTAAGATCAATTTCAATAGCAGTTATCTGAAAAATAGATTATTAACTTGAAACATTAAGTAGATTATTGTCTCCATTTTAAAGGAGCATTTGTTCACATGGGGCTGTAGCCAATGTTAGTTCTACTCAGAGTTGATGAACCCAAGTTAAGTCATGTCCATGAATTTCTTTGGTTTTTACTCTGAATAGAACTAATGTTGGATGCAACTCTTGGAAAGTTGGAAGACATCTAATTAGGTGCAGAGAGCATCAACATAAATATATTCAAAGGTATCAGTGCACTCAGAGGAGTAGGAAACAGAGCAAAGGTAGATGCGCGCATCTAGTTGCTAAAAGCAAAGAGCTAACTGGGAACTTCATTCACCTCCCCATTTCATAGCCCAGAAGGGAGGGATAGAGAAGAACAGCAGGAAAGAAGGTAGATAGCAAAGAAAACAGCTATGTGACCAGTAAATCCTTCTGACAGAATACAGGAAAGCACATGCACATGAGTACATGGGCACACATACACATTCAAAAGGGTCTGCATTCATACAAATATCAGAGTTATGCCATGGCTGGGGGTGGCAGAAAATTTGAAGTCCAAACCCAAATCTTCTCTTTAAAAACAACACACAGCAAAACTGGTACAGCTTACGAAAGATGCGGATTGTGCATTTTTGGGTTGCGGACCGCGCCAAATGTGGAAGTACCGGAACGGGTTACTTCTGGGTTTCGGCACTCGCGCATGTGCAGAATCACAAAATGTCATGCACATGCGCAGAAGCGCTGAATCACGTCATGCGCGTGCACAGACATAGTGCTTCAGGCTGCAGAATGCAAACGTGCCTCTTGCACAGATCACGTTCGCAACCAGAGGTATGACTGCATTACAATAAATCTATTAAAACTTTAAAAAAGGAGTAATTGTAGCCACTAACTATGGTCTGATCCACCATAGTAAATCTAAACTGTGGTTTAAAGGTGCTGTGGTTTACAGCTGCTGTGCTGCCAGGAGACAAGCAATGGCTTAGTTTAGTGTAATGTCTGAACCTGGTTCATGGTTTGTTTCTTTCCAAATAAACCTTGATTTTGTTCATGGCTTACCACTCATGTTTCAAAGTAAGCTAAACCACCAATTTGCTACCAGGAGCGTGACACCAGCAGGAGAGGTGGTAGAGTGAAGTGGTGCATGGAATGAACTCATGAATTTCAGCAGTGTGCTCTGGCTTGATGCACGACCACATTTTAAAGATTGTTTAGTATGACTATGGTTTAAAGTGATGTGCAAATAAGCCCTACCGTGTTTTGCAGATCTCATGAGATAAGCTTTATTCAATTTCAGAAGTTTCATAACAGTATAGAAAATGTCTAGAATGATAAATATGCTGCGGGGTCTTTTTTGACATCTCTAGAAACATTCTATTTTTATAATATTTGATGTGAGGTAGTCAAAAGATTTAATTAAACAGCTGTGACTGCATATAGCAAAGAACAGATGAAAAAGAAGTGTTTGGGGAAGGAGTAGTGGCTGGATGAAAACATCAGCATTACATTATTATTATTTACTTATACAAGCCAGGATTGAACTTTTAAGGAGATCACGATCAAAACACCCTTCCCCAACCTAGTGCCCTCAAGATATTTTAGAATACAACTATCACCAGCCCCATCCAGAATGGCCAATGGTTGGGGGTGATGAGAGCTGCAGTTCAACAACATCTGGAGGGCACAAAGCCGGAGAAGAATGGCCAAAAGGAAATCTTCCCTGCCCATATTCAATATCAAAATTCAATATGTTGCTTCTCTCCAAAGCAACCCCCAAAGCAGGGGGTCCAATTCTATGCTGACTTTATGCTAACAGGAGATCATCCTGAGAACTGTCATCATCATCACCACCACCACCATATCCCACCTTCCTCTCAAATGAGCCCAGGGAAGCAAACACCTAGTGATAAAACAATAGAAACATTTAAAACAAATCCAATACAGATACAGATTGGGAAAGATCTCAGCTTAAAAGGCAACTGAAAAGAGTACGGTCTTCAGGAGGTGCCAAAAAGAGAACAGAGATGGTGCCTGTCTAGTAATAGTAGTAGTGGTAGTAATAATAATAATAAATCAAGGGGAGGGAGTTCCAAAGGCTAGGTGCCACAACACTGAAGGCCCTAGTCTGACATGGTGTGGATCTGATAAGATCTTCATCTGTAGAGTGCAGGGGGTCAATTTGGCATATAAAGGATGAGATGATATTTCAGATATCCTAGCCCCAAGCTGAATAGCAATTTACAGTCATCCCTTGGGTTACAGATGCTTCAGGTTGTGCGATTTTGGGTTGCGCACTGCACCGAACCCGGAAGTTCCGGAACAGGTTACTTCCTGGTTTTGGCGCTCGCACATGCGCAGAACCACTAAATCGCGCTTTGCGCATGTGCTGAATCGCGACCTGCGTGTGCGCAGACGCGGCGCTGTGGGTTGCGCACGTGCCTCCCGCACAGATCACATTCACAACCCGAGCGTCTACTGTATACACCAAAAGCACCACCTTGAACTTAGTCCAGTAGATAATTGTCACCCAGTGCAATTGTTTCAACAGTGGGGTAACATGCTGGCAATGTCCTGCCCCAGCTGCAGCTTCTGCACCAAGCATCAAGAGCAGCCCCACAAAAAGTGAATTTGAGTAATACAACTCAGAGGTTACCAGTGCATGGATGACAGTGGTCAGGCAACCCTGGTTCATAAACAGCTGTAGCTGTTTTACCACCCAAAGCTGGCAGAAGGCACTAGCCACTGAGGTCACCTGAGCCTCTAGTCACGAAGATGGATCCAGAAGTACCCCAACTACAAACCTGCTTTTCAAGTGAGTACAACCCCATGCAAAGCAGGCAACTGATCAATTGTCCAAAAACAACAATTTCTTTGATTTAAATACTACAATTCAATAGATGTGTTATAAAATTTAATAATATTTATTTAATTCTGGAATCTATTGTTAGAATATATTAATTGTTAGAATATATTAATTTCTGGAGGGTTTGATATGCTAAGTGAACCAAAATGAAAATGAAAAGCTACAGAGAAAAATGGTAATTGTAATTATAATTATTCTTCTATTGGTAAGGTGTTAAGAGAACTTTGTTCAGTGCTTCCTGCGTTGGCTGTTAAGAAAAATTAACAAAATAATGTGCTGCCAAAAAAAAATAACCTCAAAATAAGTTGTCAGAAATAATATGTCTTGCAGAGAAATGTCAATGAAATCAGAATATAAAGAAGACCAACATTTAGTGTTATGAATACAATTTATTTTTTTTTGCCTAAAATATAAAGCATCTTTTATTCCTGAAGAATCTTTGAGGATTTCCCAATTCACCTGGAGCAAATAACAATTGCTTCCAAGGGAGTAGACAAGTTGCAGCTACACCAACCATTCTTCTGCCACACCGCTCTATCTTTTCTGTCTTTCCTCTTTCAGGCCATTTAAAGCTGCATACCAGACAGCAAGTGATATGGTAGAGCAGTATTGTAATAGTTGCATGCACTCTCCCCAACCCTCTCATCTTAAGGAGACAGTAGAATTGTGTGCATAACACTACACTGACGTGGGCGGGAAGAGGATGAGAAGTTTGGGATGTGTATGTCTGGCTTCTGTTTAGTTATTTTTTAAGGCTGAATTAACCACAGTATTAACCACCTTTCTTCATTCCACTTTGTCAAACAATATGTTATTTTTCTATAACTTCTAGAAATAAATCTGAAATCCGTTTAATCTTCTCGGGCCTTACAAGTATACGCAAAGGGGAAAAAATGGGGAAAACAAATTATATTCAAGGAAGATGAATAGAGATGCTTAAACAGGTTTTAACTCTATTAAATATAGTGTGAAATCCTATGTTCTGCTCCCACTCGCAAAATGACTGTCCATCCAGAGAAGGCATTGCCTAACTTAAAGGGAGGGGATGGGGGAATATTTTTCCAAACTCTGCTAACCTTTTCTGCTCCCTACACTTGTAAAATATCTGTTCTAGAAGGTTGGAGAACCCTCCAGAACAGTGTGGAACGTTGTAGGGAAGGTTGCGGGGGGGGGGGGGGGAGGAGGAATTGAAGAACACCCGTACCCTGCTGGACTTCCAGTATGGAAAGCCTCTGCTAGTTCACAACTCATTCAGTGAGCAGAATGGCAGCAAAGGATTCATTAATCAACAACATATTAATAAGCTCTGTTGTTAAATATTTACTAATATACTGCTATTAAATTAATAATGGCCAAGTTACTAATTAGCTGCTGTGGAACCATTTCAAATAGGGAGATAACATTTTAGATGATTGCAAGACTAACATTCAAATGGATTTTAAAGATTTTGGTAATTACAAGAAACAATAATAAAAGAATAAGGATGGGAAGGCTTGGAAAGTAAGGCAATACTGAGCCCAGTAGGGTTGTATCTATGCTAAGGTCCAATGTGTAGATTATATATTTGCTTACAATTCTCTTTCCATTTCCAGAAGTCACACCTTATTTTTAAGCAAAACAAAATATAAGATCTAAGTGAGATATTAACTAAGCCTCAGCAATGACTTCTATTAAGTTGCAATTCACAGTCAAGCTTTGAAAAACAAGTTCTTATGTGTCTAGGCTACTAATACATAAAACCCTTCACTCACGTGCTACTGAGGTTATAAATATTAAACATAAAGCTACAAAGCTACTAAATATAAAATGGAACACAGAGCTATGTACAAATGTTCTACACAGCTTGTCTCGTGTGCAGATGGAGTTCCTGGAAAGCAACAGTATCTTTATTTAATGCACTATTGGGGGCCTGGCAGTAAATGAAAAGGGTGTGTAACTAGTCAGAAATGAAATTTCACTTTTGCTAACAAGTTTGCTCAGCAAATTAGGAGTGCTATACTTTTACCGAGCATGATAAAAGAATGCAAGGATATTAACTGAATATTTAAAATCTAATAAAACATTTTACCAATATTTATACTAGGAATTACCTGTAAATATTTTTTCAAGTATTTAATTTTTCTCATTGATTTTAAACTTGTTGTTTGCTGCCCCGGGCTCCTTAATAATCAATGGAGGGTGAAATAATGCAGAATATATCATAAAATGCCTACAAGTGGTAGCTCATGCTTCCAACAATATACAGTTCTCGTTAATCTCATCTTAATAGAGCACAGCGTAGAAAAAATGAACAGAAATTTAATGGCAAGCATCATTCAATGGAACATCTTTCAAATAAGAATAGGTTTAAAAGGACAGATGAAAAAGCAGAATACAGGTAGCAAAGGGATTCCCAGCAATTAAGACAGATGCTGAAATTCAGTAGCTTTACAACAAATCTTTACACATAATATACACGACTATAGAATTCAGTAACATGACATTAGGAGTCTTGTTGCACCTGCTGCTCTATGATCTCTTACATTATCGGTCAGTCCCCAACGCTTTTCTTCCTTCTCCTACCCTACTTTATATTTTCTTGTCCATTCTAATGTAAACAAAGAATATTGTAGCACTTTAAAGGCTAACCAATTTATTATGGCATAAACTTTCATGAATTAAGAGTCCCGTTTATCAGATGCATTGAACATTATCCTTAGTTGACAGGAAAAGAAACTCACGGGTGCAAATTTTTAACCTCTCTCTACATCCATTAGTATTTATACCTGTCACTCAAGGATAACATTCCTTGAATATGATTAAATAGACGCTAATCCAAGAAAGCTTATGCCATAATAAATGTTAGCCTTTAATCCAACTTCAGGGTTCTGGACCCTCTCATTTCTAAGGCCCAACTGTGCTTCTGTAGTAATCTTCTTCCCTCTGTGTTACCTCAGATGGCAGGGAGAATGTAAAAAAGAGTAGGGGGGAGAGGACATTACATACATAAACACTAGGAAAAATTTGGGGGGGGGGTGCGTATCTGTTAAGAGTCACAGAAAGTCAACACTACTCCCCTGCATCTTATAGTTGCAATTATTAAGGGACAGAGTAAAAGAGGACCACACTGCACACAAAAGTTCTGAAGCACTGTGACAGCTACTAGTCACAGTGTGACTAGAGCTAGTTTAGGGTTGACCAGGAACTTATATTTACCCAAGGGAATTTCCAATTTTCCTTTGAATTGAGGCCAACTACCCTTTACTATACAACTGTTAGAAGACATCTGAAGGCAGCCCTGTATTGGCAAGCTTTTAATGTTTAACGTTTTATGACGTTGCCCTGAGTGGCTAGGGCAACCCAGTACTACTACTACTACTACTACTACTACTACTACTACTACTACTAATTCAATACCACCCTTCCTGTGAAGATCACAGGACAGTTTATAATATAAAAAACACAAAAAATGCATACCATAATAACAAACCCAAACAATACCCCCCGAAAATTCAAAATAGATGGTTTAATTGGCCAAAGGCCTGGGAGAACAGGAATGTTTTTGCCTAGCACCTAAAGATATGT
This sequence comes from Podarcis filfolensis, assembly GCF_964270895.1. Taxonomy (NCBI): domain Eukaryota; kingdom Metazoa; phylum Chordata; class Lepidosauria; order Squamata; family Lacertidae; genus Podarcis; species Podarcis filfolensis. The sequence continues at coordinate 48,274,598 of NC_139607.1, read as the reverse complement.
AATGAAGGTGTCAGGCAAGCCTCCCTGGGGAGAGCAATCAATAAGCAGGGAGCCACTACAAAAAAAGCCCATTCTTGTGTTGCCACCCTCCAGATCTCTCGCAGCGGAGGCACACAAAGAAGGGCCTCAGAGGATGATCTCCCCATATGGGGAGAGGCAGTCCTTGAGGCACTGCAGTCCTGAGCCATTTAAGGCTTTATAGGTCAAAACAAACACTTTGAATTGAGCCTGGAAACTAACTAGCAGCCAGTGCAGTTGGTCCAGGATCAGTGTTACATGCTCAAACTGTCTTGTCCCAGTGAGCAACCTGATTGCCGAATTCTGCACCAGCTGAGGATTCCAAACTATCTTCAGAGGCAGTCCCAGGTATAATGCATTGCAATAATCTAACCTGAAGGTTAAGGTAAAGGTAAAGGGACCCCTGACCGTTAGGTCTAGTCGTGGACGACTCTGGGGTTGCAGCGTTCATCTCGCTTTACTGGCTGAGGGAGCCAGCATACAGCTTCTGGGTCATGTGGCCAGCATGACTATGCTGCTTCTGGCGAACCAGAGCAGCGCATGGAAATGCTGTTTACCTCCCGCCGGAGCAGTACCTATTTATCTACTTGCACTTTGACATGCTTTCAAACTGCTACCAGCACAGAAAACAGAAGTTAGACTATCCTTGTCCAGATAGGGGCACAGCTCAGCCACCACCAAAGCTGATGAAAGGTGCTGCATGCCACTGAGGTCACCTGAGCCTGTAGTGACAACAATGGATCCAGAAGGACCCCCAAGCTGTGTACAAACTCCTTCAGAGGGACTGTAACCCCATAAAGAGCAGGCAACATCCAATCCATCTGGTCTAGGGAACCACACTCTTAGTCAGGATTAACTTCGGTTTGTTGGCTCATCCACTGCCTCATATGCAGATGTAAAGGAAGAGCATAGCTGGATGCCATCAGCACATTGCTGACAACGTACTACGAAACACTGGATTACCCCACTCAGAGGTTTCATGCAGATGTTAAACAACACAGGGAATAAAATTGAACCCTGAGGAACCCCAAATTGTAGGCTCCATGGGGTCAAATAACACTCTCCAAACATCACCCTCTGGTCATATATATCCATCACCCCTAATTTGGACAGCCATTCCAGAAAGGGACCATTGTCAATGGTATCGAAATCTGCTGAGAGGTAGAGGAGAATTAACAGGGACACGTTTCCCCTGTCTTTCTCCCAACAGAGGTTATCATACAGGGCAACCAAAGCAGTTTCTATGCCAAAAATTGGATATTTGTTTATGCAATTCAATATGCCAGGCAGCAGTATGTCATACATAATTTGTAGCTGTTGTTCCAGGAAAACCAAACTAGAGATTCTCTAGAATAAAGAAACTAATTCCATGGCCCTTTGTTTCCTGGCCTTAATCTCTGTAATAGAAATCCTAGGAGTTTCTAAAGTCTGACAAATAAACATTTAAGTTCACTAATAGGTCATAAATGCATATTTTCAGTATATACATTTCAAGCTAGTTATTGTTCCATATACCAACATAAATTTCATTTAATTCTCTCCCCCCCAACCAAGTTATAGATGAAGCTAACTTTATTCTAAACAACTTCGAAACAAGTCATTCTCAAATAAGATCTACAGTAGGTAAAAAATAATTTATAGTTACAGCTGAATACTTCAGATTCCTTTAAACAGCAACTTCAACCATTTTTTTAAAAAATCACTTGGAACATAAAATTATAGATTTTCTTTTAGAGGAGTTTGATCACTTACCTGCATGCTTTTAGAACCTCTGCAGAACTGGGATATATAGATACCGACATTGATGGTATGATCTGGGGATTAGTCTTGTGAACAATAAGAGGAGGGTTGGTTTTTATGGGGCTCTGGGAGTCCTCCAACGCCTCTCCGTTAACTGCATGTCCACTATGAGGGCTGTTAAGGCTGGTAACACTGTTTGTGGTAGTCTGTTCAGTAGATTTTGGAGAAGGTGTTGCTGTGGAAATGGCTGAAGATGGTGAGGAGGCAACAGAATTCTCAGTCTTTGTATGAACAGGTGGATGAATGTTATTGATTTTGTCACAGGTTCCAGTACCCACATTGTTATTGGCTTTTCCCATCAACAAGGCAGAGAGCTGAGGATTGTCTGAACTAAGTAAACCTGGTGACTTAGAATCTCCATGGCTAGGGCTAGAAACAGCATCTGCCGTCACCTGATGGACATGATTAGGAAGTCCTTCTACACTGGCAGTGCTGTTAGGTGTCTCTCCAGAATGCCTGTTTGTGTCAGGCACTGCTGATGTGTTTCCTGAAGGCTTGCTCTCTTTGGTTAAGGTAATGCCTTGTTGTCCACCTGAGGTAGCAGTGTGAGAGGGGAGGTGATTGAGAGCAGCCCCCTGTGTTACTGAATTGCTAGGCATGGTAGGATGTCCATTCTGATTTTGAATACCAGTGCCAGCTGCCTGGAGATGCTGGGAAGGCCCAGTGGAAGAAAGAGGTCGTTCACTATTAGGACCTGCCAAATGTGAACTCTGACCTTTGTGAAGCCCCTAAAGAAAAGAAAAATAGTTTAGTATTTAAATATCTCTATCTCTATCTATAATAACAAGCTTGAACATCCCTGGCTGTATGTAAGTTAAATACTTGCACAGAAACACTGCATGACAGAAATAAAATGTAATTTGCACATTTTTCATTAGTTTTAAACACACATTTTCAAGTAAATGGAAACATGTTGTGTGCTCACAAAAGCAATCTTGAAATTAAAATGTCAGTGGGAAGAAGCTGCCTTCACATCCCCAACCTCTTGCAAAGGGAGCTGAGACAGCACTACAGAACTAACTGTTGAACATGAAGCTCATTTTGAGAAGAGATAAGGACAGACAGCCACGTGCAAAGATCCCAGAACACTACATGGCATTAACTATTAACTAGCTGAATGTACACTAGAAACTCAACTGTTTGCCTTGAGGGCAATTCTTATGTGCCATAGGCCATAGAGCAAGTGGCTATTTGCAAAATACATTAAATGATTAACAACACATAGCAAAGCAAATGCCTTTTAAGTCCCATCTATAAAACAAGTGGATTGCAAATATTGTAATGTCTTATCTCCCTCTTAGTTAGTAAAACCTAAGAGCTTCAAAACTATGGATATTATAACCACCAGGCCTTAGAAAGACATTTTTGCCCCTTAGACTCAAGATCTGACATAATTTTACAACTTTACTTAAACAAGAATAATTGAGAGAACAACCCATGTGCCCTGAAATCTCTATATGGCCTAAAAACACCCTAGAAAATAACCTTTTCCAGTCAGCTTTGAAAAAGCATTTAATTGTCAGAAATTTATAAATCTGAGGCAGCCTAGCAATGAAGACAATATCTGGATTCATCACAGTCCCTGTGAACTGGGGCTATATGCACATGTAAACAGCTTTGCTATCAAGAAATTAACATTAAGGCAATAATACACCCAACTAAGGAGTCCCAAAATGGAGAGATGCACCCGTAAAAAAAGCTGCATGGTTCTTTTATGACACTGAAGCAGTGTATTACCATCCAGGTGTTTTTGACTATAACTTTTCTTCAGTTACAAGCAGTGTGGCCTGTCGCTTGATAAGCATTCTAGCTTTTCTAATGTACAAATAACTGTTTAATTATTTATTAAAATTTGTCTATTTAATTAGTAAAAGTTTGTTAATTATTACAAACTTTTGTAAATCAAGATATTTTCATATTCAAACTTCCTCCCCTGATCTGTATCCTCTTCTCTCAAGCCCCCTCCACCTACCGAAATTATCTCCAAGCGATGCATTTCCCCCTTCCATTTCTTTCCCTTTTTTTGCCAAATAAATTTTTATTAGTTTCCCAATATTTCCACAATAATAGCCCAATTATAACAGTATCAATTAATTCCCAATTAATACAATTATTCAAAACCAATTAATTCACTTTAGTTAATGGCTCCCCACATGGTTAAAGTTTAGCCCTTCCATTTCCTACTGCTTTTTGGAAATGAGTCACTACCCCCCACCCTCACTGCTCTGTATTTGAGAGCCACTGAAGCAGGGATGGCAAAGCCTTTTGGCTTCAAGAGCTGTATGCAGAGTAGGCAGTGGGTTATTCTTTAAGAGTTCTAAATTAAAAGAGTTTGTCTGCTTCTACTGTCATTCAGATGCAAGAGTTTGAACTGTTAAACTGCTGCAGGTAATATTCTTCCATATCATCTTAGCAAGGACTGCCTGGCATTGCCCAGGAATTCAAAGAAACTCCAACCCCACCCCACAAAAAAATGTGATTTTTAAATGGATAATGTAATTTGCAGTTTGGGGCTATGCCACAGTCACTGACACATAGCTCACTGCATCGAACAGCATACAAACACAGGCAAAACCGCCACCTTGGGAAACTTTGGAACCAACATGCAAAACTGGGTGGTCACATTTCAGTCTGCCCTCTTGTTTCAAAATGGCATCAGACGTCCAAATATAAACAAGGACCACTGCCTCCACCTCAGGAACCATCATGCCGAGTTGAGCGACAATATCCCAGGATGCATCAAATTTGGCACACTTGCAACCTTTCACACCAAATACCTCAACAGCCCTTAAAATATTTGGAGGCATCCACATCAGCATACTTTGGACCCATCACACCCCAAACTGGCTGAAGTGACAGCCAACTCACATTTCAAAACCAATCTTGTTTCAAAATGGTTCTAAGCATCAAAATATAGACAAAGTCCACCACCTCAGGAACTCTCATGCCAAGCTGGGTGACAGTATCTTCAGAGGCATCCAAATTGGTGCAGGCTGGAACTGTCATTCCAAATTGGGTTACAATATCTTCAAAGATGTCTACGTGAGTACAACCTGGGTCCATCATGTGATGGTATCGTTGGAGGCATTAAAATTGGTGCAGTTTGGACCTGTCACACCAAATATTGGGTGAAGTCATACTTCAGGCCACCAGCTTGATTCAAAATGGTTCCCAGCATCCCAGTGTCAACAAAAACTGCTGCTCCCAGCTCAGGAACCCTTGTGCAGAGTTTGGCGATGATATCTTCAAAGACGTCCAAATGTAAGAAGAACAAATGGATAAACCACTTTACAAAATATAGAATCAATTGTATGTATGATATTTTGCAGTGGGTTTTTAAAGCCTAATTGCTGAGGGTGTAGGTGTTGATCTTGTTGATCTTCATTTAGCAGCTCTTCAGAGTTTATGCCAAACAGCCTCAAACTGAGTCTATCGTAAGAAACACTAAATTTGGCAGAAACTATTTGACCTTGACCTAAAATCACATAAAAATCAGGAACAAACGGACTTTGAGAGACGGAGACTAAACACCACCTTTAGTTCAATTCAAAGCTCTATTGCCTTTGTTACATTATTCTATGACTCCTGGTGTTGACTTCTTTGCTATCCCACAGTGTCTAGCCTCTTGGAGAACTGTCAAATTTAAGAGGCGAAGACTCCATGTAATGTAATAGAAAGGCAACCAAGGTGGCTTAAAAATCAAACTTAAAATCAAACATGCTGGATTTTGTAACGCACCCAGTAAAAGCAGTTAATCACATTCATGTAAGGAATAATGGTAATCAGGCAAAAGCAGGGCGGGAACAGTGCTACACAAGAAAGCTGCCTTCCGCCACGTCGAAGTCTAGCCTGCAAAACCACAGCAGGAAGTGATCTCCATTTTCAGTGGGGTTTGTCTTAATTGCCTTTAAACATTCCACACATACACACACACCAATTGCATCCATTTCTACTCCAGGTGAGAAGCAACAGTGAAAATGAAAAATTGCACTCTTGAGGGTATTGCTGCTGTGCTTCTTGCTTCCAGAGAACAAGTAGAATGGACCATGAAAGCTGGACTGGGATTTGTGCTGTACTCTGGGAGAAGGGCTAGTTAAAGGATGAATGTTCCATATCTTCCATGGGTCACGTCTGGCTGAGAGATTTCAAAAGAGCACCAACTCTTTATTTCAGCTGTGTTGTTTCATGTGCCTGCTTCCACCCATGTCACACATGACTGTCACAGATAAGTCTTTTGGTCAGTTTTCCTTCCTGGGGGTGCTGCTTCAGTGTAATTCTTTCTCCGCAGCTTCTGGTTCTTCCTTTTTCTACTCTGGCCTCAAGAGGAAATTCAAAACCTCAGGGACAGTTGGATCCTTCCAGAGTCACTAGTAGTCTGTGGGAGGCTCTCATTGAAGAGGGGTGAGAGCTCTCATGGTATGGTTTATTCTGAATGTGTGATATGAACCCAGTGCTGAACTTGGGTGCCAATTAAATATGAAGATCATCCTTGAGATTAAATTAATTTGTTTAATGAGAACACCTAAGAGATAGGCAATGTTAATTTCAGAGGAAACTCTCAAGGTGTTCCAAAGTATTTCTAGATTTTTGTCCTGGTCACTTAAAAAAAAACCATGGCTCCAAACTACAAAGATATCAACAATAGTATACCTATGTTATGTAGCTGAGCAGTGTTGAATACTGAAACAATTTTTTAACCATTTACTCTTTGCACAACTTTTTATAGCGCTTAGAATTTAATTGTTGTGCTAGTACCAGAAAAGCAGACATGCATGGCCAGTAAGTAACCTCGTGATTAACCGCTACTCTAGTGATGAATTCAACACTACATTAAAGCCAAACATTTTAAAAAGCAAGAAACAAAGACAGCTGATAAAGATTAATTGTGAAACTAAAAACATATGACTATCCAGTACAAGTTATTACATGGCTAGGAAATACTGAAGCCTGGCTTTCCGATTTCAGAAAAACAACAGTGATAGTGCCAAGTATTTAACTAAGTACTTATGCTTTGTATTAATTGCTGCTTTTGTTTTTTTTAGAATTAGCCTGCAATATTATTTCATGATTTTCCTGACAAAAATATTTATTACCAGTTCCTTATTGCCTTGGAAAACAAATCAGGATTAAAACAGATGCTATTTTACCAAAGCAATTAGTAGACCATATTATTTTTAAAACTTGCGATTTTATACATCAAGCATCTGCACAAAAATGAAACGACAATGAAACTTTTATAAAATAATTACACTCAATTCCATTCCATTCCCTTAATATATATAAAGAAATAGCTTTCCATTATAATGTGCAGGTTCAAATGTTTTCTGATCTTTCTGACCACAGAATGTGATAAAAACCCTGCAAAAAATATATTCCTGTACTAACATTCTGCTATACAACATAAAAAATATAGCGCGTACCTGAGTGGAGTTAGATAGTTGTTTTTTCCACGGCTCCTCTGCGCTGCTGGTCAGGTTTGTGCGGTTATGAGGTAGAGAGAGTGCGTTTCGCTGCAGGTAAGGCACGTTTCCATTACTTCCACTTCCTGTTATGTGATTATTGCCTATCAAAATAGTGTCTGTACTACCCAGCGTTCTTGCTGTGCTGCAGGGAACTGAGCCTGCTGGAAAGGGTCCATTTGCCATAGGCTGCCCAGGGCAGGTTGGACGGATTCCATGCTGCGTGATGTTAGGCACTCTGGTTAGAGCAACCTGAGGCTGCTGACCAGAGACAGAGTTTGTAGGCAAAGACGAGTCAGCTGTTGGCCCATTAGCAATTCCAGTAGATCGTACCTGTGCAACTCCCGTCTGCCTCATCTAATAAAAAGCAAGTAAAATATAAACAATGTTAGCAGAATAACTTACAGAATCATGTATTTCATGAGGGGTTTTTTTGTTTGTTTTTTGTTAAATAGATATGACACACTGAAACTATGATACTCTAGTAAATGCTCTTAGCGGATGTAAGATTTTCTTCTGATTCCTGTGAATCTGCCACAAATGGCGCGTCATACATTACAAGCAGATAGAGTGACTTATTAATAATGCCATGTTTCTGTTTTTCCCCTCTAAAATAGCACATACATTAAGGGTTAAAAGGTCAGAAGATCATTTGTGAGTCTTTTGTAAGCAAAAGCTGCAATTTGCTAATATGTGTGCTGTTCATAAGTCATCTATGCACTTGTAACACAAGAAACAAGGAAACCTTGCTTAAGCTACATCACACACACATACGCACACATGTACTCAGGTGCAAAACAATCTTATATTCATAAGTATTTGTGAACATTTGATGCTTCTTTTTCCAAGGCACGGGGGGGTGGGGGGTGGGGGGTGGGCATCATTCCTGTCAAGTAGTATAGAAAAGCAGTCAACATGCAGAGTTGGCATTAAAACTAGAAACACAAAATACATAATAAAAACCAATTCACATGTCTAAAACAATTAAAAACATGATCAATAATTATTGCTTATTTTTGCTAGATTTTTATTAACAGTGCCATCAGTCAGCACAAATAACTAAAATCAGTTTTGCCCAAAAGCTTTCTGAAAAAGCCCAGCATCAGGACCTGGCAGACCTCTCAGAAGAGGGCATTCCACAAAACTGGCAGCCTCGCCAAGAAAGATCTGCTCCTGGTAGACATCAATGAAACTTCGTTCAGCACTGGCAGCTGGAGCAACGTCCCCAACGCCAGAGTATATGATGGGGCACATATGAAATAAGATGGCCCTTAAAGATACCAGGTGACAATAATTTAGGGCTTTAAATGTCAAACCCGGCTCTAAATATTGAGCCCAGAAACATATGGATCTCACCCATACTCTACAAGTGGAGAAAAGGGGGAGAGAAGTGATAGCATGTAATAAAGGGGCATAATAATGTATGCTGCCTTACTGGTCCTTTCCCTTCCAACAGAGGGAGTCCGGAGAAGTCTGAGGCAGTACATACATCATCATGTAATAAATATGATTTCAGAGAACAGTTCCTCAAAATGATTGTTCCAGTCTGCTGGTAGGAGCTGCAAATGAAATAGTTCTCCTCTCTCATCATTTCCACTTAGATACCATATTGTATCATATGGTGAAGGAAGTCCCTGACCTCCAATCCAAGAAAAATTGAAGATTTCTTTGTTTTTATAAAATTATCGATCAGATCTAAGGACTGAGTTCACACATTACGTTAGTCATATGGGTTAAATTTCATTGTCTGAATGCATGCTACTATATCAATCATTGTGTGATGAGTTATTGCAGGGCACTAACTAATTGCCATATTCATCTTAGCTGGGAAGCAAGATGTTTAACACTAGTTAGAAACCTTCTAACTATCCCTTAGTGGCTAGCATGTCTTCAACATACACATTTTAGTAAAAAGAATGTCAAAAGTTCTCATTGAATTCACAGAGTTCTTGAGGCATGACTATGGGTTGCATCCAACACTTGCCTATGCGCATGTCAACATACAGACTTCCACTAATGCAAGGGACCACCTTTTCTTCTCCCCTGCAGCCTCCAACACATACTCCAGTGTTGGAGAAATCCCCTGAAACAGATCTGGGGGGTGCAGAGGGCTGCAGGGGAAAATAAAGGAAGGGAAAATTCTTGTTGTGCAAGGAGAAGTCGGCTCCTTCACGACTGGATTCCACCCTATGACTTCTTCAGTTGTTGGCAATTGTTTGGAAAAGAAAAAAGATAATTAAGACAGGATATGTACAAAACAGAAACAAATGTTTTTTGTTGGCACCTGCTGGTGTTGCTGCATCATGACACACTGACTCTCCAGCTGTTCCAGCAGAAGTTTCTGTGCTGGATTTAAATTATTTCTATTTGCACGCAGCTGGTCCAAGTGCTAGAAAATAAATTTTAAAAAATTACTTAGGCCCCCTGCATAAGTTTAGATTTGTTTATAACAATTCACGTGACAAAAATCTTCTGACACTATCTGTTTCATCATTATATGCACCCCATTCAGTCCATCAATTCCTTTCCTTGAAACAAGTTGTACTAAAAATAAACAGATACACAACCTACTCAAATTAAGTAAACCATAGATAAGAAATCAATGACTACAATTCCCATCATCTCTGACCAATAAATTCTTATCATACAAGCAGACAGTGAAGCCTGGAAAATTCATGCTATTTTGTAGGCAACAGCACATCAGTTGCGTAAGCACAGTGACAACTGTTGAGGGCACTTATTTATTTCCTAAATTTATTCAGCAATTCTCTCTAAAATTTCCCTTCCTTTGGGAGAGAAACAATTTTGTTGTTGGGGAAGGGAAGCAATAGCTACAATCCAGCCCTCAATGAGACAAAGGCTGCCCTAGGCTCTGACTCAGAATAAGGAAGAGAAATGCATGAAGTTGCAGAATAAGGAAGAGAAATGCATGAAAGCCAAAACACAGTATATAACTATTATTGTCCTGCAACACATTCAACTATATTTTACCATGATAAAACTGTAAAATAAAGCAATTTTTAACAAAAGGTTCTACAAAGTGTTTAATAGTTATACCAAGGATAGGTAACACAGTGAATTCCATATGTTGTTGGACTTCATCCCCCATCAACCCTGACCATTGCCCATGATGCCTGGGTCGGATGGGAATTGTTCAACAACATCCAGAGTAGGGATTGCCAACTTGACACCCTTGAAGGCTTCCTTGGGGCCCCTGGGCATGTGATCCTCATGTACTGTTATAGATTTGGGAGGGGGGTGAATAAGCAGGCATTTTCTTTTCCCATTATAGGGCTTTTCTGAATGGGGTGGTGATGGTTGCTCAGGTATACACTGTGTGTGTGATTGAGAGAGATGCACTGCAGCAGAGACAGAGAGCAGGAGATGTATTTGTGGTTATGTATAAGTGAAGTGCGTGTTTATGAATGAGAAAGATGCTGGTTTCATCTATCATCTGTAGGTGTGAGTGTATGCAAGAAAGAATGAGTGTGGTGTGGCTACCTTGTAAATTCTTCTTTATACTGGGGGGCGTTCCTTATTCTAAGACAGCAACAGCATCATTTTGTATGCGCGTACATCATTATTGTGCGTTTGCCACAATCAAGACATAGCTTTCCACAGGAAGATAGTGGGGATTGGGAAGCAGTAATAACTGCACTCTCTAAAATTTTGTAACTGGTGCTTTTTCAAAATTCAAAATGTGCCTTCTGGTCCAAAAAGGCTGCCAACCTCTGATCTAGAGAGCACCATGTGCTGCTCATGATTTATACAGTGCTTTAGGGTGCTCAGTGAAAGATAAAAATAGGAAAAGTCATTTATATAAAACTGCAAATATTTTAGATAAAAATTAGGAATTAAAAGGAAATAATGAAAGCTTGGAGGTATGTCAGAAGATGAGAAAAATATGATCAACTTGTGCTGCATGGACATATGTACTTTATGAAAAAATTACAAAAGGCTTTCTGTAGATTTACCTGTAATTTCTGTGGTGTCAAGCACCAAGAATGTACTTGTTGTTGTACTGGAGGATGTGACATTGTATGGCCACTGCTCCAAGCTTCTAAAGTGTTCTAAGGAAAACATTAACATTAAAAATGTGAATATAATGGTGAAAGAATTTATCAAAACTGTCCAGTACAAGTTAAGAATATTTCCTTTAAAAATATTGCTATATATAATTCAGTATTGGTTAATATAATCATCATGGAATAAAAAGTAAAAGATAATCAACTGTGATGAAGAATTAAATAAAACCAAATGGTGGACTTAGAAGTTTATCAAAATTCATCTTAGTTCTTACAATATTATTAATGTGATGATTAAGCATTCTAAATATAAGCAAAGGTGGTAGACAAAATGGCATGATTCTCCCCCCTAACTTTTAGTAAGCTATTGTTATAGCTACTGCAATGTTCAACTACTCCTAGTGCAATGTCATCATTGTGAACATTGCTATTCTGATTTTCATTTAAAAGAGTTATCTGAACAACAGACTCATACTTCTGGATGCCAGATTCTTGTAACTGAGTGGGGCTTTTTATGAGAATATATACCTTTGTTGGACTAGATGTTCTTTTCCTCTTGGCTGGACTGGACAGGTCATCTACATGGCTAGAAGGAATCATGTGTAGTGGCAATTGCTGTGAAATAGGTGTTTGACTGAGGCCTAGTACAGGTTCAGTATTTTGATGAGGTTTACAAGCCTAGGAATCAAAGGAGGAAGAAAAAAATATGGTTCTATACATTTTTAAATGTTCCTTAAGCTACATATCTTTTACCAGCTGCACATTTTAATAAGGGCTGTGTGACTATGCTGATCTCATTTATTGAAAACCAATTTCCATAGCATCAAAGGAGCAATGTGTACCTTTCATGGGGGTGTTTTTAAAACAAAAGTCTGCCGCAATTTCTATGTGGGATGAAATCTTTCTGATAATCATGAAAATCCACAAAGGTTCTAAATTGGTTCCCCCATATTTCCTCCAAATCACAGGGAGTCTATTCTTAATCTCCCTTTGCTAATTAGTCTTGTTACCACTGAAAACTAGCCCTGTGCTACAGCAAAATACGCTTGACTACTACAGATTGATTGAAAAGAACCCTTAAAAAGCTGGGCACCTGCAGAACATAACCCAACTTCTCACCTGCTGTGCTGTGTTCATGGCACCCTGCCTGGAGGTAAGCTCTGCGGGGATTGGTAGGCTCCATGCCTCCTCAATACTAGGAAGTAATTTAGTTTTATTCTGTAGACTACCTTGTGGTAGGTTACACAACTGAGCCTAGGAAAAATTATGTAAAAAGTAAATTTAACACACGCCTAATTTAGTAAGATCAAGTCCATGAAATCTTCCTAAATTCTGTATTCTACTGTGTCTTAGAAAGAATACATTTTAGTTCTGGGGTTTCAGAGAAGTGCTAAGGATAAAGAGGGTAACCAGAATATAAACCTTTGTGAGAATCAGAACAAAGTTGAGCTCTGATTTCAGAGGTCTCATTAGCGCTTTGGTTCTGAAACTGCAAACAAGAGCAAAGGATAGTGTGTGTATTCTCACTAAATGCTATGATAACTTAAAATGTAGACAACACAAAATATGCATAAATTATATCAAGGTAGAAAAAAATACTTAAGAGAGGCCCACTTAAAATGAGAAATTAAATGAAACTGCAAGCTATGATATGTTTAGAATGTATATGGAAACAGATCACACAATTCACAAAACAATCACGTATTATATTGTGTCCTTAGTTTTTTTCATTCCTTCTCCCTACCCAGGTCAGTTAAATGTGTCCCTCTTCTTAGACCCAAATTTTTACCTGTAAATACTTTATCCGTGCTGCAAGTGCAGAGGTATTACTACAATTTTTGCTTCTGGTTGCATTTAAGTAGCATTTAATGGCATCCTGAGACTGGTTGCAGGACTCATAGAGGGTGCCAAGGTCCATCCAGGCTGCAGCATGACCGTGGTCCAGCTGTACAGCACAGATATAGGCCTGTAATGCATCCATAGGCTGATTCTGCTGCTGGTACAGCACACTGAAGAGAAAGATGAATACAATTATCAATTTTAGAATACAACTATCAATTTTAGATGACAAATATCACACCCAGCCCTTCGGTGTGTCTCAGTATACTAACCAAGCTCTTCTAGATAATAATAAATAAAAGACAAGTGCATGTTTCACATTTGGAAAATCCAGTAATACAGCTTTATAAATTGTATGATTTTTGGAAAATCCAGAAATTGTTCTGGAACCATCTTCCTGAACACAATAGCTGCAAAACCTTAATTTGCTACAATGGAATGGGTGGAAGCCACTCCAAAAAACTTATTTTAAACTGTGAATTATACAACTGTAATCCTTAGTCAATTACATCTAAAAATAAGTTTTAGTGCTAGCTTTTAAGAGTACATACTACACATTATATCTAGCAATAAGGAAAAATTAATAACTTTGTATTACTGTTATAATATCACTGGGGGCTTAAAGTTGTACTGCTCAAACACATGACTTTATTATGAGAGGGGAATGTAGTTACTTACCCTATAGAACACCATGTGTCTGCACTTGCTTCTGATTTATCAATAGACTGCCTATAAGATATAAAGGCATCCTGAACTTTCCCAATACTTGAATAGCACCTGCGGGGAAAGAAAATGTGTATTTATCAATCTACATATCTGAGAACAATTTGGCAAAAGTTTGCCTTTAATATCAGTGGTTAACCTACATATTGCAAAAGCCTGCTGTCTCAATACGTATACATTATACTTAATATATTTAAACGAACTCCATTGGAATGTTCCATCTACTAAAGAACATTGTGAAAATGAAAGTAGCAAACTATCAATTTCAGGACAACCGAAACTGGGTCACTTCATGAAATACAAAAAGATTATCTTATTTATTTGTTCTCTAAATAGAAATTTAGTAAGTAAGCAAGTAAATAAATAAAGTGGGGTATTTTTTTGTTACTATGTTATATGCTGTGTTTATGTATTTTTCATATTGTAAACTGTCCTGTGATCCTTGGATAAATAATAAAATAAAATAATAAATAAACTACGTTTACAGTTTCATCTGTGATATGCTATAGTCTGAAAACATACATGGATTTTGATATATGGGTCCCTGTCTTCAAATAAACAGCCTATTAGAACAGAGTAATTTTTAATATTAAATAAAAGGAAGTGACATGAAAATGCCAGGGATTGATAAATTCTAGAATAATATTTACTAAAGTAGAATAGACTTTGCCATAATAGTTTATTTTTATCTAACAGTGTTCTTTCCAATGTAAGCACCCATGTTTTTTCAACAATAGTGCCTATACAAAATTAGCCATTCTGATTTATTTTTTCAGTTGCTGAGATAGTGTAAAAATACCATCTTCAAATATCAGGCAAGGTAAAGAACCCCTGGACGGTTAAGCATGTATGCTGGTATGCTTTCGAACTGCTAGACTGGCAGGAGCTGGAACAGAGCAATGGGAGCTCACCCTGTTGCGCAGACTCAAACTGCCAACCTTCTGATCAGCAAGCCAAAGAGGCTCAGTGGTTTAGACCACAGCACCACCCGCTCCCTTCTTCAAGTATTAACAGCATACAACACAGGAAGAAGCAGGCATTATACAACACAGGAAGATGTGGTGAGGATAGAACAGGTCTGTCAAACCAACACAGCTCACTAACTACACGCTGTGGCCTCAGCCCAGTATATCTGAAGGAGCATCTCCACCCCCATCGTTCAACCCGGAGACTGAGGTCCAGCTCTGAGGGCCTTCTGGCGGTTCCCTCACTGCAAGAAGCGAAGTTACAGGGAACCAGGCAGAGGGCCTTCTCAGTAGTGGCACCCGCCCTGTGGAACACCCTCCCATCAGATGTCAAGGAAATAAACAACAGTCTGAGTTTTAGAAGACATCTGAAGTTTAGGGAAGTTTTTAATGTTTGATGTTTTATTGTATTTTTAATATTTTGTTGGAAGCCGCTCAGCGGCTGGGGAAACCCAGTCAGATGGGCAGGGTATAAGTGATGATGATGATGATGATGATGATGATGGTGGTGATGCAAGGTGCTTTGACATCCCCTTTGTTTTCTGCATTCTCAAGCAGGGAGCAAAAACAGTCTTATCAAGCTGGGAATTGTGTTACCTAGCGTTAATGTTGAGCTATGTATGGCTTGGTATCTTTACAGTTGTAAAGGACTGGGTTAGAACATAAAGAGGATACTAACAACATCACTTTGGGTAGATTACAAAGAACACAAACGTCTTATCGCCAAATAATGATCTAAATAATGGTTTTGCTTAAGTTATTTTGCTATACTTATAATGAACAATGTCATACATGCTACAAAGGCTAAATTATCCCAGCAATGACACATTTCCCCCCAAAATAATTAACCTCAGATAAAGTACTAGCTCTGTGGTATTCATACTAAGATTAAATCAGACATTTGTTCTTTCAGTGTATGCATGTGTTAATATCGCAGACTTTCAAAATGTATTTAAATGGTATACCACCCATTTTTACCTTCCAAGGAAATACCAGGACTGCCCAGAATTGGGATCTGCCTCTAGAGACTTCTGGAGACACTGAATAGCATAGTTTTCCTTGGTGGCTTTATCTCCTAACTGATCCACTGTGTGATGCATCCACCCTAAAAAAAGAATATATACATATACATGGCTATTTGTATTTCAGTAGGGATGTTATTGCTACTCACTGGCCTGACATCAACTCATGTTGTCCAAACAAGAAGTTGTGGTTAATTTTTTAATTAATTTTAAACAATTTATACTACTTAATTACAATCATCTCCAAGAGGAGACTCAATACAATGAAATTAAAAATTATTTATGGCTATAAAATCAGAATTCAATTAAAAGCCTGCAGGAAGAAAGCAAAGTATTCAGTAGGCACCAGATATTCATTCAGCAGGAAGGGAGCCTCTCTAACCTTAACTGTTAACTATAGTTTGAAACAAGCCACTGTTTTGAACAAATCAGTCACATTAATATTAACCCTAGTTTGTTGGTTCGGATGACACAAGTTGTGGTTCAGCAAAGAAGCAAAATCTTCCAAACTATTCCAAGCAGCTGTACCAGAGAAGAAGGTGAGGGGGAACATCAAAGCTTAAGGCTCAGTGTGGCTCACTTTAGTCGTGCTAAGCTATGGTTTAGCACAAGGATTGGAAACCTGCAACCTTCCAGATGTTGTTGCATTCCAACTCCCACCAGTCCCAGACACAATACCCAGTGGTCAGGGATGATGGGAACTATAGTTCAAAAACATCTGGAAGGCTGCAGGTTCCCCAATTTTGGTTGAACATGACTTGCTAATGCAGTCATTGAGTGCCTACTGCATGGTTTTTAGAATTTATAAATCACATAGAATAACTTTTGTAAGCAGAGCAAACAAAAAACCCCACAGGTGCACAACCTATTCTTGAAGTTAAGCCGCTATACACATCTAGTCAGGAGAGAAAAAAACATGTACTTGCTTATAGCTCAACACACAATATTGTAAAAGAACACTCTTGTAAAGACCTATATTGAATCAACCAAGCCAAAAGTTCAGCCCTATAATCTGCCTCTTAACCATGGTTACGAACTTAAAATTTGAGTATTAGGAACACTAGGAATATTAGGCTTCAATGGCTGGTGGCTCCTCCTCCTGATGCCACTACTGGTGGGAAGCTGCTTTGACTCTCCTTCCCCTTTGAGGCCAGAGGAGGAGGAGGAGCCAGCCACTGGAACCAGGACACACTTGGCTTCTGTACTTTCTGAATCCCCCATACCAAAAATGTTTGGGGGCCCAAAAGGGCTCAGGCCCCAGGAGTTGGCACCCCTGTGGCTAGCATTGAAAAGCAGTACAGCTAGAATTTTTAAGTAAGCAATTATATATTTCCAAACAGAATTTGCTACTGTCCAGTTCTACCTCCTACTTAGTGAAATCCTTGAAGTCAAAGTATAACCTCTGCTGAGTGTAGCAGCTTTTCATATAATGGTCAGGTACAATATTCCCATAGAAGAGATAACAAACTGGGCAAACTGAAGCACTTTTGGCCTTTGTTAAGGCTGTCAGATAAGGAAAGGAATGTTTGTGTACATAATATCTGACAAATGGCTCTGAATTTGACCTATAGCCCACCAGACATATACAGCAACATTTTATTGCAGGTGCCATTTGTTTTAATCTGTTAGCATCTGAACTAAAAAGGAACTCCTATATTTAATTCTAGGCAACTAGCAGCTAGAGGTAAACAGTAGCTAAAGGTAACTAAAGATAATCAATACTTAATGAAGGAAATATGAAGTATCTCAAATATTAACACGCAAACAAACAGCAATTACAGCAGTGTCAAAATACGTCTAACCAACTTTAAACGCAGTAAGACCTGCATAAGACCTGGACTCATTAAATCAATCCATTTCAACAGAGAAGTTAATTTTCATTATTAGTCTCTGTGTAAAAGTATAAACTCTTATAGAAGAAAATCTTTTGAAAATACATGTTAAGGTTACTTTAGGAAACTAAAAGATTCATCCTGTATCATCTTTTGCAACTGGAGTCATATCTGAACTGCACCTCTGAGCTTAAGGACTCAGCAACAAAGTTCCATGCCACCCTATAGCCAGCAAATAGTTGTAGAAAATTGTGTACAATAATTCCTTTTCCCTCACATACCCAACTTCTTTTACATACCTAACTGCTGTAACACAGCTGCTTTCACTTGTGCAGGGAGATTTTCGGTCTGCAAAAGTTGTTCATATTCCTTCTTTGCCAAGTGATATTTTCTCTAAAAAGGAGCAAAGCATATTTATAAATGCTGGATTTTTTCACTGATAATCTGGATTGGTATTATAGTCAAAAACAAGAACATAAGTGAATTTTAATAACAATTAACACACAGCCGTAGAATACTGTTTTCACTGATAAATAAAACATCAACACAAGTATGATGAATAGTAGCTGCTGAACATATTACTCTCGTGAGTGGCTGATCTATTAGCTATGATTTTGATAAAGGTGACCCTTTATCCCTATTTTACTACATTAAGAAGGTTCTACTGTGTTAGTGTTGGTGGTATCTGATGTTTAAGATGCCCATAAGTGACTCCAAAATGGGGAAAAGCTATTGATCTGGGTTGATAAAGAATCAAAGCAAACTGACAAGAGCAACTAAATGCTGCACATTAAATAGGATATCATAGCTAATGATATTTGGTTCTACTATTAGCTAATTAAGTAATCTTCAAATCTTGTCTCTTATCTGTTAGTGCTGATGGGGAGAGAAGATATATTTCATGACACAAACAAAATCCCTCAACTGAGAAAATGTCCCTTTTTATGCTTTCTGCCATCGTTTCTTCTATCTGCTACTTCTTTTAGACCATCTCCCCACCTGGTTAAAGTGCCTTTCGCCTTCCCAAATTGAGTCCAGGCAATCAGAAATTACAAAATGATTGTGAAGGTATATAACGAAACAGATATGCTGATGTAGGGATGTTACTAAAGGCAAACAAGGTTCACCCAGAGTAAGGGCAATGCTTCCTGAGTAGGTGAACTTTTCTATCTCATTTCAAAAACCACTGATGGGAGTAGCTTCTCAATTCTGACAAATATGTTTGCTAAATCACATTCATTCAAGCTTAAGTCTTCTTGCTATATGGCATAGTTTTCCTTCACCACATTTAATAACAAAAAAGTATTATACACTTACCTGGGTTTCATATAAATGGGCAACGTGAAACCGAACTGTAAAAGGGAAATTCAAGAGAATTAAGTACTGTAGTATATATGTATACACATCTGTTGGAACTTTTGTGTATTTGTGAGTGGATGCTGAATGATAAATCAGGGTAGAAGAGAGTCTACACAGGAGCTAGAGACTCAATTTTTAAAATTTATTTTATTTATTAGATTTGTGTACTGCCCTATACCCATAGATCTCAGGACAAGTCACAACATATTTTTTTAGTTTTGTGAAACTAGACTTGATGCTAAATGTATCACTATCAACCACATCATTTGGCAGAAAGATGGCAGGCATGGGAAGCTGGGTATGGGGAAGTTTAACCCTTTCCCTCCTAGGCGTAGTCCCAATAAAAATCACGCAACCCCCATCTGCTATTAGGCCCAGAAGGAATGTTTCCATTAGCACAGGGACTTCCCTTCCATGAATAACAACAGGTGCTGGGGTACAATTTCCTAGTGGGGAGGAAAAGCCTCTCCTCCCTGTGCACCGTAGTCTTTACAAGCCGCCATCCCCATTTTCTTTTTCAATGTCATTAAGTTTTGAAAAATGAGCAACGTTCACAGATTCTTCAGAAACATCTGGTGGTCCTAAACTAAAATCCTGCCCCGACTCGAAGCTGTTGTCTATGGTACAACACTGGTCATTTCCCAAAACATCGGGATACAGAGTGAAATCAGATAAATTTATCAAGCTAATAGTGGTAATAGTAGTAGTAATAATAATCCAAGGAGCTACTAATGGAAATATTTGTGCTTGGACTTAATCTCTCAGTCTCACAATATAGCCTGCATAATAAATGCAAATACATACATTCCTGAATGTCAGATATTTGTGAGTATACATAACTATAAATCACAACAGCTTTAAGACAAATAGGTAACTTTTCCTGGAAAAAACACTACAGATTCTGAATTTAATCCTAATAAAGAATTATTTTCCTCCCTGTCATATTTCAGTCATTTTTTTCTCCACTGTTGTTAACACTCTTTTTCATGAACCAAAATGAGTATTGTGGCATCTTGAAGACTAACAAATTAATTATGGCATAAGCTTTTGAAGAGACTGATTTTAGTCTAACAACCTGGAATCTGTATCCACCATTTGAGAGCCAACAATATAGACTTAAAGAGTAACATGAGAAAAAAAGACGTGTTCCCTACTCTGGGGAGAATATAATCTAAATCTTGACAGTAAGGGAGACAAAAGGAAAGAGAGCAAAGAACAGAGAAGGAAAAACATCTGCCTGAAAAAGCACAATAAACATGTTTTAAAAGAAATTGGAAAGATAATAGTATGAAGAGATTGAGTTGAGAAGATGTGGTCTGTGATAAGAAGGAAGACGAGGAGAAAATGAGCAAAGACAGTAAAAATCTGCAGAGGTGACGAATATCATATATTAAATCTGAAATAACCAGCCAAATCTCTCTACAGAGCTCTAATTACTTTGTCATATGGTATAGTGAATCTAATGTTTAGTAGAAGAAAATAAAAAACCCTACCGGAAAAGCCTAACATAGCCTTGAACCCAAACAATTGTAAACAAAGCACACAATCAAAAACAGCAGTTCTAACTCTGTAAACACCAATTTGACTTTCCATTGGACAGTTTAGGGCAGAGCTTACCAAGCTTTTAATGTTGGTGACATACTTTTTAGACATGCATCATTTCACAACATAGTAATTCAGTTTTACTAGCAAACTGGAGATTAAACTAACCCCTTTCCAGGCCTGGGAGGAACGTGGTGAACGTTCGCGTGATGCAACAACACACTTTTGCAGTGGCTTTCAACCAGTATGCTGTGGCACTCTGGGGTGCCTTGAATGATGGTCAGGGGTGCCGCGGGCAACCCTGGCCTCTGTCCCTATTTCCTTTCCTCCCTCCTCTGATGCCCTCTTGCATCTCTGCCTCCCAAAGGCTTGCACAGCTGTTTGTTGAAGTAGCTCTGGCTACAAGCTACCCAGGCAAATGGTGCCTCTGGGGCTGGCCAAGGGGTGCTTCCCAAGCCCCTGTGGGGCAGTGTGAGAAGGAACTTCTCTTTGGGGCGGCAGCTGCAAATGCCTGGGGGACTGCCAAGGAGAGGAGAGATGAGAGGAGAGGAGGATGAGGATACACTCCACCAGAGAGGGTTTTCAAAAAAAGGGTGAGAGGCTGCCAGCTCTGCAGACAAGGGGTGACATAACTGGGCTCCTGAGCCCCACTGGGGTGCCACAGAAGGAATGTGCAGTGGTACCTTGGGTTACAGACGCTTCAGGCTACAGACGCTTCAGGTTACAGACTCCTCTAACCCAGAAATATTACCTCGGGTTAAGAACTTTGCTTCAGGATAAGAACAGAAATCGTGTGACGGCAGCGCAGCGGCAGCAGGAGGCCCCATTAGCTAAAGTGGTACCTCAGGTTAAGAACAGTTTCAGGTTAAGAACGGACCTCCAGAACGAATTAAGTTCTTAACCCAAGGTACCACTGTAGTTGGGTCAAGGAAGCCATGGACTCAAAAAGGTTGAAAACCTCTGCACTAACATCTTGTGACACAAGTTTGGAAAGCTCTGGTCTAAGGAAAAGATTATCTAGACAAATATGAAACAGTAACTAATTTCAAGCGTAATGGGGGAATCTAGTTGTTTTCCATGAGAAGTTTGCCTTCAAAAAAGAAAAGCCTGAAACTCTCCAACATGTTACAAAGAAACAGTTTTGTATTTAAACATACACCTACTTAAACCATTTAATATTTTAAGCATTCATTTTAGTTGTTTGCTGATAGTGATGCATTATTATTGTCAAAAGAAAATAATAAGTAGCTCCAGTGCACTAAATGCTACATGCACGCACGCACGTGCGCGCGCGCACACACACACACACAGAGAGAGAGTTCTCCTTAGACTGATAAGACAGCAGTGAAGTAGGAAAATGGATTAATCATGACACTAGGGTGATATAGACATAAATCTAAAAAGTTACTAATACCACAGATAAATTAAACTACTTACTTTCAGCATTGGACAAAGTGCAAGGGTTGCAGTCAACCAAAGCTAACTGAAAATGCTGTAAAAGAGAACAGAAAAATAAATGTTTTTCCCCCTGTAAAAAGCTAAAGAAATATTTGGTAGATATTCACTTTATATAGATTCAGTAGAAGATAAAATGATGCAAGCAATACGTGCAGGAAAATGTTAATGGCATACATCCAACCACTGAATGTTTTTATTGTATGTTACAGTGATGCACGTACAATGTATGTCAAAATCATAGGGAAACATAAAGCAAGTAAAGGTTTATGTAGACAAAGTAAAATATAAGATTCAAAGAACTAAACGTAACAAAACTCAACCAAAAAATATGTAACCATTTCATAAAAACAAAACAGCAATGCTTATAAAATATATGAAAGGTCATAAAAGAATTCAACTGTTACCAGGAAAATGCTACAGTCAATGTTTGTTTTCAGGGGGGGGAAATTAATCATTTCATTATTTTTATACCCCACCCTTCCTCAAATTAGGAATATAGGGCAATTAACAACTAACTAGGCAAAACCAGGCAAAATAATGAAACTATCATAAAAACTATCATAATAAACTGCACTCGAGCTTACTAAAGTTGCAAGAAAGGAGATTCCAACTAAACATCTGGGAAAACTTTCTGACAGTAAGAGCTGTTTAACAGTGGAACAGGTCTCCCTTGGGAGGCGGTAGACTCTCCTTCCTTGCAGGTTTTTAAGCAGAGGCTGGATGACCATCTGTCTCGGATGCTTTAGCTGAGATTCCTGCATTGCAGGGGGTTGGACTAGATGACCCTAGCAGTCCCACTCAACTCTAAAATTCTATTATTCTAACTCAAAAATTACAATCAACAACAACAACAATTTTTTATTTATACCCTGCCCATCTGGCTGGGTTTCTCCAGCCACTCTGGGCGGCTTCCAACAAAATATTAAAATACAATAGTCCTTCAGATATTAAAAGCTTCTCTAAACAGGGCTGCCTTCACATATGTCCTAAAAGTCTGGCAGTTGTTTTTTCCTTTGACATCTGGTAGCGGGCACCACTACTGAGAAGGCCCTCTGCCTGGTAGCACTAATTATCCAACAAATATCAAATTCAGCTCAGATCCAAAACACTAGAGAAATAAAAAATGTATTTAACCATTACCAAAATGTTTCTATTTTGAATGCCAGCTAGATTACAAGCAGCAAGCACCATCCTACTAACCACTCCAACAGACGGGACAAGTGGGGCTTCCCCTGCTGATTATAATGCACAGTTGGATGCTACTGTGAAAGGCTCTCAGGTACTTGAGTCCCAAGTCATTTCGACTTCATATGCTAACAACAAATCCCTGAATTAGATCCGGTACCTCAGCAGCATTCAGTACAGTGCTTTGAGGTTTCAGGTGACATGATCCCTCCTTGCGGATCCCAACAACAGCTATAGCCCACTGGAGACAGAAAACTTTGATCTCTAAAGTTTTCATCATCCCTGATGGGATATCACATTTCTGAACAAAAGGTTTGCCTACTGGAGTTCTCCTATATACTCAGTAATCCAACATTAATACTGAGTTTCATGATTCTAAAAATATGGAAAAACTCCATGTACACAATGAAAAAACCCTGAGCACATATGAAACGTTTCCCTTTACAGAAGTTAATGGTAGGCCATTCATAATACACAACTGTAGATAAACTTGAGGGCCCTTTTTTATAGACACAAACATATGAAAAGCACATGAAATCATTCAAAAGTCCATATTAATTCAAAAAGTGTTATGTATTTTGCACTTATTTTTTCCTCATTAAAACATTCAGGATTTTCAGAAGTAAATTTGCTACTGCTAACATTTTAGACTATTAATAAAACTGCATAGTGGTATGTAATTTGTTAGCACAATTTAACTAACTGTATGCTGTTACCTTGAACACAAATCAAAAGAAAAATAGGAGCAATTAATTATGCAAACAATTCAAGGTTCAGGGTAAGTAACTGATACTCACCCACTTTATCAGAATGTCATAACAGAATGATACTTCATACTGCAAACATGCCTTCACCCTCGTCATATAAATGAAACATCACCATACCAGGGTGGCAGTAATGTTTTTAAACAAGCATTTTTCATTCAAAAAAATTACGAAAGTGTTCATTCATCAAGGTAATCAACTAAACAAACAAACCAAGAACTCCAATGGCATCACAATGCAAGATGAACTGTAAAAACTAGTGCTAGAGCAACCAATACATACATTCACAGTCTTACAAAAAAAAGTCAGTTTTGTTGATGCACAGCTTTATTTTATTTCTCTTTTAAACAATAAATAATCAAACTAAACTGCTTGGAATTATTTCTACAAAAAAATTGTATGCTATCTCTAACTTGCAAATTATAAATTTGACTCATTGTGCATAAGCTACCCTTTTTCCAAGGCTCAAGAACTATAATGGCTGCGATACTATTTATGCTTGGAAAGATTTAAGGATGTCGATAGAGATAAAATTTCTGAAAACTCTATAAAACAAAACCTATTCAAAAAGACCATCATACAGCTTTTCAGATTCAGAAATAAGCAAATCTGCATCTAGAGGCCTTACAAAAATACAAAAAACAAAAACCAATTACAGAGATAATTGGCACCTCATATAAAAAGAAGAGAGAGAAAGAGAAACCACCCAAAAGGGCACTGCAGATCTGTCAGTATTAAATAAAGCTATTTGAAAGCTGCATATAAATAACAAATGTTCAGTGTTGAATTAAGAGATGGCAATGGGATATACTAATGAAATGCAAACAAAATCACTATTTCTAAATTTCAGCTTCAAAATATTTAACAATACTGAAGTCCTTCTACAGTACCACTATATTCTGCACAATTTCAGAACAGCAGCATATCAAAAAATACAAAACATAACATTTGCCAGGACCATTTAGCATAGCACATGAAAAGCTATGTCGATGACCCAGAACATGAAGGTAGGTAATGCAAAAATAATAAAGAAAGCATCTATCAGAAAGCTGCATATTTAATTACTAAAGCTCATACATGAACAACCTATTCATCTTGAACAATCCTGCATATCTGCCCTACAAATTAAACACAGAAATTCCCTTCCAGAGTATTCAATAAAAAACAGCTATGTAGAAAAACAAAGCTTTGTTTGTCAAAAGGTTAACAGTTTACCGTCTCTAGCACTATAAGCAACAAATACATCACATTAAATATCCAGCTCCAAATCTCTGCAGCAAGCCGAAGCTACCAAACATCTGCACCTCGTACAAATATTGCAGTACTGAAGCTGGCTGCTGCTGTGTGAAATAGTTATTATGCAGGAGAGGCCACTGCAGTTCAGAGACGACATACAATACCTCAAGGCAGACATCAGTCTACAGAAAGTCAAATCACAAGTAAGAGGATTTACCTACAAGCCACTAATCTGAATGTTTAAACGTGGTGGCATCTTTTTAAGCACAGCAGCAAGTCAATGACATACTTTTGATTTGTATGGAATTATGATTGTGCAATTAATCAGGAGACTTCTTCAGAGCCCTTGGCTGCTGATGTGATTGTGGTAAAAGTCAATGATGTGACCTTTACAAAGAATTGTAAATTCAGTGTTTGTGTGTCTACAAAGCTACTACCACACACAGAAGCAGTCTCCTATGGCATTACACATGTTTAACAATTCACTCAGGACTACACAGTCTATTTCTTCAGGATTTTATTTTATATCAAGAGGCTTCAAAATGACACACAGTAGTACTTAAAAGAAGAAGAAATATTAGAAAAGTTACTGGAAAACCTTTTGATTTTTACATACACATAAACTATAATGATATTCTGAAACTGTAATTTTATTATATTTTTCATCCCTAAACTGCTGCAAAATTTCATAATTGGTAGTTTAAAAGTCTATGTTACACAAGTCAAGCCATCATTAGAAACCTGACAATTCTGACATGAACTTACCATAGGACAGCATTAACCCAGCTGAGTATAACTCTTAGAGCTGTCTTTTCTAACTGTATGACCTAGGTGTGATGCCTGATCCTGAGAAATGTCTTTTGTTGAGATAACTAGGACACAGAAAGCCTTGCGTAATCAAAGTGCTGGCAAATAGCCAAGGCTCCATCTGACAGGCATGTTGAGAGTAAGGGTGGGAGGACGTGCAGCACGCGCTGCTAAGTCAACTCATTAGTTTGCTCTCCAGAGTCCTTCAAAATCGGAATTAATTCATCTTTCTAAAAGAAAGGAGGCTTGTAAGGCGTAAGCGCTCTCTTTCACTCTACGCTGCACAATCCAAACAGAATAATCGACTACATAAGCAAGACAAAAGAAGTTGAACAAAGTACTTAATTTGCATAATATGAATAAAACAGGCCTGGTCCAAATGACCGCATGCTAGACCATATATTTTCCCCATACTTGCAAAATTCCATGCATATAATGACACTGTAGTAGAGCACTTGGATAATAGTTTTGCTGAACACTGGTGGTTATTAAGTGCCAGCAAAAGAGCATTAATTTTTTTACGAGAGGCAAGAGTTTCAGGTGAAAGAAGTTTGCTAACTCCATGCTCTAGCTCAGGAGTTGCCAACATGACACCCATGGACACCAACATGCCTGACAGTTTCTCCTATGGTGCCCACAAAACATCTCAGTAAAGATCCCCTTTAAAAATCTACAGTACACAAGACTTTGTTTTGTCTTCCTGCTCAGTTCCTGTTTGCATTGGCTTGGTCTGTCCTGCACTGAATGCTCACTGCATGCCAGACTGGACACCTACCTCATTTCCATTATGAAGAGAAGTACAAAGAACTTCTCTCTGTGAGTTAAGTGTGCTGGTAGCTGATGTAACTGCCTTTTCCTATTGATTTTTTATTTTATTTTTTTGGTGGGGGGTGAGAAGGGGCATGGCTGGATCATTTTGTGGTCTGTGTTTTTCTGTTCTTTTAAATATGTTTGCCTTTTTTTGAGATGGGCACCGAATCTGCTACAGGCAACCCCTGCTCTAGCTTTTAATGCTACATCTTTCTTTATTCCATGTCTCTTATCCTCACATTGTGCCCCCAACACTCAGGGTCCCACAAAGTTATTCTCATACACCATCCCTACAAAGAGGCCAACAGCAGTGGACTTATTACGGACATAGTGAAGTCCCTTGCAGACATTACTTTTCCCAGGAAGCAACTTTTAAATGTGCAATATAATCACTTCTGGTTATTCAGGTAAGAAGTCAGCAGACTGAACACTTGCCAACGTTGTGCTTCTCTCCCCAATAGGCTACATTCAAATGCAACTGTACAACTGTATAACTGCCCCACCTCCAGCTTTGAGAGCAGTTTTCAAAATACTTTTTAAGTCATAGGCAACCGGCACGTACAGGAGTTGGATTTTCCACCCAGTTTAAAGGGTTTCCCACACTTGAGATATGGGCAGGCCTCCACAAAGCTTAACTTGAACCACTTGTGATAGATAAGAGAGAATAATTACCAGGGGGGAAAGGAAACGAAAAATAGCTCATCAGAAATTATTCATTTGGAGAGAGAGAAAGCAGTGATCTGCTGAGGTGCTCATTCTGCAGTGGATGGGAGGCCCTGCCCAACAACCCAATGGGTCTGCACAACACAACATCAATCCAGAGAGAAGCTGTCCTGCACATACACACTTCCCCACAAAGCAGACTTTCAGTGAAAATATTGTACAGTTTCATTTTAATGATTAGGATAGTCATATTTAATACCTTTTATGGTTCATTTTACTTTATATGCGGACTTGTCATACTTTAATAATCCTTATATTACAAAATAAATGATAGACAGGTTAAATATAAACTGCTGGAAAATCAGTCACGCTCACCTTCCAGTAATAAAAAACCCTTTAAAATGTACCTCATACAAGTCATGAATAACTTCTCAACATGATAAATCTTACACAAGGTTTCTATAAGTCAAAATACTTTATCTAAGTCTATACAGTCATTATGTGGCTCTCAAAACTCTATACAGGATGAAATAGGACTTGGACACACCCTCCCATAGTCCCATGTGCATAGAGAGTTTAAAAGCTAAACTTGCAATATCTCACATTTAATTTGAAGCAGGATCTCCATGAAATGCAAGATAAATCCTAGCTGATAGCAAACTCCTGGTCTCATTCCGAGGCAGAAACCCAGGTGCCAAGCAATAACGGAACAGGTGAAATGAAAGTGAAGGAAACTAATACACTCTTGTAGTGCAATGAAAAACAAGTCCAAAATGAAGAAAATGTTAGCTATCATTAAAAAGTGAGACACTTACCTTAAAACTGGACTCAAAATCTGTGTTCACTTTGAACATAAGCCCAAGTCGTAAATGAATTTCCTTGGCGCGGCAAAAGCTGGGATCAACATAAAGCACCTCCCGAAATGCTTTAATTGCCCTGGGGGGAAAGAACACTGAAATGTTTAATCTAGAATATTCTTAAAGGGCATCTGAGAAGACCAACTCATTATTCCTTGAAGAAAATTACTCAGAAAGAAAGTGCAAAGGAATTCTGACAATTCACAGTCATACCCAGATATTAAATTAAAACATGTACATCTATTCCTCTAAGACACCTTAAGTAATAAAATATTGAATAGCTATGATATACTTACAAACAGAGTGTTTACATTGGTTCATTGAGTTTAAAAACCATTTTAGACTTTTTAATATTTTCATTTTCATTTTAGAACAATAATCTGTTGAATATATTATTAAATACTAGTAACAAATGAATAGCAGGCCTTAAGTGTCCACATCATCAAGAAGAGAAAGATTTAAATCAAGTTTCCTATTTTCTAATTCATGTATTCTGATAAAAATGTGCATATTAATTGGTTGCTATAGCAATTAAAATATTCATTTACAACTAAATAGTAGATTTTATAATGCTAGGAACATACCGTATTTTCCAGCATATAAGACGACTGGGCGTATAAGACGACTCCCAACCTTTCCAGTTAAAATATAGAGTTTGGGATATACTCGCCATATAAGACTACCCCCGCCTGCAACCAACTAGAGGCTGCCAGTCTTTTCATCCCTGTACGCACACCGCAGCTCTCGCAGGAGCCTCGCACTGCAGTCTCGCAGGAGGATCGGGGGGGGGGGATGGACGGAGGGAGGGACTTCAAAGCCCTGCTTGCCTCATCCCTCCTCCATCCTCGGCGGCAGCCAGCCCCTTGGAGCAGCGCCCCCCAATGCTGGGCGGGAGGTGGCGAAGGTGTTTTTGGCACTCGCCAGGCGTCTCTTCAGAGGGGACAGGAGGGGAAGTTGCAGGGGGTGTGGAGAGAGAAAGGAGAGCAGCCGGCAGAGTGACGACTGTCGCCTGGGAAATGAAAGTCAAGCCTCGAAACCCCCCCCCCCACGGCCTCCTGTTTCTGGTCCTCTTCGTGGGGTGGGGGCGGAGAGGAGGGGAGGGGACTGGCCGGCTGCTGCCACCGCCCCATGCAGCGCCGGGGCTGGCGGCGACCCCAGTGGGCTCCCTGTGCACTCTGTGCCCCTCTTGTCATGTTTGTGGTTTGGGACGAGGCGGCAAGTCCATGCACCAAGAAAAGCCACGCGCCCTCAAGCCCCGCTGCAGACCGCGGACAGCACAGGCCCCGACTCCCAATGCCTCTTTGCTCGCCGCTCCTTGGAGCGAGGGAGATGGGCCCAGAGCTGCCAGACCCGAGGCGAGGCGAGGAGCAGGCACAGGCCAGAGCCCCCCAACCTAAAGCCCGCCAAGCGCCGCCAGGGGCAGAGCACTCACCCCTCCGCTGCCTCTGCCATCGCAGCAGCAGCAGCCCGAGGCAAGGTGAGCGAGCCCCGATCGGCTGTCCAGCAAAGCGGCAGACTGCGCTCACCAGCTCCCTCTCATCCATACCAAAAGGTGACTCCGCATCGCCACACTCATACCCGGCGTATAAGATGACCCCCGACTTTTGAAAAGATTTTCCTGGGTTAAAAAGTCGTCTTATACACCAGAACATGCGGTAATTCTACCATTTTGATCAAATTGCTCATATGCTTTTCCCACTACAATACATCTTCTTAGGGAATGAAGACAATTGGGAAGTGAATGAATTTTGTTTGTCTCCCTCTGTAACATGTAAGGTCAGTAAACCAAGTCACTCACTTGAAGATTTAATACCCAGAACTTTTGAAACTACAACACACGATGCAACAAGATGTTAGAAGTAGAAAGTACGTTCATCCACTTACCACTGAAATGCATTATAATGGAAGTAGACCAAGCCAAGGCCATACAAAAAGGCAGCATTCTGTAAAAGAAAACACATTTTTAACTGACACACATAAATGAATGCCTGCATTTTTCTAAGAAAGTATCGAAAACTGTATTGTAGTACAAAATGATATTTTAGGCACTGCTTGGCAGAATGAATGGTGATCAGAATAAAATGTTACTCATATTAGCAAATTTTACAGTATTGCTACATTACTGAAATAATGGGGCATGTGAATTGATAGATCAATAGCATTTCTCATTCATTTAAATTGAAACAATGAAAAATTGCTGTCATAATCCAACTTGCAATCTAGTGGCCTGCTTTCCTTAGACAGAGCATATGTTTAAAAACTGTGGGGTGACAAGAGACACCCGCAAGATACAGGACAGAATTGCAGTCAAATGGAAGAGGCTCAAGGTTAAACAACACACTGTTTTATTATCTTAAGTATTCTCTCTGTTGACTAGGTGTGTACTCTGGAATAGCCATACTTTGCTTATACACCTTTCATGGACCTTCCTCGTGGCACCATTATTTAATTATTGTTCTAGTGTCTCCATTGAAAACTGCCTGGAAGCCAGTTAGTACTCTTGCAGCTATATTGTGTGCCAACTGGAACCACATGCTACAGACATATTGCCAGTACTTTATCACCTTCACTGGCTCTCACACAAAATCTAAGATCATCAATGAATGCCCTTCTCTAAGTGCTCAAACTGCACTAAAGAAGGAAACTAAGTACCATATTGACCTTCCTGTGGAAGGACTTCTGCTTGCAAAATGCGGATTCCCCTACTGCCCTTGCATATTTGGCTAGGGAGGAGGGCAGGAGATCTCCCAGAACAGGGTCAGTAGGAGAGGGTGGGATCATTTCATCTCACAAGTTGAATTCCACCCTCTGTATTTACTCAGCCATTGCAGCTTCTATAGAAAGTAAAGTTGTTTTGGCAATTGCAACTAGAAGAAAATGTCTTTAGCTCTGACTCCAGAAACAGCATTACCCTCCCTACAAGTTTATGCATCTCAAAGTAACACGTACTCTCAACCACCCAAGAAAAGGCTGCACATAGTTCGACAACCACTGTTCTCTGACCCTCCAACATAAGCTGAAGATTAAAAGTGAGTTAACACAACTATACTATATTGAATAGTGCACACTTCCTTTTTAATGAGTCAGGCCAAAGATATAAAGCAGTGGTAGTATGGAGACCCATTTATGCAATGGGTGGATGAGCTAAAACAAACACCAGGGTTGATGTGGATATAGGAAACAAACAACAGAGAACACTAGAGAGAAGAGACATATATCCATAGACAGATGTAAGACAAACAAGTTGTGAGACAAAAGAAGGTTAATAAGAACAGCACAATTTACGTTTAAAAGCAACAGCTCATCTTTCCAGTCTTCTAACACCTCACCTAAGTGTTTAAAACCAGAAGATACAGAAGGTCAAGCATGACAACCTGTCATTTACAGAACTTTGTATCTACTGCTCAGAACTAACAGCAGCTGTCATAAGAACATAAGAGCAGCCTGCTGGAGCAGTCTAAACGGTGGCCAAGCAGATGCCTATGGGAAGCCAGGAAGCAGGAATAAGTGCAACAATGCTCTCCCAACATATGATTCCCAATAAGTGGTATTGAAAGGCATAATGCACATCACTTGACACTTGCTTACACTGAATCACATTTACCACTTTAATTCCGCTTTACCTACTTTGGAAAGATGCTTTCAGAGCGCCTCACATATCTCTTTTTGTTTTAATCAGCTTGAATAATTCTGCATCATCAATGAACTCCACTTCCTACATCACTCCATTGGGAGAACCATCCATTTATACTTAATCTCCACTTCCTTAACCAGCTACTGCTCTATCCACCTTCATTCTCGCTCTCCTGATACTGAGACCAGGATAGAATGAAACATGTAAAGAGCATATAAGTGTAAGTCAGACCTGAGGAGGGGTACAGAGAAGACCAGGAAACATCCCCCAATTTAGTAACTCCAACAAAAATTCAGCCAAACAACGCTCTACTTGACTCAACAGTTTCTGATATAAATCAGTATAATTATATAATGGGATGGTTTTTCATATAATTGATATCAATTCTATTCAATCAACAAATTTTATTTACATGAATTCATGAGCCACACTTCAATAACAGGACTGTAAAGGTTGCATACAATTTCAAAACAATAAAATCAAGAAGAAAATCACAGTAGCTACAGCATGACCAAGGTGGCCTTCACTGGTCAGCAGCCAACTATCTTCAGATGACAGGTGCTACTGGTGAAAGAGGTTCTCAGATGAATGAAGCATATGGGCAGAACACTTTGAATTGTGTTCTGAAACAAACTGGCAAAAAATACCACTTGTGAGATGTATTCCATATAGCCAGCCCCAGTTAAAAATTCAGTAGTTGTAGGTTATATTGAATGCACTGCAGTACCTCATAATGCTTTTGTTATTTATTATAAAGATGTTATACTCTCCCTTTCCATACATCATTAAACTAACAACAACAGAGATAAAGATAAAATTACAATGGTTGTTGAACTAGCTTTGTATTATCGTACTTCTTTCTAGAACAAAATAGATTCAAAATTCATAGGATTGTAGAGTTAGAAGGGACCGGGGGTGATCTAGTCCAACCCCCTGCAATGCAGGAATCTTTTGCCTAACTTGGGTCTCGAACCCATGACCCTGAAATGAAGAGTCTCATGCTCTACATCTTTGCACTCTTTGGCTGACGAAGATGAGCGGTGTTTCAAATCTATCAGTCTGCATTTCTCTATAGCATAAAAATATCCTGGGCATTATAAAGAGGTACAATTGAGAGCCTCTGCCTATATGTAATGAATATGTGCAATATTCATTACATATTCAACAGAATTCTTAAAGCGTTACCATGGTAAAGTGTTATTTAGTTCAGAATCATGGTCATGAAATTTAAACCAGGGTAGGTATTATTCAAGAAAAGTGTGCTATACAAATTTTCAACTCTTCTCATTCTAAATCCTGGAGATTTGTAACAATAAGAAGACATCCTATTAAAATCAGTTTTACAGCATCTATAAAGCCCAAAAGAGGTTAAGCCCTATTTCAACAAGTTCCAACTGCAATTCAGGACACTTTGTTACCACTTCCACACATACATGGTTTGAATTACTAGCTTATGTATGTTTCTCCATAACAACATTTCAGCAAAAGAGGTCATGAATAAATGTGGGCATACAATAAGCAAGACTATTTCCTCTGATATAAAACTTAAAGAGTCCGTGCAAGGATTTATAGAAGCAATGAATGCTCCATATCTTCTGCCAATATGAAGACCGGGGGCGGGGCGGGGGCGGGTTCCTACTAATTGTGTAAGGAATCCCCCAAAGCTAGGTCATCAAGACAGAATAAAGTACTGATGGAGAAAGAAATCGGGAAGCATCCAGTAGATAAGTGCTGTAATAATAAATTACTACAATTGCTTTGAAACTGACTACGTAAATGCATTTTCAGGTTGCACAGATAAACATTATTGAAATCTTAATCAATCTTGAAGTTTACCACTTATCTGGTTCCGCCCCCCCTCCCCCCGGTAAAATTGTGTAAAATGGGGAGCACCCTCTAAAAAGCCTCTAAATACCCAATTCAAAATATCTAAAGTTGAAGCTCTGGGGCTGGCTGGAGGATGTACTGGAAGGCGGCTACGCTGCCCCTCTACCCTGTTACACAGGGATGCTGAGCAGCCTAAACAAAGCCCTGCAATATGTCAGGTCTCTTCGGGACTTCCTCCACCTTCACTGACATCCTCTTTGGGCTCCAGGAAGGGTCTCGTCGTGAGCCACAAGGACGCTCCCGATCTTTCCCCGCAATTTCCTAATATGATTCTCTTTATTTCCTATATACATGGTTGAGCAGAACACATGATGGCCGTACAAGAGACACATGAGTTGCAGCAATATACATTATGAAAGGATTTTGAAGTTCCTAAGTCTCTTTCCTGTATTTCTCTTTTACCCTTCAAGTATTTTTGAACCAAATCAATTTTGATCAACTGCTACAGTCAGTTTTGTGTTTATAGAATGACATAATTAGCGGCAGAATAATACAGCACTGAATTCTCAACTATCTCTGGAGAATGGATTCTTAATTATTTCTCTAGGCACTCAAGTGAGACTGCTACCTGGAAGATTTTTATTGCATAAGATGTTCCATCCAGATTCATATATAAACAGTTTTACTCTAAGGGAATGTGTAAGAACCATGATGATAAACAGTACAGCTCTCCCTTACACTGTGCAAACTTGACTGTATCATTATCAGATACTGAAACCTTTTCACAGGTCGGAATGGGCACTTTCCTAAGACCACCAAGTATGTGATGTGAGTCTCTGAGCTACTTTTGTAAGAAAAGCAACCAATATGTTTAACTAATTATATATTGTGCATTTTGAATAAGAGAAGGGAGAGAAGCCCAGAAAGAGCCTCAATTATTGCTATATTGTTACAAAATATATCAGATGCATACCCCACATGAAATTACTATAAATTAGAACAGAATCTCCTTCTGAAGATGAAGGCGCTGAAAGCAACATAATAATGGGACTGCATTTCAACATCTGTTGCCTGAGGGGATATCCAGGAGAAGAGAAATGCTTTCCCATTATCTTCACCCAGTTTGCAAGAGATGTAGGAAGTGTGGTGCCACTGATAGATCAGGCCAAAGTACAAGTCATACTGATCATCATCCTGAATGGAAAATAATGCTAAAAAGAAATGGCTTATGGAATACTGTACATAGCCCACCTAGTTTTCAGTATCATCAGTATATTTTAATAAAGCTCTTAAATGTGTGGAAAAATATGTTTTCAAGTACAGTGTGTCTCTGGAAATTCTAGTTAAGTACAAAACACCTGCTCAGTTTTACGGAGTGTAAAGATGTGTATTCTAAAAAGAGTCTTTAAATCAGAGTTACATTCACAATTTACAGGCTTAGACAGATTTATGGGCAGCATACACTATTTCTACAAGCTCTGCATGAACAGTTAATTTTACAAAATTTGATGAGATCCCACTATCTATCGTTGGCATTTCTAATCGGTACATTCTGAAGTAATACATATAAGTGGAATGAACCAAAAATTCACAGTAATTCCATTATTTTTAATGCAGACTTCACCTTGCAATTTCAATTTAG
The DNA here is from genome assembly GCF_964270895.1 of Podarcis filfolensis. NCBI lineage: Eukaryota > Metazoa > Chordata > Lepidosauria > Squamata > Lacertidae > Podarcis > Podarcis filfolensis. Next base: position 48,239,131 of record NC_139607.1, on the reverse strand, counting down.
TTGTACAACATGCCTGCATAAGGCGAAGGTGGGGAACCGCTGACCCGCTAGATTTTGCTGAACTACAACTCTCATCAGCCCTAGCAAGCATGGTCAGTGGCTATGGATGATGTAGTTCTGCAACATCTGGAGGGCCAAAGGTTCCCCACACTTGGCCTAAGATAATACCTGCGACATTTCAAAGTCCTCCAAATCAAATACTTCAAGGTAAGAAATATTACAGGCAATATCCAACTAAGTCATACTGTGAGTACACCAACTGAAATCAACGGACAAGTTACGTTAATCCACAAATTCCTATGGGTCTACTCCAAATATGACTAACAGCAGATATTACCCTGTAGAGCAAACTTTGAATTTTAGAAGGATACTTTACTTATGGTCAATGTCTGCTTCGTTGCCAAGTGCCAATTCTCACTGCAAAATATGCCATTTAATACTTTGAGATACACCTCCAATACCTCTGTTCATTTAGTTATATACCTGTAGTACACTCAATGAATGGGGTACTGGAGGCTTATCTCCAAGTAATGTGGAACTCCTAAATTTGGGAGGAACAAATGTCATTTCACCTTACACTGTTACTTTACAACGTAACAGTGGAAACCAAAGAACAGCACCAATGCCCTAAGTGGATATGAAGGTCCCACCATCCAAAAATTCACTTAACTCCACAAAACTCTACTATAAGCTCTGCAGTCACTTATACCAACAGCCTATTTTCTTAGTTCCTTGTGCTTTGCTGGTTTGAGGCAGCCATTTTCCAGCAGAAACTATGGAGGGAGGGGTGAAATTAATGCAGAACCAAAACAAAGTACATATTTTATTGGCATCAACACCTAATGACACCCCTCTTTTCATGTTCTTTCCCTTTCTTGCAAATACAACTTTTAAAAATGTAACTTCTTCCAAAATCACAAATGTGCAGGCAAAATTAAAATAAACCAATTTATAAGCTCCATTCAATAAGAATGCAAAAAGTCTTAACCTGTTAAGCCAAATCTAGCATTAATATTTTATGCACCATATACCACAGTAGTTACTGTTTTCTTTATTCAGAGTGGCAGATCATATCAACCCATTTATTTTTGTTTAAAATCACCTCAAAACCAGAACCACTGCAGAAGATAGGTATATTCATCACCATTGTGACTTAAGTTGAGCTGATATCTTAAAATTCCATCATACACAATCCAGTCATTTAAAGCTCCAACATAACTGAATGATTCTAAATATATATAATTGTATATATGATCAAACACATTTTAATTGTGTCTTGAGACACCCTGAATGCCTAATATTGAGGCAAAAAATAGAAATGATTTTTAAATATATATTTTATTGTGGGGGGTCAAAGCTCCCACAATCCCTAGGAGCTGACTTCTATGACACAGGCAGAAACCTGTGTCCACACTGAGTAGCTGAAGTCTCAATCACCAGACAAGCAGAATAGCCCAACACCCATCTGCTGCCGCTTGCCAGTTCTAAGGTGGTGGAGGACAGCATGAGTACTTCAATTTATCATCCTGTGTTGTGAAGATGCTGTTTAAAATCAGGGACCATACCACCAAGGCCATCCAAAATTGATTGACCCTCTATGAAGGAAAATAACTGCAAGTTAACTTGGTAAAGAATAATACATTGTACAACAACAATGAACGCAGAAAAGAAGATGGTGTAAGAAAATGTTGCCCAGTAAATTTTAGCAGCAGTCTTAGGTCATCTACTGCTGAACACTTCAGACCTGAAACTAGCAAAAACAAAAAGCAGGCACAGCCAGCTACATAATACCATCTCTGAAGTTTGAGCTACGGTAAACAACAGTGTAGACAAACAATATAGGAAAATATTGTGGCACTGATACATATAATCTACTATGTATAAAAACTGGAGTACTGTTTGAAACAAGATTACTTTTTAGAAGTATAACTTATACATACCTTCCAGTAGTCAGATTGTAAACTGTAGTACCTCTGGTATGCAGATAATGCTGCAATAGAAATAATATTTTTTAGAAAAAAAACTCAAAATTTTAGTAGTTATAACAAGGTTATTTGCTGACTCCAGATATAATGATAAACCTTGATCAACTTAGTTAACAGGACAAGATCTAACCATGAGAAGTGCTCTTCCTCCTCCCACCCCTCTTCTCTGGAGCACAAAGTCCTCTTTCCTGGTTATCTGTGTTTTAGGAAAAATGTTCACTAAGTTTTCTATTTAATCAAGGTCCAGAAACCATGGGTTAATGCTAAGTTCCATCTTTGGTTAAATGGAGACTCTGATTATCAGTGCCAGTTAAATGCTTTACTATACTTCAAGGGGGTATTCATTCCCAAAACAGGAAAGGGGAGTGCTTATTTATACAATGGGTTTCAATAGACAATCCTATGCAGGTTTACTCAGAAGTAAGTTCCATTGTGTTCAGTGGAATCTTGAATGAAAGAAAATATTATGTCTGCAGCAGTCCAATGTAGATCACAACCTCACCCAAACATGATATTTAACAGATATTTACAGTGATAAACCCACAAGCCTAAAATCTGAAATAAAAACTGAATTACTAGGAATAATAGAAGGAAAAATGAAGAGTAGCTGTTTTTATGTACTGCCATAATTTAGGAGTTTGATTCAACACGCACACACACATTTTCAAAACTGGTTGCATACTTTGAGCAAAATAACCACACAATATAAACAGTGTTGATAGTTCTTTTACTTTCCTTCCAGTATTTTTTTATTGCTCATCATTTCTACACAGTCATTATGAAGCACATTATGTCTCCTAGCTCAAGTCATATGATGAAATTAACTCTTGCTAGTTGAAAGGCATAACATTAAATTGCATTTGCTCGAACTATTTGGTGAGGATAGTTTTCAATCAAAATCTGTTCATCATGACACAGGCATCTAGGATATCTAAATCCCTCCATCCATACTCATAATGTTATGGGAAACCCAAATGCTTTCCTTTCCTTTATCTTTTAAAAAGCATAGTTGAAGTACTTTTCAAAAGCCAAGAATTTACATCTGAATAGAATACAATCTATATGAAATGGATTTTTAAAAATGAAATTAGGCCTAAATTGGTTGCTTTAAAATAATTGTTTTTTAGACTTACAGTTATTGTTTTGGGGAATAATAAAGCAAAAATAGAACAAATTCTTACAGGTAATATCCAACCAAATATTCAGAGTAGACACATTTAAGATGATAAACTTAAGTTACTATAATGAATGTTAGGCATCATCCTATATGACTAAAATAATACATCTTAATAAGAAAATGGACACAAAATGTTAATGAATAATTAGAATCTGTCTAGGTGTGGGGGAACCTCTGGCTTATGCAATGAATTTGGGCTGAAAGGTCTTCCCATTTGACCTGCATTTGGTCATTTCCCACAAAGCAAGACCACTTCTGAGATCATATGTGACATCAGGTGTCAGAAAGCAGGACTGGATTCCCTATGCATCAGCTGATGCATGGGAAATTAACTCTTCCTTGGTTCAGGTGCCCAAGTGGTGAACTCTCTCACACACTTAAACCTTGCAGAAAACAAAATTTAACCCCAGCACCCATTAGCTAATGGGTGGGGTCTCAACCCTGTTGTCACTATCAATTCTAACCTTGCTGGGCAACTCTGACAGGTGGGTGATAACCACCTGACATCATTATGACATCAGAAAGTTGAAAAGTGGCTAGTCCTGCCACCTGTCAAAGTTGGTTCACAAGGTGGGGAGAGATAAAAGATCTGGCTCACTGGACCAAACAAGTTCTCTACTGCTGGATTAAGGGATTTGTCTATTATTATGAAACAGCAAGAATACAAAAGACAAACCTGAAACCGTAGCTAGAGTTTATGCAAGTACCTCACACTGCTTCTCATACACAATTTACACTATTCAAGATATTAATGGTGTATCTATACCACAGACAAACTAACTGAATAGTAATTCACTACACCAAGGAAATCCTTGGAAATGTAATAAGACTAAGAATCATTACTTTTCTACATCTTCCAGAATTCTTTGGGGGATGCCTGACAGTTGATAATGCAATTCTTTTCATGTAGATAACTCATGAGAGGTCACAGAATCATGTATTTCATAATCTTCTGTGGGGAACCTAACAGAATTTCAGGAAATATCAAAAGGAAATTATATGCATGAAATCCAAAATTACCAAAATTATGTGGATTATTCTTGGCAAACTCATGTTGCAATAATTCATATATAAAGGAAAGGCAGTTCTCAAGTTCTCATTGTATTCTAGCATGCCCAAGAAACAAAACCCAAGGTTCAGATATATATATAAGCATTGGTACATAAGCAGGTAAAGTCCTCATTCAAATAGTTTCTTTGACGTTCCCCTTAGCAATCTCCATAGAATGGCAGCGATTCACTTCTGTATAGAAGACTGCCCAATATTGCACTTGTGGACATTTTTCTGGTGGTGAGAAAAACAATCTTTGCTCAACACTGGTTGATCATTGCTTACTGACAGGGATCTCTAAAGGAAGCATTATGCCTGTGGATTTGCTAGTATCATTCCCCTGATCAGTGAAGTGCTACCACATATGAGCATTTTCAATGCTAAATGGACTTAAGAAACGTCAGAAATGATTCCCTGTTGTCCTAGGGCAAGAGAACCTACAAGTTAGCACTCTCAAGTCTTTCATATAGGGAAACTGGGGAAAGGAGTTGGGTTCCACATGCACAATTGGATGTTTCTCAGGACGAACAGTGGCAGATTAAAGCTTCAAGCATGTGCAAGAAAGGAGAGCAGGGCTGATGGGGGAGGAAAGCCTTCTGTTCAGCCTGAATACACACTGGGGGAAGAGAGAGAAAGAGGCATGAAATTTGTGTTAAGTGAGCATTCCATTTCTCCAGACCTAATAATTATAGTCTGTGTCAGAGTTTTATTTGATAACATAACCTGAAGACTTTTTGTGTGCTTTAAGAATAAAAAGTACATTATGTGTAATAATGTAAGTCTCCATTTCTGAACATGTACAGTGTTAAATGCAGTTCTGACAGTGTTGGGAACTGGAAAATATGAGGACAAACAGATCAGAAAGACAGCAGAGAAACTTGGGCAAGTAATAATTGATTTGACAAGCATAAAATCACAGAATCGTAGACTGTAGAGTTGGAAGGAATCCCAAGGGTCATCTAGTCCAACCTCCTGCAATGCAGGAATCTCAACTAAAACATCTATGACAGTTGGCCATTCAACTTCTGCTTTAAGACCACCAAGGAAGGAGAGTCCAACATCTTCCGAAGGAGTTCATTTCACTGTCTGACAGTTCTAATCATTAGAAAGTTCGTCCAGTTGTTGAGTTCGAATCTCCTTTCCTGTAAATTGAATCCAATAGTTTGGGTCCTACCCTCTGGAGCAGGAGAAATCAAGCTTGCTCAATCTTCCATGTGATATCCTTTTAGATATTTGAAGAAGGCTATCATATTCCCTCTTCTCCAGGCTAAACATACCAAACTCCCTCAACAATTCCTCATAAGGCTTGGTTTCTAGACCCTTGATCATCTTGGTCATCCTCTGCAAACATTCCAGTTTGCAAATATCCTTATTAAATTGTGATGCCCGGAACTGGACACAGTACTACAGGTGAAGTTTGCCCATGGCAAAATAGAACAGTACTATGATTTCCCTTGATCTGGACACAAGAACTTATGTTGATGCAGCCTAAAATATCATGAGCTTTTATGGCTGCTGCAACACACTGTTGAATCATTTTGCTTAACATGAGGTCTACAAAGACGTCTAGCTCTTTCTCACATGTATTACTAGCAAGCCTTTTCACATGTACGACTGTCCTTCAGCTTATATTTGTGCAGCTAGTTCTTCCTAGATTAGTGTAGAACCTTACATTTGTCCCTATTGAAATTCATTTTGCTAGTTTTGGCCCAGTTCTCCAATATATTAAGGTTGAATCCAAATTCTGTCTTCTACAGTATTAGCCACGCCTCCCAAATTGGTATCATCTTCAAATTTAATGAGCCTAGCCTCAAACCCTTCATCCAAGTCATTTATAAAGATGTTGAACAACAACGAGCCCAGGACAGAACCCTGTGACACCCCACTTGTCACTTTTTTCAGGATAATGAGGAACCATTAGGGAACACTCTTTGGGTTTACAAATCCACCTAACAGTTACTTCATCCAGCCCACATTTTACCAGCTTCTCCACAAGAATATCACAGGAGACTTTGTCAAAAGCCTTAGTGAAATCAAGACACTCTATGTTCACAGCATTCCCCTGATTCCCCCAAGCTTGTAACTCTATCAAGCAAAAGAAATGAGTCATCTGGCATGACTTGCTTTTGAGAAGCCCATGCTGGGTCTCAGTAATCACAGCGTCCTTTTCTAAGCGCATATAGACTGACTGTTTAATTATCTGTTCTAGGATCTTTCCCGATATTGACGTCAAGTTGATCAGTCAGTAGTTACCTGGTACTTCCCCTCCCCCCTTTTGAAGATGGAGACAACATTTGTCCACCTCCGATCTGCAAGGATCTTACCTATTCTCAAAGAACACTCAAAGATTATAGACAGAGCACCTGAGATTTCATCCTCAAGCTCCCTTAGTACTCTTGGGTGCAGCTCATCAGTCCCTGGAGATCTGAATTCATTAAAAGTAGCTAGGAATTCCCTTACCATCTCTTTTCCTATCTTGCACTTCAGGTTCCTCCTTGCATTGTTTATTCTGTTATTTTGGGGCACTGATTTCCTTTTAGTGAAGACAGAGGCAAAATAGGTGTTGAACAGTTCCACCTCTCTGCTACCCAATAGCATTTCTCCTTCTTCTCCATGCAGAGGACCTACTACTTGCTTGTTCTTCCTCTTACTCTGAACACAGCTGAAAAAAACTTTTGAAAATTATTTTTAACCTCTCTTGCAAGCCTAAGCTCATTTTGAGCTTTGGCCAGTCTGACCTACCTGCAACTGTTGGCTACTATGTATACTGTTCCTTCATGATTTTCCCTTTCTTCTATTTCTTATATATGCCTGACTTCAATCTCAGTTCATCTGTAAGCTCCTTATGCAACCACAGTGGTTTCTTTAGATGACCCCCACTCTTCTTTCTTGTTGGAACTGTCTGCATTTGTGCCTTGAATATTTCACCTTTAAAACAACCCCTCATCCATCTTGGATTCCCTTCTTTTTGAGTATTTCTGACAATGGGATCTCACCCAGTAGCTCCCTAAGTTTTTTGAAATTGGCCTTCTTAAAGTCCAGAGTGCATGTCCAACTACACACAGCTTTCCCTTGCCTCTATATAATAAAGCCCAAGAAGACATAATCACTTCCTCCCAAGGTTCCTAGTTCTTCCACTTCATCAATCAGTTCTTCCCTGTTGGTGAGGACCAGGTCCATGATCCCTTTGTTGCTTCTTCCAACTTCTGAGAAATTAAATCGTCAGTTAAGCAACTGATTGTGAGTCCTAGGTCAATGCAATCTTCAACTATTGTGCTGAAACTGGCCAAACTATATTCAAACATAACCAATTATTAAAAGCATTATTAATTTATTTTCTAAAGTATTTCTAAGCCACCTGTCCTTCCTCATATTGATCCCAGGGTGGAGTACCACAAAAACAAAGCCACAGTACAATTTAACAGTCGGTGCTTCAGGGCCTCCTGCTGGTCCCAATAAGTCAATTCACTCAATAATTGAATGGCTGCATTCTGCACAAATAGCAGTTTCTGGACAGTCTTCAAGTATAGCTCCACATCCAGAATGTTGCAACAACTGTACTTAAACCAGTCAGAGCTTGCAGAAGGCATTACTAGTCAACAAGGTCATCTATGCCTCCAGTGATGGATCAAGGAGCATCTTCAAGCTACATACCTGCTCTTTAAGGGAAGTACAACCCTGTTCAAAACGGGGCTGCCTAATTTCCAGATCCTGGAGCCACCAACTAGAGTCTCAGTTTTGTCAGGATTCAGCCTTAAGTACGGGCCTTAAATTCATCCCACCCCTACATCTGGTGACCTGTCCAGGACTCACATGGCCTGTCCAGGACTCACATGACATCTGATTCAGAAGTCAAGGGACAGGTAACACTGGGTGTCATGAGCATGTTGATGGCACCCTACACTAATCTGCTGATGATCTCACCTAGCAGCTTTTTATAGATGTTAAATAGCAAGGAGGGGAGCAAAATGGAACCTGGACTGACCCCAGACCACAACTGCCATGGGATCAAGTAGCTGTTCCTCAGTGCTATTATCTGAAACCAAAAGCTGGTAGGAGTGGAACAACTGTGTCACTGTGCCTCCATCTCCCAACCCAACAGAGACAGCCCAGCAAGATACCATGGTCTGTGGTATCAAAAGCCACTGAGAAATCCAGAAGGAACAACAGAATAGCACTCAACCTGTCTGTCTTCAAATAGAGGTTATCCATCAAGGCAACTGAGGCAGTGTTGGTTCAAAAACTGGCCCAGATACCTTATTGAATAAATAAATCAATTTCATCCAGAGTGCCTGAAGTTGGGTGTACACCATCTTTTCAATACCTTTCCCAAAAATGGACTACTTAGCTATAGATGTCCACAACCTCTAGGTGCAGGTGTTGGGAGGGGCGTTTAGGAGCAGAGACAGCATTTTCTGTTTAAAGAAAGCGGAGGCCACTGCCTCATGCAAAGAAGCATTACACACACACACACACACACACACACACACACACACACACTCCATCAAGATCTAACTAGCTAGGAAGGGTAAGGATTGAGAGCATAGGAGGTTGGACAAACACCTTCAAGTTTTGTCCATACCAACCTGCAAAATCTACAACTGATCCTGTAACACCTGGTCAGCCAGAGCACAGGACAGCTCCCCAGACACTGAAGCAATGGTAACAAATCAACTTGGTATGAAACTGAATGGCTTTACCCCCAAAGTGCCTTGCAAACGTGTCACAAGGGGAAACCAAAGCTCAAGAACTGCAAAACCTGAGTGGATCTCAGCATTTTTTTTATCACATAGAACAACTTTGTCAGATGGCTACTCTAAAACAAAGACCAAAAAATACTCAAACCCCATTTGCAAGAAAGAACTGAGAGCCAAAGAACTGAGAGATTTAAAAGCATGGAGGCTTTTTTACATTACTGCTTGGTGCACGCAATAATCCTCTGTGTCACATAACATAGTCACATAACACATGCAATGAAGATCGCAGCAAAATGTCCACAAAACCATGGGGAGGGGAGGCCATTTCCTCTTTCTAAATCCCTCAAACTTTAAAGACATGTAGCACATTTTTTAAATAAAAAAACTGCACCCATTTTTGAAATTTGGGTTTAATTCCCACAAGTACTAAGCCAGAAAGTTTCTTCAAATTCTGCCCCAAAATGGAGACATTATAGGTGTTTGTTGATTTTACAATTCAAGTCAATGGAGACCTCGAACAAAGCTTTGGAAAATCAAACTAGCAAGATTCTGCCTTGAATTCAAAGCAAAATGTCAGTCCAGACCTCAAAACAGAAGAAGCGCACAATCTGAAACATGTTCCATACCAGTATGGTTTTATACAGAGCCCTGGGCACTGTACAAATTAATCTTTTTTTCTTGGCAATGTAATTATTTAAATCAATTTAACAGTAAACCACTCTTCCTAAATTAATGTTTTTAAAGAAAAAACAGATCAGTTGTTAACATTTCTATGCCTTGTTGTGCTCCTGTTAGGCATGGACCTTCCTGATGTGACCCCTGCTTAATTTTATTGTGTAGCTATTTCTCTATCTTTCTGAGTTACAATACTTACAGTAATACATATGCTTTTCTTTATGTTCTCTATTTAACACCATAAATGTAAAAACATAATTAAAACATCATAAAGACAATACCAAAAGAAGACCTAAACCCAAAGGCTTTAGGTAATACTTTAGACACTGTTGCATATGCCCAGTACATCAGGCACATTTAGAGGATCATGCAAAGTACCCATGATCCCTTGGATAACTCATACATACCACACATGCACAATAGCTTTTGAGGTAGCACTAAAGCCCACACTCTTCCTGGTCTGGATGAACTGTCTCTGATGCCCACTATTTGTAACAAAACATGGAGTACAAGAGGGAAGGTCCAAACAAAGCTGAGAAATATCTAATCGAGGTTTGGATTCAGGGAGGCCTCAAGGCTGCTTTACACTTTCAATCACATTGCTGGGAGCATGATGGGGCCTAGGGATTTTAAAGCTGTATTTCAAACACTGAACCTAGGCTAAAAGGGGGACAAAATCTAATGGGTGGGTCAAGAACTGCTCCAGACTCATCCTAGCACTAATCTAATGAGTAAAGTATTAAACATTTGCATATGGAAAAAGAACTTCTGTCACTGCCAGGGCACCAAGGGTCACAGAGGCTGGGAGGATCCCTCTCAGGAGGGTCATCATAGCAAGGGGAAGACCATCATGGCCCTATTCATCAACCAGAGATGGAGCAGCAACAGGCAGCTTGCTTCCCCAATCCCTGCATGAGACTCTGCTCCAACTGCCAGTTACCGCAGAATTAAAAGGATCACAGAACTAAAAGAAGATACATGAACTAGGTAGCCTAGGGCCACTGGGAGGCTGCTCCTCAGGAAGAACATTATGGCAAGATGGAGACCAACATGGGCCTCCATCAACCAACCAGTGAAGCAACAGCTGTTCCATTGCTTGCTTTCCACTCTCTCTTCCGCCCCATTCCTTTTGTTCATGTATATTAGACTGTAAGCCTGTGGGCAAGGACTGTTCAACCTTTTGAGAGAGGCCACATTTAGAAAGTTTTAGGCATTTTATAAATGTTAAATAAGAATTCCTTCATAAATATGTAAGCACATGAGATCCTGAGTAAAGACTGCTAAAAGAAATGGCAATGGACTTACCTTTTGGATAATCCTCCAATAAGAGGTTGAAGTGACCTAATTGGCAAAAGAAATCGGATTCGACTTTTCCTTCTGCTTTCAATATTAACGATTCATAGCAGCCAACAGCCTGAGGGAGAAGATAACAAACTTTATAAATATAATGCACTAAATACAATATATGTAAAGTGCTTATAAAACAAGTCATCACTTTAGGATAACTTTACCATTGCATATATATATATATATATATATATATATATATATATATATATAAAAACATTTTGGAACACCGTGTACTATTTCATTTTTCTTTTGTGGAAATGAACATGTCCCAGTTCTACAACAGCAGTGTTCATACAATGGTGCTTCATCTACATTTTAAAGTTAGCAGCTTTTCTCCTGGTGTACACTGCTGAAAAGTTCCCATGCTGCTTTTCCTGTGTCACAAGCAAAGCAAACCGAAACTTAGCTTCCTGTGTCATCTGAACCCAGGCAACCAAGGGTTTAAAGAGAAACGAACCATGAGCTCTGCTTCAGATGACACAAGCCAGTTAGAAAGGCTTGTTTGGTCTACAGCAGGCACATCCAACTGAATGCGATCTACTCCCAGTGTAATAAAACTGGCAGTGTCACTGACCATAGTTGTTGAGCTTTTTGGGGGAGGATGGACCACAATTGTTTAACTTTTTTTAGAGAGAGAGATCACAGTTGTTGAGCTTATTTTACAGGGAAAGACAACATTTTGGGGAAGATGAGCTGAGTTGTTGACCTTTTTTTAGGTGGGGGACACGAAGGACACGAGGCTAATTAGCAAAGGGGGTGGGGCGCATAGAAATTGCTTGGGAGGAACAGGTTGGACATTGCTGGTCTACAGGACAGCAACAGGGCAGAGGAACATCACAGCAATTTAGAGGAGAATGTACCAGCAGGTCATGCACTTTAAATTATAGATTGTTTCAAACGATGGTTGTAATCGCACATGTGAACTGTGTGAATAAAATAATACAACTAGGCACCACAGGTATTGTTAAAATATAAAGATATTCTGCTTCAATACAGTCAAACACAATTAAAGGGCTGAATTGATATTGTTTGTTTTGTTTGGATTTTCTCATTTTGCAAGGAATCATTTTTTGATCAAAACATTAAATCCATACTCTAGCATAAAAGACAGTACTAGAATAGCACAGAACGAATTTTGACTCTAGAAAACTTAAATTATGAATAATCTTGCTTTAAATCCATTGATCTGAGGAGTGTCTTTCTCTAGACCTGCTCAGCCTGTAACAGTAGTGGCTTAGTAATGCTGCCAGACCAAATTGGAAGAGGAGAGTCAATGTGCCACTTACAGCAAAATGCCCTGGCACTATCATAAGACTCCTAAAATTGCAGGTGTATCAACAGAGGTATGAAGAAGAACCCAAGCTGAATCTCTCATTGGCCTGGTTTAGACAACACACTAAAACATGGTTTAGTTAACCAGTTAAAAACAATCATGAAAAAACAGCCTACAGTTTACTAATTATGGTTAACAGGTGCCCAGTTGTTGCTGTTGTTGTTGTTGTTGTTGTTGTTGTTGTTGTTAACATTTGTACACCGCCATATACCCACAGGTCTCATGGCAGTTCACAACATAAAATCACAAAGCACAAAATAGATAAGAAAAATAAAAACAAGAACAAGAACAAACCAATGATCTCCCCCTAACAATAACATCCAATAATCCCAAGGTTTTTAGTTGGTTTACACATTTTGGTTTATATTATCCAGAGGTTAGCATAATGTCCAGACCCAATAATGTCTTAACTTAAGTGGCTGGAGCCACAATAAGGACAAGCAGCTAGTACAGAGCAACTTAAAAAAGAAGGTGTGCTCTAGGTTCAGCAGCTCTCACTGGTGCCTCCCACTGTGTCCAGCAATAGCCATTCTTCCCATTTCAAAAACTGCCCCACCCCCCACCCCCATATCTGGAAGACAATTCATTGTGTGCTTGTCTGAATCTAATTTCCAGGATCCTCCCTGGATCATTATTTTTTTTTTAAAAAAATGATATTGCATTGACCACTTCACTTTCCAACCGTCAGGTATGAAGGCTAATCTGAGGGTCAATTTATATAGGACTCTTGTCTCAACTATATGCCCCAGTTCCTTTGAGATTCCTATCCTGCAACACTTAGTTCATGCACAAATCTGTCCTGTATCTTCTGCAGTGAACACAGATTCAAAGAATTCATTCAATTTCTCTGCAAATCATAGCCTCCTTTAGCACAACTTATCACCTCAGGTTCCAATCACCTTTCTAGCCAACCTCCAGCTACTGATATATTTAAATATATTTTTTTGTTGGTGATGGTCTTTATGTAATTTAAAGGAACAAATTCTCATTTAGAGGAATAAATTCTCACTCCAACCACACTGGAGTCCAGCATAGAATGCAGCTTTTATGGCTTTGTGGTACAAAGCACGAGAAGGGCAGCTAAGTTTATTTTAAGAGCTGAATGTGGATGCTACTGTAACATAAGGGTGATGCTATTAATGCCAGAAAAGGAAGCACTAGCGTTTTCTTATTGGGAAGATTAAGAATAAAAATTTAAAGTCTTCTGTTACTTGTTGCCTGCATGCAGTCTACATTTTACAGGGTGTTCTATTAAAACTAGCCTTTATGCCTGTTGCTTTCACAAATGAAATGAAAAGAATCTGTTAATAAAAGGGAAGAGTGCTAGAGAAGACAGTTCACTTCCTTTCCTTTGTTTAAAGAGAGGGAAGCAATGTTGGAAGAATTTAAGTTGGCAAAATGACCAGCAACAGCTGCCTTGTTGTGGGCATGTGGGTATGATAACTAGCGCAGAGGAAGGAAGCAAAAGAAATGACTGGAGAGAATGCAATTGAGTCTAAAATATAAAAAATAATTTGCGTTATTCTGCCACCTGCTTGCTTTTCATGGGCACTGAACTAAACACTAGTTCACTTGTGCTGGAACTTGAATTATGATAATTCTGCTGCTTTAACATCTAACTTTGTGTAAATGTAAAGATGTGTTTGATAAGGAAATGCACTAACAGACTAAACAAAGATGAGAATTCTAACAGTGCTCATTTTAACTGTACCTAAATAAAACCCAACACTGGGTTGCACAATCCTCAGTCTCCACTACAACAGGAGACAATGGTGGGAAAGTTCATATTTAATTCATTGATTCTCTTGTCTAAAATAACATCCATAGATGACAGAAAAAGAATAAAAATAAGAATCAGAAAGAGTAAAAATTACGGTTACATTTTTTAGTCTTGTATAATTCACTTCAATTTACTTTTGTATTATTATTAAAGGATGTTGCTGATCTTTGCAAATGCAGGGTCAGAGAGAACCCTAATAGCCAACCATTCCTGTTATAGATATGGGTGTTTTAATGAGGTTTCCAGTAAACGGGGGGTTGTTTCTGTTGCTATTTTCATTCAAAGTTACCTAACAAGTGCACCCCTCACACAATCCCCCAACCAAAGCTCACACTTATATTGTCATTGATTGCCAGGACCTGACCTCACCTAATCTGCCAAAAAAACATGGAACAGAGAAGTTCAAAATACATCCGGTGTAACCTTTCAAATTAAAATTGTTGTGAAGGATATCCTTTAGCCTTATGTGCACAGGAGTGCTTCTAAATTAGTGAGGGGATGGAAAAGACAGTCTCCGGATTAATTCCAGTTATAGGATTCTCTACTGCTATTCAATCCATTAATATCTGGCTCAATGAATGTGATTTTATCTTTTCCTAGCCTCAGAACAAAAATGACTTAAACATCAATGTAATTTCTGTTCTTTCCCTTCATCATCAGCTTTTTAATAAGAAAGGACTGCTAGATTCAAGTAATTCCCTCCCCTCACCCCAATTAAATGTCCATTTTTATTCATTAGAAATAAGAAATAAGTTTTAAAATGATGCAGTAATCTCTGAACAACAACAGGTGTCTGGTCCACAAGCCCACACTGCATCAAGTCTGCTGTACTTCTTCCTCATTTCTCTCACTCTCAACAGTAATACTTAAGAGAAGGAGACTCTGACTGGCACTCTACTGCTTTGAATTAGTCATGGAGAGGAAAGTAGTAATAGTTGGAAGCTCTAACCTTTTATGACATTTTAGACTGTGAGTATAAGACTGCTACTAAAGTAAGTTCCACAGGCATGTGAGAGCTCTTCAAAGTGGAACTGCAAGAAGAACTGGGAAGGGGAATTGTACACATAGCAGCTCAGACCTACAAATAACCCGCCACGAAAATTAAGAGACAAATCTTCTCAAATTCTTTTTACAACTTATATCCATGGATTTCCATTCTGTGAGACACCATAATATGAATATATGGAATAATTAGGCTATATAACAAGTTTATTAAATATGGACATTAGTTTGAATCTTCTTAGTTTTTCACTTGTTTCTGAACTTCCTAAGAACCAAGGATGCCTAACTGTGTTCACATGGTATCCACGTTATTCTAATCCAGGTACAAGATATTTACACACAGTACCTATGTATAATTGAACTTATAATTCATGTATAATTGAACCTATGATAATGAAAACTTCTAAGGGGTCCACTACCCCTGTTCTTTTCAAGGTATGGGTCATCCATCCAGTGTTCGAAACTCCCATTGTTCTAGGCACATTTTGCGACAGGGAATTTCAGAGTAAGATTTCAGAGTAAAACTGCACAGTAGAAGGAAAGGAGGACCTTTTTATGCCTCCCAGCTACTCTTAAGTATATTAGGGGGGTGGGAAGAGGAAGGACTAGACCATGTGAAAAATGAACATAATATTTTAGCTGCAGTGCATTCCTTTTCAGCTTTGTATTCTTATTACAAAAATGTGCGCCTATAAATTCTGTTGTTGTGCCCATAACCTAGGTTTAAGGTGCCATTTAGCTCCTAGCTTTCATATCTCAGTTTCTAACACTGCGTCCATCAGGGCAATCAAAGCAGTCTGCTTCATCTAAGAGCAACTGATAAAAAAGAATCTAGCTCCAAATTTGAATCATATTTAAGCACTCAGCATGCAATAGATGTTGAATTGAAACCTGTAAAATTAAATACAGTCATCTAAAACAACTGAGATTACACTATGAGCAATGTTCCAAAAAGTAAATCTTGCACAATTTGTGCGTTCTGCACAATTATACATGCTTATATTCCTCTGAAATCAATGGGGTGTTAAGTGTGCATAAGTACAGCCAAGACTGTAGTTGAAATAAGAATAACACATTATGTTCCTAATTGATACATAGGTTGTAATGTTTAGTGGACAAAACAAACTTTAAAAAATAAAGTCTAGTTTATAAAACTCTGGCGATATCCGCATGCTTTAGACTTAAGGGTAAGCTTTAAATCAACATTTGATTAAATCAATTCTAGGTGATACATTCTGGTATATTGTTGTATCTTTGCAACCAGTCAAAGATGCAGGGCGTTGTTATAGCAATTAGAATAAATGCCTTTAAAATTAAATACACAGGGAGTTGGTATTATCAGTCACAACTAACCACAAGAGCAGCTCTGGCCTTCCTTCTAGCAGAGAGAAAGTATTCTGCGTATCATCTGTAGCAAATTCAGAGAATGATGTTATTAAAATTATGGTACCCTCTCTGGAAAAAGACTGGAGAAACAAAAATGGAAGATACTGAAGGAGGAGATTGGGATACTATTGTAAACACTACAGGAAATGGAATTTGATCATAACGGGACACGAACTAAAGGATATATAGTAGTGGGAGGGGGGGAAGGAATATTAGCCCAATATGAAATCACAGTGGAGAGATTTTAAAATGGACATGGACGGAAGAATTCACTTTCACTCAATATAGATTAATGGTGGTGGGAAATAATGAAGATAAATCCAATATAAAAATATGGTTGACATTTATCAAGAATAACAACAATTAGAGCCCATTTCCGACTTTGCATGGGGAAAAGCAATGATTCTGAGATACCTTGACTTGACTTAAAATAAATATGGTTTAACAGAAAGTGGAGAAGATGGATGTTAGCATGGACCAAATGTTTTAAATAAACCTTTATTTTTATTTTTATGTTAACTGGCAGATGGAAAATCAGAAGTTTTCTTTTTGTATCTTTCTATAATGTTTCCTTTTCTTTGTCTCTCTCTCTCTCTCTCTCTCTCTCTCTCTCTCTCTTCTTATTGTCCCTTTCCTTCTATTTTTTCTTCTTTCTTTGGAGTCCTATGTCTGGGGACTTTATACTGTAATATGCATGGCAAGCATGTCCAAGTTGTTGATCGCGATCTACAGGTCGATTGCAGGTGCCTTTCATGTTGATCGTTGGATGCAATGAAGAATTGGGGGGGGAGCCTCAACAACTCTTGGCAATGATAATGGGTAGCTCACTACCAGGTTTTTTTAATACTGGGAGTAGATTGCAGTCTCTTGGGAGTTGAACGTGCCTGATGTATGGGATAGCTGCATATTCCTGCATTGCAGAGGGTTGGACTAGATGATCCTCAGGGTCCCTTCCATCGCTACAATTCTATGACTGATGGAAGACCCTGCGTGAAAGGCAGGGAACTGTCAGTCTCCCAGGGTAAAAGGCTGGGAGGAGAAAGGAAAAATCCCAAATGATATCTGAGAGGAGCTACTGTTCCTCTGTGACTGGAAAGGGACAATAATTGCTTTAAAGAGAGGCCTCCGCATTTTACTAATATGATTTGCATTCCTTGTAGTTGCTTTTTTTTACTGTATTATGAATTTTTTAAAATAAAAATCTCATTCAGGGATGAGTGAGAGAAAGAAACTACAGAGCACAATGAGCAATATCCAGCTAAGTTGTACTTATAGACACAATGAATTTATCCACCTATTTTAATTGGTCTGCTCTGAGTATGACTACATTTGATATTACCCATTGCACTTAATAAAATATACTAATAGTAACCATACAAATGAAGCCAAAGAGTCACTGAGAGCTTCAATTAATTTGAATAGAAAGATGTGCCAGGAAAAGAAGACCCTTTTACATTTGAGTCCACATTTATTCTCTAATGCCTATACTGTACTACCTTTCTGACTACTTAGGTTTTTTCTGGAAGGACTTAAATACAACACTTTTCAAAGATGTGCTTGTTGGAGTCATAAACAATAATGTCTGGCTTCTTGAATCATTACAGCAAGCTGTTGAATAACATACTGCATTATAAATGCAA